>NC_092522.1:99485374-99788588 GCF_037038585.1 Patagioenas fasciata
GGGAAGAGATTTTGAAAACTGTTGATGATGCTACTCAGTTGGATTATTTTACAGAGGAATATGATGATATTAAATTTCAAGGTCTTAGACGTGATGTGACTGCCAGACAATTGGCTGAAGTAAAACTTCTAGACAGGCTCACAATTGAGCAGCTCCGTTCAGGGCAGAAAACTATTGATGCGGTTCAGAAAAGTCTTGAAAAATTTTTAACTAAACCTACAGCTATAGCTGGGCTGTACCTTGAATCCAGCAAGGAGATCCTCTCTTTTGCTTTAGCAGCAAAGAAAAGAATCATTGGAAAAGCATTGGCAGTAGCATTTTTAGAGGCGCAAGCAGCTACTGGTTTCATTATTGATCCCACAACAGGTCAGAAATTCTCTGTTGATGATTGTGTCATTAGAGGACTTGCAGATAATGAATTCAAGAATAGACTGCTTGAGGCAGAGAAAGCTGTTTTGGGCTATTGCTGTTCTGGGAAAGTGATCTCTGTGTATCAGGCTATGGAAGCTCGGCTCTTAGAAAGACAGAAAGGTAAAAATATCCTTGAGGCTCAAATTGCAAGTGGAGGGGTCATTGATCCTATAAGAAGTGTTCGAGTACCTCCAGAAACCGCTGTGCAGCTTGGCTTGCTGAATAACACAATTTTAAAATTTTTGCATGAACCTTCTAGTAATGCAAAATGCTTTCACAATCCAAATAACAGGAAAGCTATGTACTACTGTGATTTGCTGAAAATGTGTTTGTTCAGTGTAAGCAGTCAATGCTTTCTGCTTCCAGTTGGTGAGAGGAAAATAAGCAGCCCGTCAGCAGAGAAAAGTCATAAAATTTCTGTAGTAGATGTCAAAACAGGAGCTGAAATGACTTCATATGAGGCTTATAAAAAAAATTGTGTTGATAAAGCTACGTATCTTGAGCTTTCCAAACAGGAATTTGATTGGAAGGAGTCTACGTGTTTTGACTCTGATGGGAATTCTTTTCGTTTGCTTACAGATCTTAAAACTGGTGTACAGTTTAATATCGAGGAGACCTTAAATCAGGGTAGAATTTGCACAGCATTAGTCAATAAATATAAGGAAGGTTTAATCACAGCTAACGAGTTGGGTGATATTTTAGTTAGCAGTTCCCAGCCAAATAAAGATTTAAACAGTCCTATTGCAGGATTTTGGCTTTCTGAAACCAATGAAAGAATTCCAGTCTTAAAAGCCTCTCGCAAAAACTTGGTAGATAGAGTTACTGCCCTCCGGTGTCTTGAAGCTCAGGTTAGTACAGGAGGCATAATTGACCCATTTACTGGAAAAAAGTACAGTGTTTCAGAAGCTTTGCAAAGGGAGTTAATCGATGACGGTTGTGCCAAGCAAATCCAGCAGTGTGAGCTGATCTTTACTGGGATCATCCACCCTGTAAGGAACACGGTGATGTCAGCTGTAGAAGCCATGCATTTAAATGCCGTAGACAAAGAAATGGGTATGCGCTGCCTGGAGTATCAGTACCTGACTGGTGGGTTGGTAGATCCGAAGTCTCATTGCAGATTGACAATGGAGGATGCGATTAAGAATGGCGTTATTGATGCTGTCACAGCTACAAAGATGAAAGATGAAAACTCGTATGTTAAGGTTATAACGTGCCCCAAAACGAAGAAGAAGATAACCTACAAAGAAGCTTTAGAGAGAGCTGTTTTTGATCACCACACTGGGCTGCGGTTGTTAGAAGCAGCTCAGCCTTTGAAAACAGGAATTTCCAGTCTCTACTATAATTCATAATGGAACAAAGAGATTAGTACTCATTTTGGGACCTGCTTTAAAACCCAATGAAGTCAAGGAAAAGATCTGTGATGACCTTTAGGGAAAACTATAAATGGTGTTGTCTAATGTAATTGTGAGTTGCTTTAAAACTAGTTAGTATAAACGATGAAACCTGGAATTAGATGTTATTTGTTATAAAGTTGAAATTTTTAGATAAACTTAGGCAGATTCATAATTTCAAAATGCAGACTGTGGGTTCAGGCTTTACCTGAAGGCCTTATCTAGCATTTTAAGATAGCATATGTAGGTACTATAAATTGCAAGTTATACTGATGTTGGTGAAGTTAACATTAGTGCAAAATGGATAGATTTCAGTGAGACAAGAATCAGATTTTTATATTAAAAATCAAAATAGGTGTCCATTTTGTTAATGAAGACAGCGCAGTATTCCATGTGGCCTGATTACTTAGTTTAATATTACAGATTGGTTTGTAGATACAATTTACTTTACAAAAGTGGCAAACAAGTATACAAGGGTTAAATCTGTGGTCCAGTAAACATATGTGTAAGTAACTTCTCTCACACTGGCATTTCGTTTAAAATTAACGGGCTACTCACATCATAAAGTTACATATCCTAGTTTTTTCTCTCACTTCAGGTAACTTTTTTTAAAAAATTGTTTTCATGCTCTATTAGGCAAATGAATCACATTCCCATATCAAGTAAAAAAATAAAGATTAAAATAATTTTTTTTTTATTTTTGTTTGTGATGCAAGGAAGGACTTGAGCATGTTTTCCAAGTATTGATAAATTTCAAACTACTAACAGGTTGTACTACTGTAAAAATATATATATATATATTTTTTTTTTCTTTTTCCTGTGCAGAAAAAGATGAAATGTCTCAGAATTTTAGTTGTATTGTTCTTGTTTCTGTAGACACAAAAGCAGTGTATTCTTCCTGATTGTAATTTAGGAATCCGTGTGCGTAGTTTGCAATATCTTATGCTGGCTGTACTTATCTACACCTGAGGGTAATGCAAAGGCAGCACTTCAAAGATATTTTATATGCAAATGTTTAGATGTTATCTGCTGAGTAATGGCTGGGAAGCTGTGCTTTTTCTTAATCATTTTAAAATGAATGTATGTGTCTATGAATAAGCACCATAATCATAGTTATGAATAATTTGAGGAATTATGCTGTTAATGTCTACAATTATGTGGTATTTTTGTTCCTACATCAAAATGTCATAGTAATGCATGTGGTGATAAATAAAAAGAAATCACTTTATGTTTATGTGGTAATAGTGCCATTGTGGTAGAATTGTGTTTCTATGGACGCTAATGTTAAATACTCCAACAATTTATGTTTACATATTTTTTACAATTTGTGGTGCTCATCAGAAGTCAATGGAAGAAGAAAAGAAGGAACATGTTGAGAAAGCTGGGGATTTATTGAAATGGGTGTCAAACCTCAGCAAGACACTCAGCAAAGAAGGAGGAGAAAAGGCTGAAAAGACAGATATGCCTAAGCAGCAGGTACACATCTGTCTTAGTAAAATACCACTTTCTCGTTTTAGCTTTTTGTGTTGATTAAAATGACCATCCACTTTTTACTAAAGATATAATTCCACCTTTGATTGTGAGTGGAGGGCTGGATAAATGTACACCAATGTTTACAGACACAAACATGGTACTCAGGAAAAATTGCAAACTGCTTTTTACAGGCTTGACATGTGACGTATTCTGACACTGCAAAATGTCAGTTTGAGAAGCTTGACTCTGCAGTCCATAACCCAGCCTTAGTAGAGGGCCAGTGCATCCTGGCAGGACAGCATGTTATAGGTCTCTTCCCTTGGCATGAGGTAGTTCAGTGAATAAATCTGGTAACTTCCACTGTGGCACTGGGAAGGAGGGGCCTGAGGGCCAGGTTTCTTTTCGTTCACCTTTAAAAAGTTATTTTTGAGGGGTTCTCATATGGGGTAGTCAAAATGTGGTCTTGGGGAATACAACAGTTGTTGGCTGAGCCCTCTTTATTACCACGTGAGTCCGCAGGCTGCTGGAGTGTTCCATCTTCACACCTTTGTGTACAACAGGTACATTGTTGTTGTGTGCAGTTGTCACTCTGACCATGAATTTCCTTCTGTGAAGTTTCCTATACGGTCTAACAGCACCGCTCGCAGACTTGGCCCACAAAATAGCTTGGTAACACCTAGAAAGATTTCAGTAGATGAAGGTCTACCTGCACACTGAGGAGCAGAGAAACAGAACAGTGTCTTTTCCACATCCCTTGGTACAGGGCTGGATGTGTGGTCATGCAAACATGATTTTTGCCCTCCTGGCAGGCTGTTCCTGCCGTGTTGTTTTGGTCATGCGTGATGGTTAGAGCCACTGGAGCAGCATGTCCGTGAATCAAGCTTGCTGTTGGGCAGGTCAGCAGTCCTGCAGTCCCAATGGCCCCTGGTGCCAGCACACCACTTGATCATAGAGAATCAGTGCTAGTTCTGTTACTGAGCATGTCCTTGTGTCTACAGAAGGGAGACTGGTAAATCCCTAGTAGTTAGGATCAGGATTTGCAGAAGCATTCAACACTAGTCTTTTTCTGTCCTTGTTAATGGCAACAGTGCAAATCTATGTCAGTGTTGGGCCAGTGCTCAACTCTTTAGAGCGTTTCAGCTTACCTCAGCACCTATGGGTGGCATCACCCCCCTCCAGCCTGAGCCCTCAGTGAGTAACCTGTGAGTTAGACCCCTTGGCTTCCTCCAGCCTGTAGGAGATGGGCATGTGCTGAGGGTGTTTTCTTCCCTTTTGAAACACCCTGGCAAGGTAGTGGCATCATCCAAAGGTGCCTGGTTTTGTGTTTCCATTGACCAGCACAGGTGTCTTGACAAGTTTTGTAGAAACACATAGACTTGATAGCTAGTGTTAGCTGTGGGGTGTAGCCATGGCGTGCATGGAGAAGGTGGTGCCAGTAGTGACAAGGTGCAGGCAGCAGCTGCAATGAGGCCAATTCCATGAGCAAAGTGGAGCTCATGACCCCACTTGTTACCTCAGCCTGCCCATGTCGCCTTTTTGTGCAGTGCATACAGTGCCTGCTCTCTTGGGTTCTGCCCAAGCAGCAGAAGTGGTGGGATCGTGTCTTGCTGGTGGTGATTGCACTGTTCAAGACCGTACTCGGGCCCTTTGGCGTGGTGCACCCAGGGGCAGAATTGGTTGTGTCCAGAGACAGGTGAACACAGAGCCAAACAACCTTGATAGAGTTCTCTTAGCATAGACATTGCATGTATCTTGGGCTTGCTAATGACATCCTAGACTCCACTTTGATATTTTGCCCTTTTTTATCCCAAATGAGTGCTTTTCGCTGAAGAGACTGCAGGCAGTTTCTCACAGGAGTTAAAAGATTAAATTCTCAGAAGTTCCTGTGCCAGAGCAAGTGCCTTAGTGTGGATAACACAGAAGTGATAATATGGAGAGTATTGATAAATAATTCAGTTTTTCAAGTGTCTGATACTGCATTTGTTTCATCATTGAATTGCACGAAGGTTTGTGGCCTTTTGATATGTTTTTTAAAAAAGTTTTCTCTCATCTTGGTGAGCATCTTCTTGAACATGACCATTATACACGTATCTTTATAAACCTGGTTTAAACTGTACCAACTATAAGAACTGGTTTTAAATGACTGGTGAATTTTCAAACAAATACATTCCATTTGTCTTACCCAATAGTTTTCTAATACAACTTATTTAGCAAAGAGGCATAGCACAATGACTTTTCCATCTGTAAATGAAGCAATTCCATAATAAATAATATTTTTCTAAGAGTGGCAGATATTTGAAGGAAAAAAAATTGAGTTCTTTTACTATTGAGTTTGGTCCCAGATAGAAATACCGTGTACTTTGTTTTTCTTTTTATATATGTGCATAATTAAGTCTTGAACATGGGTTGTTTATTTTGCAGATTTCCCTGGATGAGATGTCAACCAAGAAAGAACAAATAGCTGAAGCTCTGCAGACTACTCAGTCATTCTTAGCTAAGCACAGTGACAAGTATGCCATTTTATATTTTTTGAACGTAATGAATTGAATCAGTACATACTTTTTGCTTAAAAAGAAATCCTCTCCTCATTTTACAGTTTCACTTATGTTTCATGTACAAATATATCAAGGGGTTTTGTTAGTCTTATTATCTTCTTTTCCCATTTGGGAAACTTGATGCATTTTTATTTCAAGAATCTGACTGTGGTCAGCTTAAAAACATTAGATAGTAATTTTCATTTGAAGTCACAAAAATTAACAAATTAGTACTAAATTAACACTTGTACTATATGTTACAAGTTTGTTTCATCTGTATTTGAAATTAGACTGTTTAAGATATTAAGATATTAAGTGGAAGACAAGAGGTTCCACTTGAATTTGAGAAGAAACTTCTCAGTGAGGGTAACAGCACTGGAACAGGCTGCCCAAGAGGGTTGCGGAGTCTCCTACTCTGGAGACATTCAAAACCTGCTTAGACACATTGCTGTGTAACCTTGTCTAGGTGTTCCTGCTCTGGCAGGGGGATTGGACTGGATGATCTTTTGAGGTCCCTTCCAGTCCCTAACATTCTGTGATTCTGTGATTAAATTGCTGAGATATAACTCCTTGCTAGCTGTGTTACCTGTCTTGACTGGTACTCTATAAATAAAGGCTCATGCAAAGGTTAAATGCTTTAGCAATAATTCAACATAAATTCTAGATTAGTGTAGTTTATTTTCCTGAAGAACTACAAGCAGATTGTAGCCTTCCTGAACATCCTTGTTAATTAGGCTACATTTTTTCCAGACTGCTTTTACCGGTTTTCCCTCCCCCCACCTCACCTTTTTTAAGGGGGTAAGCAGATCAATCCCTGCAGGATACAAATTACTCAAAGAGATCTTCTTCCATTTTTATTTTCTTTTTTTTTTTTTTTCTTAATAGAATGACAGATGAAGAGAGAAATGAAATGGAAAAGCAAGTCAGATCCCTCCAGGAGAGCTACAGCTTGTTATCCAATGAAGCTTTGAAGCAGCTGCAGGAGGAACAGTATCTGGGTGATGAAAAGATGGAAGAAAAGGTAACAAGACTGAAACTTGGACTTCAGTCTCTTCTGAGATTTACTGCATGGTTTGGGAACCACAAATGATCAGTAAAAGAAGAAGGTGCAATTAACAGTGTGTAAAGGAGCTTGAGGTTTAATTGACTGAAGTTTTTTTGTATTTGCTATGGAATACTGTGTGACCTCACCTGTGCATATGAACATTCTGCTCATCATATTTTTTTTATGAGGAGTCTTAATAATGTGTGCCTTGCATGAAGAAAGATAAATCATTCATCTCTTAACTCTTCTCTTCAAAGCCATTCTTTGACTGCTAGATAAGTCTGTGTTTCTGCTGCAAAAATGACACCATAAAATAACATGTTAATCTCTCCCATGTATCACTCAGAAATGTTCTAGAAGAGATCTGCTTTCGGTTTTTCTTAAAGTTTATCTGGATATGAAAATGGGAGCACTTAATGTGATTAGCTCTGAGACACTGCAAATACGTTTGTTAATGGAGCTTAAATATGGTATTCTCAAAAATTACGTTGCAAAAAAGTGTTCTCATCTACACAGTGTCTGTGTAATTAGTTCAAATAATGTTGCCAAACTGACTTCATGCCTTCCATGCAAACTAAATGCAGTATTTGGTGATGGAGTATCTGATTCCATATTGTTGAGCGTATAAACAAAAGTGCTGTATGCTGTAAACATGAATAGCATGGTTGTTTTGAATCACATACTGTTTCTGAATATGCTAACCTTTCACAGACATTTAGAGCATGAAAATTTGCCTTTCCAGGTATATGTTCTATTTGCTCACTCTGCAATCATTTCTTCTATTGTCTTTCACTAACCCTGTTTATGTGTGCAAAGCATAGGTTTTCAATTCACAGATGCATGTGATTTAAAATCTTTTATCACATCGTGTGCTGTTGAATGAATGACATAGATCACTTGCGCATTTGAGCTGCTAACATTCACAGCATTCCTGCAGGCCTGGTAAGTACATGTTTTTATGCTTACCATGCATTCAAAATCAAAAGAAAATGTAAAATACACAGCCTGAAAATAGTGACAGCTTTTCTTTTATATTCATTTCTAGGTGAATAAAGTCATTGCTGGTGTCATTGACCAAACAACTGGACAAGTCCTTTCAGTCTTTCAGTCTATTTTAAAAGGTTTTATTGACTATGACACTGGAATTAGATTGCTTGAGAATCAGCTGATCCTTTCTGGAATAATTTCTCCAGAATTAGGAGTATGTTATGATTTGGAAGAAGCTAAAGCTCATGGCTTGATTGATGAGCAGACTGTGTCGCAGTTGCAGGAATTAAGTAGAGCAAAGAAGCTTATTTCAGAATCAACATTATCAAATATTCCAGTTGTGTCAGCTTTAGAACAAGGTCTAATTTCAGAACCTTTGGCTATCAAAATTCTTGAGAATCAGCTTTCAAGTGGGCCCTTGATTTTACCATCTACTGGCGAAAACCTGACTTTGCAGACTGCTTTCCAGAGAAACCTGATTACTCCAACATTATATAAAAAGCTTCTGGAAAGACAAGACACATGTAAAGATCTCATAGACCCAAACTGTGCTGAGAAGATTTCACTTGAACAGATGCTTCATAGAAGCGTAATACATGAAGAAACAGGATTAAGACTCCTACCTGTAAAACCACAAGAAAAAGGTAGAATCGTGTTCAAATGTGGAAGGAAGATAACTATTTTGAGGGCAGCCCATGAAGGGCTCATCGATCGGGAAACAATGTTCAGGCTGCTGGGTGCTCAGTTAATGTCTGGAGGTTTAATTGAACCTGACTCAGGGAAGCAAATGACTGTGGAAGAGGCCATGAGACAAGGGCTGATAGATCAGGACACTGCATGTGGGATCCTCACACATCAGGTTCAGACTGGTGGAATCCTTTGTCCAAATTCAGGAGAGCGCTTGACTGTTGATGAAGCTGTGCAGTGCAACTTGATATCATCTACCAGTGCTCTGCTGGTATTAGAAGCACAGAGAGGCTTTGTTGGACTGATTTTTCCTCACACTGGTGAAATATTCCCCATATCAACGTCTTTGCACCAAGAGATGATAACAAATGAGCTGGCATTCAAAATACTAAATAATAGACAGAAAATAGCTGCACTTTACATTCCAGAAACTTGTGAAATAGTCAGTCTAGATGAGGCTGCACAATCAGGGATACTAGATATTAATACTGTATCTGTTCTGACCAATGTGACTTTACCAGATGAAATGCCCAATGTAGAAGAATTAGAGTCCCCTTGTAAAAATGCTGCAAGGTGGTTATCAATATATGAGTTCTTGCCATCCGTATGTCGTGACCATGAGGAGGAACATGAAGATTCTGGCACAGAAGACCCTGTATGTCATAATTTAGATCAAGCTAAGAAATTATTCATATCTTATCTGATGGTAAATAGTTATATGGATGCAAACACTGGAGGAAGACTTTTATTATATGATGGACAGCTGCAAGAAGCCATCAATATGTTGCTGAAAGGTGATGGTGCTGCGTGCAATGCTGATGTGTCAGAAATGGAGTTTCATAACACGTGTATAAGCCCAAAAGGACGTAACCTAAAATCAGCTGGCAGTGTCCACTTTAATAGTGTTATGGGCACTGTTCAGGGTGATCGTTCAGGTGCTGAGAACGTGTCTAATAACAGGCAATTAAATCAGTCTGAAGATTTGGGCAATTACATATCTTTACAGGGAGAAGATCTCCATGTGTGTAGACCAGGTGTTTGCAATGCTATTGGTACCGAGCAATCAGAATATACACAGTTGTCAACTAATCCTACAGAGTTTAGAAAAGTAGCAAGTAGCACTCAAAATTCCATGAACAGAAATGCACTCAGAGGCTTTCTGGAGGTTTCTGAGTGGGCAGAACTGTGTAAGCATAACAAGCAGAAGGCAAATTCAGAAAACTTTGAAGGATATCTTCCCAATGATGCAAATCCGAATCTTATTTCAGAAACAGAGGAGGAGACTTGTATGGCAGACAGTCTGTGTAATGAAAAAAGGAATGATAAAACCTTACAAAATTCCTTGGGTGTGAATGATTTGTCAGATAATGAAACCTGGAGAGAGCTGGAAAGGTGCACAAAATATGAGCCTCACATTCAGCAGGCTGAAAATAGCACAGCGATACTGGATAGCAGCAAGAAAGAGGATTTCCAGAGAAGTCTTGGTTCATGTGTAAGTGCAGATACTAAATGCATACTTCCAGAAGAATTGGTTCATCTATGTGGTGACATGCTACAGTTTGAAGATAATGGGTCTAGTGAACAACCTCTTCAAGACTACACTGATTTACATAACAGGCCATCGTTGGAGGAGTATCTTTATATACATGGCAGGCCATCCTTGGAGGATTACAGTGATTTGCAGAGTAAGCTGTGTCTAGAAGATAGTGGAGACATGCACTGCAGTCCTTTGTTGGATGGTGATACTGTTATACAGAGTGGACCACCTGTGGGGAACAGCAACAGCATGGCACAAGGGCTAGCAGCAGAAGAAAGCACTCAGTTCAGCCAATTACTGCCGTGTGACAGTAGTTCCGACTCATCAGTAGACGGGAATGATGGCATCCCACAGTTTGAAAGGAACTGCTTGCAGCATGAATGTGGTGAGGTAACCTCTGAAGACAGCAGCTCTCAGTTTGATGATGATGACAATGATGCCTATGAAACACCTCAGGTTGGTGATGATGATAGTGATGTATATGATACTCCACAAATTGATGATGATGATTCTTATGGAACTCCTCAAGGTGATGATGGTGTTGATGCCTTGCATTTGGGGGATGATGATACACCAGAGCCAGAATTATCTAGAACATCAGTTCCATTGGGTTTTTTAGAAGAGAAGAGTGGTCTAATAACCCTGAGAGAAGACACTAGTTCTTTTCAAGAACTTGCAACTAATGCTGGAGAGGGTGTCCATGTAAATGTGACAGGCCCAACTGAGAGCATAAATATAGCTTCTGCAAGTGTCGAAGCTGTGGAAGGAATCCCTGAGGAGGAAAGGGAAAGAACAGGGAGCTTTGGAGAGAAGGAGAAAAAATTACCAGTTACTCTGGAGACTGAAGGAAGAAAGGAGGAAGTCCTTACTTCTTTACAGAAGAAGTATGAAGCACAAGTACAAAACAGAAATGAGGAAGATGAAATGAAACCAGAAAGTGACTCCGATGAAGATGAATCTGAAGGAACATGGGAGGAGGAAGATTATGAGGAGGTTTATGATAGCTATGATGACTCTGACACTGATTCTGACAGTGATGAAGAAATGGGTGTTTTTAACGCACACCATCAGTGTATAAACAAAGGTGACCAACTGTTAATTTCATTAGGAGACATAGAAGATGACAATGAAAATAATCAGAATATTGATGACTGTTGCTATCCTTCAGGCCACAAGACAGGGTATACTTTGCAATTCCAGTCTAACTATGAAAATGGAAAACTATCCTCAGGAAAATGTGAATTTGCAGTAGGTGTTCCTGAGGAAAGATGTATTGGTCTTACAAATGAAGAAGACAGACAGCAGCAAACAGAAAATAAATATGGGACTTGTATCAAAAGTAAACGCATGTCAGAAGATACTACTGGGCCTATTCAGTCAGAAAATATCTTTGATACTAAATGGATGTCCCGTAAGTGTGAAGAAAATAATAAAGCACTGCCTAATGTTCCAGGCTCTCAGCTTCTTAATGATACTGTGACATCTGACATTGGTACAGCAGCCTTCCTAATAACAAAAAACCCTACTGATGATGATGAAAGTACTCGGACAAGTTCATCCCAAATGGACAGTAAATTTCTTATGGATACGCCTTATGTGAGTGATGGTGATAGTTCTCTCAGTGATCAAGTACATCCACTCAACAGCAGGAAGTGTGATCAAATAGGAAGAGATTTTGAAATTCCTACAGAAAATAAAGCTAGAGTAAATATTATGGAGGAATGTGATATCATGGGGCTAAGTGGAAGTCCCATTCAGATGGAAAGCCTTGGGGAAATATTTGATGCATCAGTAATTAAAGCTGATGGAGAAACTCCTGTTTCAAGTAAGGAAAAAGCAAATGTTGATCAAGCTTTGCTTAATGTTGGAGGTGATGTGGAAATAGGTGAATTGAAGAGAGATTTTAACGTTTCCGCTTCTTTAAAAGTATATACCACAGACATAAAAGAAAGTGGCCATTCAGAATTGGTTAAAACTGAATCCTGTTGCTTTGAGGACAGGGAAAGAGGGGAAAAAGGTATACAGAATGAAAAGGATTTTCTGCTAAATATGGATGAAATGCATTCAAGTGAATTTAACACTTATTCTGTTCCCTCAACTGATAGAGTGAAACCAAAGGAAATGAGCGTAACTAAAGAAACAGGGAGAGTTATCTGTCAAAATACTAACAATGTTCTTGAAGGCTTTTCAGAAAACAAGAGCAACAATGATACTGAATTTTCCCCAGTAAAAGCAAATGCTTCAGGAAGTATTGAGGATGCCAAAGAATCGGGGGAAGGGAGTGTCCCACTGAAAAACACAAAGGGAGAAAATGTCATGGCCTGTGAGACCCCTTCCCTTGGAAATGGTTTCGAAAAACAAAGGTCCATGGAGTCATTAGAAAAGGAAATGGCACCCTGCAAAGATTTTCAAGTAAATGAATGTATTTCACAATCACCAGAGATGTCTGACACACTAATGGAAGACTTAAAGAATGTATTACAAAGGAAACTGAAAATGGGACATGTTTGCAAACAGGAGGGTGAACCCCTAAGTTACTCCGATACCAAAATTTTAATGGAAAGTTTACTTAAAATGGTGAGAAGCACCCAGCTTGGGAGTGACCTATCTAGTGAGTCAAATCTCAAGCAAATCAGCAATGCTGTTAGAACTGCATTAACGGTTACCATGCCGTGTCCACAGCCCAAGGACAGTGATGCTCTTTCATCCCTTTGGCCTGATTGCAGAAGTCCTGATCTTCTTCGTGATATTCTGAAGCAGGAATCCTGCAAGCAAAACATGAATGATCCAAGTGAAAGGAGGAGTGAAACAGGCGTGAAAGCTTCTCTTCCAAAGCTTCCTGCTTCTGACCTTCTGGAGATTTTTCAAATCTCACCTGGAGCTGAAAGTACAAGCAAGTTAGAGGAGCTGATAAGCGGTTTGTTTACAAGCTCACAGGTTGCTGGTATTGCCACAGAACAGGAGGGTAAAGGCAAAGTAGATGGGCTTTGTACTCTTTTCTCAACAGAACAATCAGAGTTTGGATCAGAAATTGCTAAAGAGAAAACACTGGCAGCTGACACAGACTTTGCTTGGAAAAGTGACCAGGAGCTTGGGAAGACAGAGAGCTTGGCCAAAGGCTTTACTGAGCCTCTTCTCGAAACAAAAGCAGCCATCCTGGGAGACACCTCCCCTAGCACGGTAAGTAACAACTGTGTTGAAGGAATTGTACGAATCCTTCCAAGTGCTGGAGACAACAAATAAACTGAAAAATGGTTGAAATAAAATTATAAACTTGAAATAAATTATAATTAAAACAAGTACTTCTATTGCTTTTTTCAAGTCAGTTTGGAAAAGCATTTCTTATTGTTAAAACTCATTTTCAGGTCGATGAAGTGCAGCAATGTTTAAAGTTAACAGAAAAAATGCAGGAGCAGTTGGCAGTGCTTCAAGATATGAAAAGCCAACTAGATAACCAGCAGCCTATTAGTAACAACCTGGAAATACTAAAAGATGAACTAGAACAACTAGAGGTAAGAACTCTGTTCTTAATGCTTGTACTTCAGTGATGGCTACCAGAAAGAGCCCTTAGACTAAAAAAAAAAAAAAAAAAAAAAAAAAAGATTTCAAATATAATTAAAGCAATTGGAAGGACCATTCAGCCAGCCAGCCACAGTCCAGTGCATTGATGATAACTTCCTCATGCAGATGGTGGAAGAGCCGACCAGGAGAGGTGCACTGCTGGATCTCATCCTCACTAACAAAGAGGGTCTGGTCGAAGCAGTAAAGGTTGAGGGCTGCCTGGGTTCCAGTGACCACGAGATGGTGGAGTTCAGCATCTCGTGTGGCAGGAACAGAATAGCAAGTAGAATTGTAACCCTGGACTTTAGCAGGGCTAACTTTGGCCTTTTCAAGCAATTGCTGGGGGAAATCCCATGGGCAAGACTGCTTGAAGGAAAAGGGGCCCAAGAGAGCTGGATCGCATTCAGAGATTGCTTCTTCCACGCTCAGGATCAGAGCATCCCCACACGCAGGAAGTCGAGGAAGGGAGCCAGGAGACCTGAGTGGTTAAATAGGGATCTGTTGGGTATGCTCAAGCAGAAGAGGCGAGTTTACAGGTCATGGAAGCAGGGACTGGCCACTTGGGAGGAATATAAGGCTGCTGTTAGAGGATGCAGGAAGGCAGCTAGGGTAGCCAAGGCCTCCTTAGAATTACAGCTGGCGAGAGGGGTCAAGGACAGCAAAAAGAACTTTTTCAAATACATAGCAGATAAAACTAATACCGGAGGCAATGTAGGCCCACTGATGAATGAGGTGGGTGCCCTGGTGGCAGAAGACACAGAGAAGGCAGAATTGCTGAATGCCTTCTTTGTCTCTGTCTACTCTGCTGGAGGCTGTCCTGGGGAGCCCCGTACCCCTGAGACCCCAGATGAAGCCAGGTTAATGGAGGAGTTTGCTTTAGTCGATGAGGATTGGGTTAGGGAGCAATTAAATAGTCTGGACATCCATAAATCCATGGGTCCAGATGGGATGCACCCGCGGGTGCTGAGGGAGCTGGCTGAAGTCATTGCTGGACCACTCTCCATCATCTTTCCCCAGTCTTGGGAAACGGGAGAGGTGCCCGAGGATTGGAGGAAAGCAAATGTCACTCCAGTCTTCAAAAAGGGCAAGAAGGAGGACCCGAGTAATTATAGACCGATCAGCCTCACCTCTGTCCCTGGGAAAGTAATGGAACAGCTTATCCTTGGTGCCATCTCAAGGCATATCAAGGATAAAAGGGTCATTAGGGGCAGTCAGCATGGCTTTACCAAGGGTAAGTCATGCTTGACCAACCTCATAGACTTTTATGAGAATATAACAAGGTGGATGGATGATGGCATGGTGGTGGATGTGGCCTACCTTGACTTCAATAAAACCTTTGACACAGTCTCTCACAGCATCCTAGTTGCTAAGTTGAGGAGGTGTGGTCTGGACGATTGGGTAGTGAGGTGGATTGCAAACTGGCTTAAAGAGAGAAGCCAGAGAGTGGTGGTCAATGGTGCAGAGTCCAGTTGAAGGCCAGTATCTAGTGGAGTGCCTCAGGGGTCAGTACTGGGGCAAATATTATTCAATATATTCATTAACGATTTGGACGAGGGAATTGAGTGTACTATCAGCAAGTTTGTTGATGACACGTGGCTGACACGCCAGAAGGCTGTGCTGCCATCCAGTGAGACCTGGACAGGCTGGAGAGTTGGGTGGGGAAAAATTTAATTAAACACAACAAGGGAAAGTGTAGAGTCCTGCATCTGGGCAGGAACAACCCCAGGTTCCAGTAGAAGTTGCAGAATGACCTATTAGAGAGCAGTGTAGGGGAAAGGGACCTGGGGGTCCTGGTGGACAACAGGATGACCATGAGCCAGCACTGTGCCCTTGTGGCCAGGAAGGCCAATGGCATCCTGGGGTGTATTACAAGGGGGGTGGTCAGTAGATTGAGAGAGGTCCTCCTTCCCCTCTACTCCACCCTGGTGAAACCCCATCTGGAGTATTGTGTCCAGTTCTGGGCCCCTCAGTTCCAGGACAGGGAACTGCTGGAGAGAGGGTCCAGTGTAGGGCAACAAAGATGATTAAGGGAGTGGAGCATCTCCCTTATGAAGAAAGGCTGAAGGAGCTGGGTCTCTTTAGTTTGGAGAAGAGGAGACTAAGGGGGGACCTTATTAATGTCTATAAGTATATAAAGGATGAATGCCGTAAGGATGGAACCAGGCTCTTCTTGGTGGCAAACAACGATAGAACAAGGGGTAATGGGTTCAAACTGGAACACAAGAGGTTCCACTTAAATTTGAGAAGAAACTCCTCAGTGAGGGTGACAGAGCACTGGAACAGGCTGCCCAGGGAGGTTGTGGAGTCTCCTTCTCTGGAGACATTCAAAACCCATCTGGACATGTTCCTGTGTGACCTCACCTAGGTGTTCCTGCTCTGGCAGGCAGATTGGACTAGATGATCTTCTGAGGTCCCTTCCAATCCCTAACATACTGTGATACTGTGTAATTCAGATTTAAATGTCTTTCTTGCTTAGCAATTTTATGTATATTCTCTTTGCAGTCATTTGAATCAGGACTTGCTACCTTTGCAATTATCCTAAAAAAGGACATGAAGTTGACAGAAGAGTTTTTAAAGTTTTGTCACAGGGATATTCCTGAAGAGAAACTTAAAGAGCTAAAGATAAGCTATGATTGTTTGCGGGAAGCATTTTTGGTTGTCTGTGAAACATCTTCAAAACGAGCAAAACAAATAGTCTGTGCTGTTGACTTGGAAATGGTACGTTTTTATCAGTGTACGTTTTTGTCTTGGTTTTCTTCAAGGCGATTTGGCTAAAAAGGGATTTGATTTTGCTTTATTTTGTTTTATCTTAGTACAAAAATGCATTTATGGTTTTATTTCATATAATAAAAAATGGGACTAGGCTCCAGGGACACAAATAAATATACAACTTCCCTTTCTAGTCTAAGCTTGCAGTATCACACCAGCAACTTCTAAGCAAACTGCAGAGATTTTCAGACTGGATTGCAGAAAACCATGAAACTGTAAATGACTTCATAGTGAATACTAATGGTATAGAAGAGATCAAGAAAAGTTTACAGCTACTTAAAGTAAGTGTCCTTTATGGCATGTGTTGGTACTTCTGCCAAATGTTACTACTTATTATGAAGTATTAGCTAGGTTTTGTATACCTGTACATTAACCTCTATCACTTAAACAGACAGCTAGAACTAATCACTTAGGAAGACAACTACTTGATTTGCTTTTTATCTTGCAAAAAATTTTGATAGAGTTTGGCTTACTAAGAAAGCTATTTGTTCTGCTTACATTTGTTGCAATAAAATCTGACCCTTTTTGGAAATCTAATTTATAGTGCAAATGTTTCAGTGATTAAAATTGGATCTTTGTGCATAAGATCCAGAATCTTTACTGAAGTTTATTTACCTTCCAAATCAATTACGCGTGAGAACGGAACATGGGGAAAAATAAAAAGCCTCTTCATTACACACTCCATGAAATCAATCATGAAAAACAGATCAAGTTTTTAGTAAAGTTTATGTGTGAATGATAAAAACGCCATTATTTTACTGTGCTATATTAGGGTTCCAGTATGCATGACAATGTCATAGGGGCTGCACAGTGTGTAACTGTGAGCAGAATTTGCCACACTGCTGGAAATGGGGCTTCTTGCTGTGCATTTAAGAATAGCAATGCTTTCAAGTAAATATTTAACATTTCTGGGTCTTCAAATGTAGAACCTGGAAACGTTAAACCTAACCGACTGCAAATTTTTCAGAACTGAAGGTCAACCACTTTTCAGACATCCATGAGAGAGCAAAGAAATAGAGATGTTGAAGGTCTTCTTATCTACTGCTTGGACTGGGACTGACCCAGAACAAACCATGCTCAAAATCAAATGCCATATCCAAATGTGTCAGAATGATTCTGACCCAGAGTTTTGATTTATTGTGGCTAAACTGTCTCTGAAAAACATTTTGGAACAGAGCTAAGAGAAAAGCATAGTAATAATTGTGTTGTGTTTGTACTGAATTTGCTGGTAATTTCCTTCTCTTCATTTACAGAACAGTGCTGCAGAGCTTGGCAGTAAAAAAATGCAACTGGAGTCCACTGCGTTCGATGTTCAGTTCTTCATTTCTGAACATGCCCAAGATCTTTCTCCTAATCAGAGCAAACAGCTACTGAGGCTCTTAAATACCACACAGAAATCTTTTCAGGAAGTACAGGAAGCAATAATATCTCAAGTGGAAACTTTAGAGGCTCAGTTGCAGGCAGCGCAAGAGCTGGGTGATCAGAAGGTTTGCCTTTCTGTGTAAATGTGTGCTGACCAGTTTTGTCTATGGACAAGGAATTTTAACACCAGCATGCACTATGAAATATATTCCTATCTTCTCAGTTTTACAACGGCTACATTCATAGTACTACAAAAATGGTGTTGAGCAAGTTTGGTGAAATGTCCTTTTTGTCTCTTCTTGATACAGTCACAAAACCAGCATATTATTAACAGATTATGGACAGACACAATTTTGGACTTTAAGATCTGTACAGCCTGAGGTGACCAGGTCTGCTCTTCCTAGTAATGAGAGAAATTTACTTGAGGTTTCTCACAGGTGTTTGTTTAGCAGCTATATCAATAACTAAAGCAGTGATCTCTTTTGACTGCATCTGTATTAATCAATGAATTTATTATCTCACCACTGCTCATCACTTCTGCCCTGCTGAAGACTTTTTTTCTCCTCTGATTTACCAGGTTGTCTGCTTATGTGATCTTTTACTAGGCCTTTGTCGTCCAAGAACTAGATTTGTTCGAAGCCTTGCTACCATGTTTGTTGTTTTGACTGAGATGGGTTAGAGGCACAAACATGAGCAAATCAGCTAAGATATTTGCAATTCTAGGTGCGGGCCCTGGGAAAGCCATGAGTCAGGTTGGGGCAGTTACCTCTTCAGCTGGCATGGCTGCAGTTGTAGGTGATAAGATGCTGCAGTGTAGCTCCATCTCTTTCTCTCTCACAGAAGCACTGTTAAGACTCAGAATCACCACCTCAACCCCCAGTTTGTGTGTGTTTAAGCATTCTGAGGACTTTGTATCGGTTTACTGTTTGTTTCTACCATGCTTTGTCAAAGAAATATAAAATTGAGTAAAAGAGAGGCATACCTACTTTTCTGGGATTTAGTAATAATAAGAAGCTTGCATGTTTCATTCTTTTCTACTGCTTAAAACGTCAACATTTTCTATTCAGGTAACATTATACATACCAACAAGAGCCTAACTCGCAATCACAACTAACCTCTGTTTTGATATCCTTTTTTCAGAATAGTGTTTATCACAGGTTTCAGCGGTTGAGACTGGATTTTCATTCCTGTTGTTTGGAGATTTCATCTTTCACATATGTGCATGGCCAGACTTCTATTGGGCAATTCCATCAAACATGGTCTCTTTTACTTACAACATACCTGAGGTTTATCCATAACTTCTGTGTGTTCATCTTGCTCCTTGTACCACTGCTATCATGTTTACAGCATACTTCTAAAATGGTTGCTTTGCAATATTAATGGTCGGAGGTTATTCCTATTAGAGTGTCTGTTAGTTGCTGAAGTGAGGACGTTTTTGTTTTATTGTTTGATTGTATTTGGCTCTAACATAGGATGTGGCTGAACGGCAGCAGGAATGCAAAGAGAAACTGCAGGAAATCTGTGATTTGCTTACACAGACCGAAAATCGACTCATCGGACAGCGAGAGTCTCTTGTTATTGGAGACAGCAAGGCTGAGCTACAACAATACCAGACCAAACAGGAGGTATGCACAATTTCAGTCACATAAAGAAGACTGAGTGCAGAGGAGACTGACTAGTTTTTTTTGTTGAATAACAAGACTGTCATGTGAGAGAAGAGCAAAATAGACGTGTTTGACTTACCAAAAGTAAAGGCTTAATGGCATGCACTTAAACTGCTGTCTGTGAATACACTCCAGTATGTGCCAGCTGGAGAAGAGCTTTCAAAGTAGAAGACACTAGAATATGTACTAGACATTTCAAGAAGCACTCTTGGAGCAGGCATGAAATTTGGTATATGAATCTTTGGCTTAAGATTGTTCCTGTTAGATATGATAAAATCAGACTTGTTAATTATGCAAAAATAATTTAATCAACTTTTTAACTGGTATTGGGGAGTGCTTATTCCTGTTCAAAATATTTTGAAGAATTTTGCTGGAAGGCTTGCCATTGCCTCACTCTTGTTTTGGTTTGAATTCTGTTTTTTCTAGTATAGCTTGCAATCTCCTTTGTTTCTTTGCTTTCCTACCGAGACCTTGCCTTTCAGTTGTATCCTGTCACCTGTAAGCTTTTATTCTGTCCTGACTGGTGCTGAGTTCATGATAGTTAACCACAAGCTAGTCAGCCTCATCTCCATCCCTGGAAAGGTGATGAAACAACTCGTTCCAAACATGGTCTCCAAGCATGTGGAGGAAAAGATTATCAGGAGTAGTCAACATGGATTCACCAAAGGGAAATCATGTTTGACCAACCTGTTAGCGTTCTATGATAGTATGACTGGCTGAGTAGATGAGGGAAGAGCAGTGGATGTTGTCTACCTTGACTTCAGCAGGGCTTTTGACACTGTCTCTCACAACATCCTCATAGGCAAGCTCAGGAAGTGTGGGCTGGATGAATGTATGGTGATGTGGATCATGAACTGGTTGGACGGCAGAGCTCAGAGGGTTGTGATCAATGGTGCAGAGTCTGGTTGGAGGTCTGTAGTTAGTGGGGTTCCCCAGGGGTCAGTGTTAGGTCCAGTCCTGCTTAACCTGTTCATCAGTGACCTGGATGAAGAGAACGAGTGCACCCTCAGCAAGTTTGCTGATAATACCAAACTGGGAAGAAGGACTGACACACCAGAAGGCTGTGCTGCCATTCAGTGAGACCTGGACAGGCTGGAGAACTGGGCAGAGAAGAACCTGATGAAATTCAGCAAGGGCAAGTGTAGGGTCCTGCACCTGGGGAGGAATAATCCCAGGCACCAGTACAGGTTAACGGTTGAACTACTGGAAAGCAGCTCTGCAGAGAAGGACATGGGAGTTCTGATTGACAACAGGTTGACCATGAGTCAGCAGTGTGCCTTTGTGGCCAAGAAGGCCAAGAGTATCCTGGGGTCCATTAGGAAGAGCGTGACCGGCAGATCGAGGGAGGTTCTCCTCTACTCTGCCATGGAGTACTGCATCCAGTTCCAGGCTCCCTAGTTTAAGAAGGACAAGGAATTACTGGTAAGAGTCCAGCAGAGAGCTACAAAGATGATGAGAGGCCTGGAGCATCTTTCTTACGAGGAGAGACTGAGAGAGCTTGGTCTGTTCAACCTGGAGAAAAGAAGGCTGAGAGGGGATCTCATTAATATTTTTAAGTATCTCAAGGGTGGGTGTCAAGAGGATGGGACCAGACTCTTTTCTGTGGTGCCCAACAATAGGATGAGGGGCAACGAGCACAGACTGAAGCACGGGAGGTTCCATCTGCATATGAGGAGAAACTTCTTTACTTGGAGGGTGCCAGAGCACTGGAACAGGCTGCCCAGAGAGGTTGCGGAGTCTCCTTCTCTGGAGACATTCAAGACCCACCTGGACACATTTCTGTGCGATCTGCTCTGGGTGAACCTGCTTTAGCAGGCAAGTTGTACTAGATGATCTCCAGAGGTCCCTTCCAAGCCCAGCCATTCTGTGATTCTGTAAAGGACTTGGTACTTGTCCTCCTCCTCCTTCTCCTAGTAGTAGTCTGCTATACTGTAGAGTTCCAAATCAGGTTTAGTAATCTATACAGGCATTAATATCTTTATTCATCTTGCTTTGCTTTACTTTACTTCGAAGTAACACATCTAGTTTGTTGAAATTCTCTTAGTAGTCAGTGGAAAGATACAGATACCCCTGGGTTACCTTCTAATATTGCTTACTTGTCTTAAGAATTTATGGCCTAATGGGGTGCCCATGGGAGTGAAGAACTGAGATAGCATTATGGTTTGGTTTGGTTTGGTTTTTTTCCCATCAGCTGTTGGTGACTGCGTAGGAGACTAGTTGTTACTTGTTGACTGATTTCTTCTAGACACCACTGCAGAAGTGTGTCTTAGGAGGGGAATGGAGGCTTAAAAAAGGTCTTTTATAGAACAAGTCAGAGCTTTCATCCACAAGAAACACAGAGATCTTTGTCAGAGAAGAATCTTGTCTTGATGTAGTGTCCCCAGGAAGACCTTTCTAACATACTTACTGGAGTGTTAAGTTGTAGTTTTAGCTGCCAAACTATAATTGCTGCAAAATCTGTAGTCTAAAATAAGCACCAAATGTTTTGTCTTGCAGCTTCAGGAGTATTACGCTGCATATAAGGAAAAAAAAATCCTTCATTATTTCAGTAACTGGGTGAATGTATTCAACAGCATAATTATTGTTATCATTAAAGCTCCATTCAAATAACTGGGAGGCAGATTTTTTATCTCACTGTATCACAGGACTAGGAAAATTGCTTTGGATAAACTAAAACTAAATGTCTGCCCTCTGTGAAAATTAATGTTCTTTAGAGACTGAAATATCCTGATTGATAACAATTAAAGAAAAATATTCTTATGGCATTTCTGTTTGAACCAAACCAAGAAATATGGTAAAACTTCCACCTGGGAAAGATAACTGCAAGTCTCTTTTATTCAGTCACTATATTTTCTGCAGCTTTCTGTTAGGATAGTAGTGGAATGGAGTTTGTCAGGAGACTCGCCTTACTAACTACACTGTAGCAGATTTACTTTATCTCTTGATATCTAAAAAATAAGATATGTTTTCTTCTGTGTACATGGAAATACAATATTTGAGCTGCTAAAAAAAGGAAAAAAGTGGCCTCAGTCTGAAAAGGAGAATAAGCCAACAGATTTGAAATTAAAAAAAAAAAAAATATTTAGTTGCGGCAGCATTGCCAGATGTTGCATTTATTCTGGGGTTTGTTTGTTTTGTTTTGTGTTTGTTTGTTTGTTTGTTTTAAATAACCCTATCTGCAATTTAGTAATGTACCATATACTCTCCAAAGTTAGAAAGCACCAGTGTGTTGCTTGCCCATAGAACAGAGGTAGTTCCAATAAAGTTAGTTGAAAAGATCTGGTAAATAATTTGTTTACTTCTGTTTGCTTTCTTTTTTCCCTAAAGGAGATACAGAAAGACATGAGAATGAGTGCCCAGACACTGGCAGAGATTGTGAAAAATACTGAAACCTTCTTGAAAGAGAATGGAGAAAAGTTGTCACAAGAAGACAAGACTGTTCTTGAACAGAAACTGAATGAAGCTAAGACAAAGTGTTTGCTCCTTAGCCAGAAGGCAGAAGAGTCCAAAAAAGAACTGGATAAAGCTATGACAACAGCAATTAAGCAAGAAACGGAAAAGGTTTTTAGGCAACCATTTCATACCTTTATTCAAACTTTTAATGTGTCTTGCAACTTATTGTTGATATACTGTGGAGTGGTTAAAATCATATTCCATTTGGATGATTAATAAGCTGTTTGCTTATTTATTTTCTTTATAAAATAAACAACAAGATCTATGTCAATCAAAACCTTTATTTAATTTTACTGTATTTTAAGTTGCTTGTTTGCATATAATATTTTGTAGTGCCTAAAGATTTCTAAACTGAAACTGTAAAATTTCAATGTAGGTTGCAGCCATAGAACAGCTGGAAGAAAGTAAAAATACAATAGAAAATCTCTTGGATTGGTTATCAAATGTGGATAAAGAAGCAGAGCATGGCCGGAAATTCAAGCAGGCGATAGAACAGAATGGAACACACTTTGAAGAGGGAGATGTGAAGGTTTTGGAAGGAGAGGAGGATGATGTCAATGGTAATCTGCTGGAAATGGAAGACATTGAAACTCAGGTTGATGGACTAGTAAAAAGCACAGAAGATAATCTGAACCAGCAGTATCAGAAAGTCAAGGTACTGTTACTGGGTTTATTCAACATTTAGGTGCTAAATGTGCCAGTCCTCATTCAACACAAGCGAATTCAATCTCATCCTTTCTGTCATAGACTTTGGAACAGGCACTAGGAAGTTAGTGATATACAGTGAACTTAAGTAGTTAGAATGTACTGCAAGTTTGTCACTTTTTTACTGTTACTGTGGTTGTTCCCTGCAAAATAAGAAAAGGGACGTATTCTATAGGTAGATGTTGAGAATTGTGATGGTGAGTCTGTTCTTAATTTTTATAGCAAGAAATTAATGAAGATAAATAAATTGCAAAAAGCAGCAACATCAATTAATAAGCTTTATGTGACTCATTCACGAATCTTTGTAGTAGCCAAATAATTCAACCCCCTTGCAATTTCCTGTGAACACTTATTACCAAGAGCTACAAACAGTGGTTTGCTGAAATTATCATCTTAATTTCCTATGACTTTGACACATGGGCAGAGCAGTTTTTGAAGGCTTCAGAAACTGTACAGAAATATGGTGACCAGGAGTCGTGCTTTCACTGAAACTAAACACAAAATGTTTTTTAACGAATAATATGAAAATGAGAAAAGGTTTTATAATTTTGGTGGACTTTGTTTTACTTATCATTTCTACATAGAATTCAGCAGAAATTTCAAGACAATGATGGTCTAATGGAACCATCTGAGAAGGTGCTGGTTGTAATTTTGATTGTTTTTTCTTGTAGGCTCAACATGAGAAAATTATTTCACAGCAGCAGGCTGTCATCATAGCAACTCAGTCTGCTCAGGCACTGCTTGAGAAACAAGGGCACCACCTTTCCCCTGAAGAAAAAGACAAGATGCAAAGGAATATGAAAGAGCTGAAGGCTCAGTATGAGGCTGCTTTAGCTGAATCAGAACGGAAAATGAAGTTGACTCGTTCTCTGAGAGAAGAACTTGAGAAATTTGATGCGGACTATAGTGAATTTGAAATCTGGCTGCAGCAGGCAGAACAAGAACTTGGAAATTTGGAGGCAGGTGCTTCTGACTTCAGTGGTATTATGGTCAAACTGAAAAGGCAAAAGAGTTTTTCAGAAGATGTTATATCTCACAAAGGTGATTTACGGTATATTACAATTTCTGGACAAAGAGTTTTAGATGCTGCAAGGTCATGTAGCAAGAGAGATGGTGTGAAGGTGGACAAAGATGGCATTGATACTTCAGCTACGTATGCTGAAGTGCAAAATAAACTGGATAGTGCTTCAGATCGTTTCAAATCTCTCTATACTCAGGTAAGTTTTATTTATACTGGGTAGAAAAGACTACTATAATTGATTTGGCAGTTTGTGTGAAAAGAGGTTAACTGATGAAACAAATACTGTGGGAAGTTGTAAATTCTTTGTTTCTTAAAGTTAGACAACAGAACAAGATGCTTTTCTGGAAGATCTGCTTTAGTCAAGTGTCAAACTATTTAAGGTCTGAATGGATGAAGTTTTCTACCTTGTGTTGTAAGGAAGAAATCAGACCAGATTTCCTCATTACTTTTTCCAGCTTTAAACAGACTCTTTATGACAGCACAGAATGCCTGAGCAACATTTTTGGGGTGGAAAGAAATCGTAAGACTTATAGATGGGTAACATTTCTTTATCTTCCTTGTGATATTTTCCACAGGTGCTTATTTATATGCTTTCCTACTAATAAAATGAGTCTAGAAAGAGAGAGACTCTGCCAAGATTGACATTCAAAATTTCAGTTTCATTTGTGTCCTGAAATAGTTCATCCCAACATGACCTTTGTTGGCAGCCGTAGGCGTGCAAAAACGTACTGATTTCAGGATAGCAAATCCTTTCCATTACTCTGCCAAATAAACATTTTATGCTTAACTGTCTGAGATTGGTCTCTAACTAATGGGAAACTTAGCAATGCAAAATCTTTTCTCCACATACCCTAGAGAGAGAAGATAATGCAGCTCTCTATGCCATGTTCACGTATGGGATCTGTCTGGTAGAACCAGACAAACATCACCAACTGGTCTGTTTTCTGGTGTTTTCAAAAAATTAACAAAGTGTTGTTTAATATTGATAGTATTTTGAAATTTTACACTTCTGAGATAGTTATTAATTGAAACATTTAAGAGGCAGTTACTATGTGCTTTGGCTATGCCATTTCATAATTTTCTAAGATCAGAGGTTCAGATTCCTTAGCAGAGCTTCAGTGTCCACTGATACAGTGTTGGTCTGCAGCAGTTGCCATCTTGGTGTATTTTCATCTCTTTAAGGTTTTCTTGCACAGAAATGTAAATTCTGTAAAGTCACGGATTTGATCACGTGATTACAAAACCAATGTAAATTGTGTTGAACAGTTTGTGAAGAAGGCTCTCCATTTGCAGAAGTTCGTTCTCCTACTTAGCACTGAAACAGTTGATTTATTGGATTAGTTTGAGTGTGAATGTAGAGATTTCATTGCACAATTTTCAGAGAGCTTATTTTTAAGCACATCAAAATCCTGTGCTAATGGCTTGATTGGTGGCCTCATATTAATCAACTTGCCAAATTCTATCCTTTACATATGTACATTTAGCACAGACACTATAGACATGCTTTAAATATTTGACCATAAATATGTAGAGCAAAACCAACACAAGGTAGACTTATTGAAGGGATGTTAAAGTCAGTTTGGAGTTAATTGATGATGTAAACGAATGCATTCTGTACTTGCCCACCAGATGGAGACCAAGTACCAAATGTAAATATGAAAATTCAGTGTATGGAAGGTTCAGAATATAAATATTTAAAGTAACAGCTTATAAATATTATGACTTGATATAATCAATTTTGCATGAGAAACCATCTCCAAAAAGACTGAAAGAGTTCCACTGACCTTTCTATGTGATGATTCACTGTCTATTTTGGGATATGCAAACATATAGGATGAATAGGATCTTGGTCAGATGACATTCTTAAGGGACCAAAAGCAAAGCATATGTGCCATACTGAGCCATGTCACTTTGGATTCGCTATGCAGGCATTTATGGAAGCAGTACTCTGCTGTCTGTATGTTGATGAACATACATGTATCTTCTGATGTTATTTTTTTTTTTTAATTTTCTGCATTTTTGGTGTCAGAATGCTGATAAAGAATCTTTATGTTGGTGGATCAAAAAATCTTCCTAAAGCTTTTCCTGTTCTAGTACAATGGGTTAGATTCTGGTTTCCCAGCTGCATTAGTGAATTGATCCTAAGTCACACCTGCATAGCTTGTCCAGCTGCTGTGCCTTAATTCAGAAATGGATTAAACAGTAGAATGGTGATAGGAAAACATTCTGCAGTATTTCAGGAATGAAAGTATGAACTTGGTATGAAATGCAGCTCACAGTTTAATGTCTGCGTATTTACTTGTTTATCTTCTACTCTTTCAGTGTAGCATCCTTGGAAATAACCTTAAAGACCTGGTGGATAAATACCAGCATTATGAAGATGCCTCATCTGGACTTCTGTCAGGTCTCCAGGCCTCTGAAATAGCTGTGAACAAACAACTGTCAGAGCCAATTGCAGTGGATCCCAAAAATCTCCAAAGACAACTAGAAGAAACCAAGGTGAAAAGCTTTGAAAAGCAGAAGTACTTTTGTCCTAAAAAGAGCTGCTTTTTGCCTGAAAAACAGGATAATCTGACACAGTCCGTGTAGCTGCAAGCCAAATTCTTGCCTTGCATGTGGGTGTGCAACTTTTATAGTTCTGAAATTCAGCTTTTCAGAGTGTTATCTGAAAAGCACTGGGGTGAAAAGAAATGAGAGACCAAGATGCCATTAGCAGTGGTGAAAGCAAGAGGTGTTTCATATCACTTAGCAAATGATAGGGTGAAATCTGGTACGTTTTTGAGCTAAGGGTTTAGTGATTACAACTTACTATCAGAGTAGGGTTTGGGATTGGGCTTCTGATAGAGAAGACCATTTTTGTTTGTTGTCTGAGACTCTTACTGTTTCCTATTCACATATGTGGTTACTGCATTACGCAAGTGATCATACTGGATAAGCAGTGTGACGTGACCTGTCTGTCTGCCTCAGCTGGATCCAGTATGGTCTGCCCTGCAGAGATTGAACGTAACATAATTTGTGCTGTTTCGGTTTTATTTTTTTTTCTCTAGTAGAGACAAGAAGTGATGGAGCTTGTGAAGGTAAATCTCTGGTTAGTTGCGTAAAATGTAGGTTTACAGAATGCTTTAGGAACCCAAGTATAAGGTAGATTACGTAGTTTCGTACAATCTGTTGTCTTTGAACTGACTCTTATATTTTCATAAACACAAAGATTTGTACTATAATTAAAATTCCAGGTTATTTATTTTTCAGTGAGCAAGGCTATTGGCTGGGCATTTATTTCCTCTCCGTTTTATCTGTGCTATGTGGAGTATCCATGCAGGTCTGATATACTTGCTATTGTCAAATGATAGTCAATGGAAAAAGTACGTCCTTTAACAGTTTCCCTTATATCAGCAGTATATATTTCACTTATATGAGCAGTAGTTACCTTTACCACATGGTGTCTTCCACATCTGCCACTCAAATTGCCCAACACTTTGCTGCCTGACATGTCAGAGGAGACAAATCACAGCGATGCTGTAATACAACAAAAGTAGAACTGTAAATTTTGAACTCCTAACAGTGGAACAATTTAGGTACATTTATGCTTCTAAGAACTAGGAAAGCAGGAATAACACCAATTACAATTTGAAGCTTCATTTAGACTTTTTGTTCCTTATGCCAAAATGAATTATATCCTGTATAATGCCAGTTTTCATGCAAGTAATACAAAAGGAGTGAGTACTGGGGTTCTTTTGTGTAATGCCTACATGGATTACTTGCCACACAAAAGAGCACTCAATGAATATGAGCGGGGAAGAAGGGAGAGGGTGCAAAGTGTCAAAAGATTCAAAGGAAGGGAAAAAATGGGAGGCTGTAGAAAGAAAGCCAATTAATGAAAGCAAAACAAAGAGTATTGCTGAAGAAGTCAGGTGTTGCAAGTTAAAGCTCTCCCTTGTAGCCAACACATGCAGCTGATAATCCAGCTAGACACAGACCTTGGCACCATGGTGGGGTCTAATCTTTTTATGGGGATTAACTGTTCTTCAGAATATTCCTCAGTGCCTCTGGTGTCAGCTTGCTTGCTTTCTGTCAGCCTGCAAGGTTTTCTGGGACATCTTTCTACTTTTTCTTTCCCTTTTTTTTTTTTTGTTTCCACAAGTGCAGTATATTTCTCTAGTGTAAGGAAAATTCCTCTTTGAGTCTGAGTTTTATTGCAGCAACATGACTTCTTTGTCCTGTTGGGGCAGATAGGATTGCCTTTTGAGTCATATGTTCATTAAGTTAGGGTATATGAAAAAATAAATGAGAAGTTCCTTCATTTTGATTTGTCCAAAGTTTAATGGGTACATCATATACACTGGCACAGAGGCCTGAAATAATTTCATGACTATTCACTCTATAAAATACTTTTATACACTGAAGAGAGAAAGCCACTTGTAGAAGTTGATTCAGTCTTGCTGTCTTTCTCTGTTGACTCTGGACGAAGTCTTGGCTGGGCTGTAAGCCTGTATTCCTTGGTTAGATGACAAACCTAGGCAAAATTCAGTGACACTGCCTCCAGGAGGTTCCTAAACTGGGAAGGCGATAATCTTATTTCAAACTATTCCTGTTGGTGCTACAATATCAGCCTGATCCTTTGTCAATACAACTGATAGTGAATGTGTAACTACTGCTAATGACTGTTTTTCCCCCTGAATTGTTCTCTGATTCTGAGTTGAAAAATATGTTTATTTTTCTTTTGGATAGTATATGAGTCTGTACAAGTGGTCCTTAAATACAGTTAGTTGAAAGACACCTTTTGAAGTTGCACGCGAGAAATCAGTTGAGTCGGAGAAGTACTGTAAAACAGAAGATAAAAAAGATGGTGAACAAACTAAAACAAGAGCCAGAAGGTCGACAGCAGTCAGAGCTGCTGCTGAAGATTTTTCATAAAGAGAGGTCACAAATTGAGTTAGTTTATTCCCAACACTAAGTTTAGTTTGTATGACATATCTCAGCCTCGCATATGTGACTATTAGCTGTATTGAAAAGCATAACTGATAACTGTGGAATTTTACAGATTCTTCAGGGACAAGTGTCTAACCACCAAATTGCTGTAGAAAAACTGAAAAAAGCTGCTGAAGTGTTGTTGGATACAAGGGGGGAGTTGACACCAGACAAAGATGAGATTCAGAAAACACTGGGTAAAGTGTTTACTTTTCTTAATACTTCTTTTTATCACTTGTGTCTGCATGCAGGTACTGGAAGAGACAAAATACAGAGTTTGCACATTCTTGTGTCACTGTCCAATTCCATGTTTTGTTGAGTCATAAGCTGTTGCAACACAGTAACTTCATTGTTGGTCTGTCTCCTAGATTGATCCAAATGCTTTTCACTTAAAAGCTGTCTTTTTTTTTTCCTTCAGAAATAGGGATTATGTTTAATTCTCATGTTACAGATTGGCATGCCAAACAGAGGTAGTGATTTGCTGAAGATCATAAATTCTCCAGTAGGAAGGAGCATGTTCAGGTTCAAGGAACATGACTCCAACTATCTGTTTCCAAGCAATTATTTGAAGTTCATTTAGCCAAGGAATTATTTCCTTCTGACTTCAAGAAACTGTCTGTGATGGGTTGACCTTGGCTGGCTGCCAGATGCCTACCCAGCAGCTCTCTGGCTCCCCTTGCCCAACAGGAGGAGGGTAGAAAAGCCTGTGGGTCGAGATAAAGACAGGGCAACCACTTAGCAGTTACTGTCATGAGCAAAACAGGCTTGACTTGGAGAACATTAAATTTAATTTATTGCCAAATAAAAGAGTTGCAGGTCTAATGAAGAACCATCTGGCAGAACATTTCAGCTCCAACAGTAACAGACATAATTGTGGAAGAGCTATCTTAATACTCTGCTATTTTATTTCTTGTGAACACTTAACAGCTGGCATAAACTAGAGCTGCATGGGAACCAGTTTCTAAAAGCTGAGGAGCACAGCTGTAACCTGTTCCCTCATTTCACTTGTCCTGTGGGCTCTATCTGAAGATTTTGATCTTTGCTTGTGTGTTTCTACTTAATAAAGTTGATATTTTTGCTTCATTCTGATGTGGGCAATTTTTGACTCACAGTTACCTGGTGAGAACTGGTGAAATGAGTTAAAAGCTTAGTTTGGCTAAACGAAGAAATTGAAATATATTTTTTCTTTATCAGATGATATTGTGGAGAGATATGACAATTTATCCAAGTCTGTGAATGACAGGAATGAGAAGCTCCAAATAACTTTGACACGATCGCTGAGTGTGCAGGATGGTTTGGATGAAATGCTGGATTGGATGGAAGGTGTTGAAAAGAGCCTTGAAGAGCATGATCAAGTGCCTTTGAATTCTTCTGCTATTCAGGATATTATTAGTAAAAGCATTGTAAGTAGCACACTCTGAAAGAAGAAACATTCGTCTGATAATTCAGATTTCAAGAAAGGCTGAAAATCTTAGTTTAGCATCTTTAATGGTTTCAGAATTCTTAATAAAGAGGATTGTTGCATTAAGTGAAACTGCACATAAGGATTTTTGTAGCTTAGATCTGTGCTGATGGTGTAGCTGTACTGATTTGTTGCTTTGTATGGTGGAACAGCTTCATGTACTAAAATTTAGGTATTAATATAAGCAATACAAAGTATTCCTCGCTTGTTTCAGATGCTAGAACAAGACATTGCGGGTCGCCAAAGCAGTATAAACACTATGAATGAAAAAGTGAAGAAGTTCATGGAAACAGCAGATCCATCCACTGCATCTACACTGCAAGCTAAGATGAGTGAACTTGCAGGCCGGTTTTCTGAAGCAAGTAACAAGCATAAAGCGAAGCTTATGAAAATGGAGGAGTTGAAGACTAAAGTAGAGTTATTTGAAGATCTGTCAGAAAAGCTGCAGTCATTTCTAGATGAGAAAAACCAGGCACTCAGTGAGACAGAGGCACCAAGAAAAGATGTTAGTGAAGTGTCTCAATATATGCAGGTACTGTACGCTTCCATTTGTATATCTTGCACGTTTCCGGTCTAACTCATCTAAGTGATTGGACAACAAATAAGGCATACTTGTTTCCCAGCTTTGGTTGGTTAGCTAAAATCAATAATTCAATTTTGAATAAGTGATTGTGAAGTGTAATATGAAGAATGTAATCCTGTTTTGCAGGAAGCTAGTGTAGAATTGGCACAACATAAGAAGGATCTGGAAGTTTTACAGCAGCTTCTTGAAGAACTTTCATTCCATGCTCTTCCTGGAGATAAAGCATTGGTATTAGAAAAAGTAAATGCTTTGTCAAAGAAATTCAGAGAGGTAGAAGAGACTGTAAAGGAAAAGTAAGTTGAATAATTAAAGTGTTTCTGCCTTGGTTAATAATATGTGAATGTTGTGAAGGCTTATCCTCTTGCATGCAGTCTCAAAGTCCACAAAGTAGAGAGGGTTTTTTTATTACAAAAAAAAAAAAAAAATTCTAATCAGAAATGCCCTGTAGTTGGTCTTTCTGGTTCAGGAGCTCTAATGTTGGCTGAAGAGACAAGTAACTTCAAATTTTGTGCCATTCACAGGAGTTCTGTCAGTTTTAAGAGGACTCTACCTCTTCCCTTCACTGATAGAATATAAATTGCTTCTTGTGCAACAGAATACCATTTCGAATCAGGCTGCAAAGAAAAACTGGAGAAATTGTTAGAGCTTCCATATAAGTTACCTGTATAGCAAGACTAGATTTTCCACATTCAGTGCTCATATCCATAAAATAAGGTTTTGCAATTCTTTGAATTTAGGAACAGCAATATCAGATTGATAATATCTGTTGGTTTAATTATCAGAAGGAATACTGACATTCAGTGTTCAATTTCTTTTGCTGTCTTTAATTGTCTAGAGAAGAGGATGTATTGTCTTGTCAGAAGCAAATGGATGATTTCGAGCTTCTTGTAGAATCATTAAAGAAATGGATAAAAGAGATGACAGAACGAATTCCAGCAGCACAACCCTCTTTGAATACAGAGGAGTTAAAGAAACCTTTGGAAGATACATTGGTAAGATGTTGTAGATGAGAAGTGAAATATGGCTGAAGGAAATAGGGCATCTGTTAGTAACATAAAAGCACAGACTTAAGGGATAAGCAGTCACAGTAATTGGGACTAGGGAGCTTGCAGTCTACATTTACATTCCCATTTCCTTTGCATGTTTGGATGTACTGCGGGGGATTCCCAAGCAGCAAGATTGTTCCTTTCTCTACACTAAATCTTTTAAGTCTGAAATCTCTTTTTGTAATGAACAAATGACTATTTTTCTTAACCAGAATTTGAAAGATGAATGGACATCGAAAGCACCTGAACTGCAGAAAATGAACAGCAGAGGAACATTGCTGTGTAATCTAATTACTGCTGTGACTTCTCCTGCCAAACTGAGAGCAGTTGCAAAATCAGGTATGCATTTGTATAATCAGGTAAGCCTAACATTTCAGGAGGTTTAAAAACCTTTAATACAAAAACTTGGATTAGCTTTCTGAATATTGTGGCTCATGAAAAGTCAGTTAGCCATGTCTGTACTGACCATCATTTGCTGTGATTATCATTTAAACTAACTGCTGTAGTAATTCAGTTCACATTCTGATTGCTTTACACTGCCAAAATAGTGTAAAAGCACTTTGATGTAAAAGATTAACAAGTCCTAAAGCTGTTACTTCAGTATGTAATTCACAGATAAATGAACAAAATGAACTGTATCACAGTTGCCTTCACATGATCCCAGAAAAGTTCTGATAATGAGGAACTGACTTATTCTGATCAGTGCTCAGTGCTTTACATATCCACCAAGTCTGCTAGGAGGACAAAAACAAACCCCACTTTTGCAAACCCTGATGTACCTGCAGACCTTTGCTGCCACAGAGACACCTCTCTCTTGGCCACAAGGGTATTCTGTGTGATGCCAAACACACACATAAAGGTTTGCAGAGTTGTTTTTATTAGAAGGGTGGTGAAGACATGGTTTATCTAAAAAGTGGGCCTATGTGAACCTTCTTGTCCCAATATGATAGCATAATTAATGCTAGTCAATAATATTTTAACAGTAATCTGGTTTTAATACAGCAAATCTGTTTCCATGATTTTCTGTATTCTAGTGTTTAAATGTTAATTTGTTTTAGAGAAACCATTAATTCTGCTAAGTATAATTCAAGCCATTGTTCAAGGCATATGTGGTTCCAAGAGTGTTTTAATGGCCATAAGCACATTTACAGTCAGTTCTTGAATTTATTTCCAGACCTAATCAGTTCAAGTGTGTTGGCCTTCATTGGTCATCTGCAAAGGACTGGGAGTATGGGAACTGCCAGAGGATGCCTGTGTGGCAAGAGCAGAGCACTTTGTTTTTCACATCTCTGTGTAGTAGCTGCTTTTTGGTTTTATTCTTCTTTGAATTTTTAATAAAAACCTTTCACAGAACATTTAGGAACCTTATATGGGATATTTGGGATCCTTCCTCTGCCCATTTCTCTTCTCCTTTGCATCCAAATAGAAAAATAATTACATAACTAACATATAAGAGCAGCTGTAGTCCTCCAGACTAGAGTATTCGCCCTCCTAGACAAGAGCTGTACTGTGTATCACTTAATCAGAGTTATAAATACCGGAGTGCAGCTAATAGACCATGAAGATTTACAAGGCTCTGGCTGGGGCCTGTGACTTCTCTTATCTGGTTTATTTTCACTTGCCATCCTCCAGCTGCCACTAATGTGGTCCTCACTTTCCAGCTGGTACTGTGGAGTGGATGTGTAGCCTTTTCCAAGGCAACCGTTAATCTTTCCCTGTTAATTGCTCATCTGGAAATACATATGTGCAGGAGAGTGGGAAGTGACTCTCCCCGCAGTTCTCTTTGGCTTGACCGTGTGCCCCAGCTCTGTGGTCTGATGGTGTTTCACAAAGCTCATGTAGCTCTGGTTCCAGAGGCTTTGAAATTATGTTTAATTGGTAGAGCTGGCTGGGTGAGTGGCTGCCTCTGAGTGACATTAAGGACATCATGTGTAGCAGTAAGGACTCTACATTGCAATCCCTGTCTTTGAGCACACGCTTAAGTCTTACTTATGACAAGATAGGGAGGAATTTGTCCAGTTGGTAGAAAGAGCTGTTTGTGCAGAGGAAAGGTAGTGCTTAGTCACAGAATTATTTAGGTTGGAAAAGACTCTTTCATGTAAATCGAGTCCAACCCTTAGCCTAGCACTGCCAAAGCCAACACTAAACCGTGTTCCTAAGTACCACATCTACATTATTTTTATACCTCCAAGGATGGTGACTCAGCCACTTTCCGGGTGGGTGAAGGTGTCCTGAGTAAGCAGTGCCTTTGGTTGTGGTGTCTGTAGTGGGCTTGTTTGCTGTTTAACGTTTAGCACTCTCCTCAGAGTGTGAGGATTTGCCAGCTGGCGCTCTCCCAGGCCATGCCCAGGTATGGGCAAAACCATGTTCTTAGTAAGCAGCAGAGAATGGGTTCCTTTTGCGGAGAGGAAGGAGGTGATGTTAGCCATATGGATGTGAGCAGACCTCACAGCTAGGGCACAGACCTTTGTCCAATGGAATTGTTTATTTAGCATAGTATTGTAAGTGGTAGGACTGCTTAAACATCATGCGTATGTGCACACTTAAGTGTATATCCATATGCACACCTACCTGCTATGCATGTGCTGTGCCTGTGTGCTACCACTTACAGTACTAGCTGGCCAGAGCAGCTTAAAACATAAAAAAACCCTTAAAATATGTAAACCAGTTCAAATGAAATATTTGCTGCTACAAGGTTAGCATTCAGATACTTCTTTAATGTTATAATGAGAGCTATGTATCATGTTGTTTTGAAGAGGAAATGAAATGCTGGGGTTTTGGTGCGAAAAGGCCAGGATTAGCAGAGGACTTGGTCTCTCTTGATCCACAGGTGGCACAATGTTAAATGGTGAAGGAGGAGCTCCAGGAACTCATGATTTCCTGAAAAATAAAGGTCAGTAAAAATTTCAGGATGTGATAAAGAAATGTGCTGCTAGTTACTTTTAAATATGTATTTTTTAAATTTTTGCATATAAATCTGCTTGTAGCAGTCACTACTAGACTGAAATTTCACATTGCCATCATGTAAGGAAATGATATTTACCAGGTGATAATACTAAAATTAATTGCAAAAATACTTCCCTTCAATATTTTCTTTGAAGACAGGTCAAAGCTGGCTGTGTTTTCTGAATCAATATGTACTTCTATAAATGTATACAGGGATAGCTATTTTAATATAATGCATGGCTTTGGAGAAAATTCTAACATGCGTGTATGTGGTTTGAAAATTTTTAACACTAACCGACATTCACAACATGTACATACACAAACATACATATACAAATATACCTGTCTTGCGTACACTTGTATCACTGTATGTGACCAACCCCTTTACAGAAGCAAAGGAGCTTACATAGGCAGTTTATATCTGTGTATGGATTGCCGTGTACCATGTCCCCAGTCTGCAGTGTCTGTTCTGAACTACAGCCTGTCTGGTACCCAGTCTGCCTGCTATGCTCTCTCAGTGATAAAACACGTTTATAACGGTACATAAATGTAAACAAAATATTGTTGCCATAATGTTAGGTTGTCATGTAAGTAATTCTTGTCACAGAATTGTTCCTTAAAATACTAAAATAACAATGGGTGGAAAGATTGTAAGGTATTTGTGGTATTTGTGTACCTGTCTGTATTAAAGTAATTAATTCTGTGAAATATAAAGCAAATAGGAACTTATACTAGGTCATTCAGATGTAGTGTTACCATGTTTAAAGTTAACTGGAAATATCTCTAACACATTTAGTGACTTCTTATTTGGGGAACTATTAGGTATTGTAACTCAGAGTACTGTTTTGTAGTTCTTGAAGTCTTACGTATTGTTTGAAGGGCTTGCAACCTCTAACAGAGCCTTTTGCATCTCTCCTTTTACAGAACTGACAGCTGTTCAACAAGCCATGTCTGATGTAAATCACAGTTATGAAGATTTGGGAGTTTTACTGAAGGAAAAGATTTCAGAACTAGAAAGTATGCTTTCAAAAATGCAGAATATTCAGGAAGAATCAAGCTCAATGATGCAGTGGTTGCAAAAAATGGACAAAACTGCATCAGATTGGGAAGCTGCTCCAACTGATAGTGAAGCAGTTAAAGCCCAAGTCGAGCAACATAAGGTATTTTGTGCCTTCAAAAAAATACTCTTTCTTGCAGTTATTGGGTAAATTCTGTTTGAACAATTGGTATCTCAGCCTAGCTTACTGCTGCAGGGAGTATTTAAATGATCCTAGTAAGCATGCCAGTCAGACTTAGAGCAAATCTGGCAAACTGTGTCAGTGGAGTAAAAGGGCCACTGTGTCAGAGAGAGGGAGTTGTGCAGGTCAGAAAATAATAATTTTGGTGGCCAGTTTAAACAGGTGAGGCTGTATTGATCCTGCAATAAACTTTTTTTTAATTTTCTTAGTGGTTTAGAGATATATACTGGATTGCTTGTGAGATCTGAAGGGCTATATCTATCCAAAAGCTGTTTCTGCAGCTGATGGTTCACTTGACACTCCACAGACCGCCTGGTCTCTGCAGCTGCAGCAGCTTATGCCTGTTCCAGGGCAGTGTTTCTCTTCAGCAGCTTTGTCATGCTTGTTAACTTATATAGCTACACAACAGTCTTCTCCCCGCTTTTAAGCTGATATGAGAAAACCACTGAATCAGCAGTAAGCTTCTGTCCTGTTTCAGCATTGGAGATACATGCTTCTCTAGCAGTGAAGGGCAGTATTTGCACATGTAAAGGTTCTTCTATAAAGGGAAATGTAATGGATAGGGAAAATTCTTTCCTTGCCTGTGATTGTGGATAAACAAGAACAGAAATTGATTCAACTGAGTTACTTTTATATTTGATGGGTCACCCTTAAAAATTAACTTGAACAGCTACTGACTTTCCTCAGACTTGGATAACCTTCCGTCCTAAAACTCAGACTACATGTGGAAAAAAACTAGTTTCTTATTTTTTAACAAAGAATGTGCAAAGCTAACATGACCATCTTACCCCCAGTGTAGTCGTAGAAGAGTATTCGCATATAGTTGGAAAACTGAGTGCTCAGGCAAGAGTCGTCCTTCTGATGTGGTTGGACCTTTTACTGAAAGTTCTAAATCAAGCACAGTTTTGTTCAGTGTTTATTTTAGTGAGTTTGGATAATTAAAATGCAACTCCACAGGGCGAGCTTTGTTACTTAAGAATATTCATGTTAGAGCCCTTTGCCAGGCATAATGACTGTTCAGTTCTGTCTTTAAGAACAGCATGACTGAGGAATTGCTGGGTCATCTCAGTCTCCTGCTAGGTTTACACTTTCAGCTATGCTGCCCTTTATAGTTCTAGATGATCTGCGACAAACAGTCTGTCCATGATAGCAAGACTTCTAGGGAAGTAAATGAGGCTACACCACGCTCCTCTCTTGGTGCTAGCTGGGTTGTTTCTACTAGACTGTACTGTGCGTTAGCCAATTCGCCTTCTGTACAAGAACAGATTCCAAGTATATGTGGGTATGATGGGACCTCGTGGATCTTATTTATTTGAATTCTTCTGGTTCTGTCACTTTTTCAAATTTAATAAAAACTGTTATTATTAATGTAGTTCAAATCTGTCTGGTTATGTCTTCCAAAGGAGATTGACCAGCAACATAAGCCATTACAATGTGTTTTGAGATTCATAGTAGAAAAGTAGTATGTAAGTGTTAGCTATTTATTGTTTATCTTCATGCTTGGCATTGCAGTATTATGGCCTTCAATCTTTATACTTTACTATTTTTCTATACTCTCTTACATATATATTTATTTTATCACCTGAATTTTCAGCTTTTTGAAACAGAATTAAAGCAAAGTGCGAATAAAGTGCAGGAACTAAAGGACAAAGTGACGGAACTGTTGGAGAAGAACCCTGACTCTCCTGAGGCACCCAAGTGGAGACAAATGTTGGATAAAATAGGTATTTAAGTAAAGCTGTATTACAACTCAGACTGATTTGGAAGTTGTTTATTATGAGTCTTTAAATATATTTGCAATCACTAGTATTTTTAATATCTTGCTCCCTCCTACCCTTTAAATTCTGTGGAAGTAACTCCTTTTACAGGAGAGTAGATCTGGAGTAATTCCACTGATGTCTATGAGCTTTGAATTTGTATCAGTGCAACTGAGAGAGGCTACAGCTTGACGCCCCGGCTGAGAGGGCTTTGTCTTTTTAAACAGTGTGTTTGACTTGACTGATCAGTTACTACTCCAGATACATGTGTTGTTCTTCTTACAAATTATAACAAATTAAGTTAATTCTGATTTAATACGTAGAACAGTTTGAGTTGTTGGTAATGCTCTTGTGCATGCTTTTTTCCTGTGCGCTAGTGGGTTTTGGTGGCCTTTTGTAATTTTCTAAAACTGTTTCTATAAATGTTGCCCAAAAAATTGCAAATGACCATATTTGGACGATAGATTTTGAGATACTGCAGTGCATAATTGTCATTAGCTTTTAAAAATTCTTCTTAGGTTTGTCATATTTTAAATAAATCATAGGTCAGTCTTGTTTCATACTGATAGGTATTTCTGTAGCCCTACCAACAGTAATTTTGAAGCTGTGAATTTTTCTGAGCTGTCCCGTTTGTAAGTGAAACTCTGAAAGGTAAGGTCTCCAAGAGAACTTGGGAAGTGTTGAGAGGGAATTAACACAGAATGAGCGGAGGTCAAAGACAGTGAAGTGGCAGAGGAAACTGAAAAAACATGGATGAAATTCGGGGGCAAAGAGAGTTAGCAAAATATTAGGGCTGGCTGAGTGAGCACTGATGGTATTGCAGAGGGAAGGGGGAGGTTACAAGAGTTTCAGACTCAATGGCTGCTCTGGAAGCTGCTTACTACAAATAGAAGAGACTATAGATTGGCCTAGGTGTGAACCTGAGCTCACACTGCACTTTTGAAATACCCATGTACAGAAGTGTTCCCCTTGCCTGTCATTAGGTGCCTGGTTTAGATGTCTAAATGAGGCAGTTAATCTCCACAGGCTCCTAATACAGACGTTTGAAAGAGGTTTCCTCCTTCAGAGGGGTGTTCAGAGTAGAAGCCTAAGTTAGGGCTTCTGCACATCCTTGGAAAGGTATTTGTTCTTTTTTACTGAATAAGCAGAAAGATTTGTCTATCTAAATCAGGCACCTGAGTTATAACTGAGTACAACCCTTTGGCTTTTATTTCATTAGAGACCGGAGCCTAAATTTGGTGGTATTTCATTTTGTAATATTCTACTCTAATGCTATCACATGTTATATATTCATTTCTCTAAAAATTCTGGACGTGGCTGTGCTAAGCTGCAGATCTTTATCCAAGTGTCTATGGATCTGACTGTTAAAAGATGTATTTGCTGAATCACTGCAATAAGGCATCTGGAGTTAATCAGCTAGAAGCCTTATTAGAGAGCTCTGTTTATGTTTCATATATAGTCTGCTGTCTGACAACCCATCTGCTAGAACGTGCATGCAATATGTTAACATTACCATTGTTAGATTCCAAATGGAAAGAGCTCAATCAAGTTACATCTGAGAGACAACAAAAACTGGAGGAGTCTTCAAATTACCTGACCCAGTTCCAAACAGCAGAAGCTCAGCTGAAGCACTGGCTTGTAGAAAAGGAGCTAATGGTCAGCGTGCTGGGACCATTGTCAATTGATCCTAATATGCTGAATACACAAAAGCAACAGGTTCAGGTGAGTCATGCCCATGTGCATTATTGATTTAAGTTTCTTCTGCTTTTTTGCTATTGGCAAATACTATTTTGCATCTAGATAAGAGTACAGCACAGTTAGTATGAGCCATTACATTTGTTTTCAGCAAATATCAGCTTCAGTCATACTTGACTATGGTAATTACAAGAAAAGCTGTTCATAAGTATGAAGAGAGATCAGAACAGCTAAAGGAAAAAAAAGTTGAGGAGATACCAATCCCCTGATACATTTTGTTTGTTTGTTTTGACCGCACTGTGGTTTCCCTGTATTCGAATGAAAATGTCCTTTTGAAGTTTTATTAATTTGACTGTGTATGTAACATTTTAGGGTCAGTCCTTATATACAATCTATGCTGTAGAACTACCTTTTAGAGATTTTATTCACTTGACTGTACTATAATAAGAATATGAAGGCAAGTTAAATGCAGTACTGTGAATAGATATGGGGCCAATAGTGTGGAAGACAGAAGACAAAGTCTAATGAAAAGGTGGAGTAGTTTACTTGCAGAAGTACAGCAAACTGCAGCCAAAAGAAACAAAAGTTAAATCAGACAGAGTTGCAGAAACTAGAAATTTTAATTTCAAACATTTCTATTGCTGCCAGTTATTTTAAACTGTGATGAGAAATAACTTTTATTTTGCAAAAATATTATTAAGGCTGGCATATCAATATTGATTAAAATGAAGTGTTTAAAACATGAACTATGTTGTAGTACTATGTCAAAATGACAATATTGGTTTGTAAGTGCTTCAAAAATCTAGACAGCTGGTGTAAGACTATAATGTATTACTTAACAGTCCTTAGAAGTTAAACCTAACTGACTTAAAAAGAAAGGGTTTGGAATGTTCTGTAAAGTAAAACCATTATATTTGTCCCTTCTTCTGCAAGCACTGTGACTTACTGTCAAAAAACCCAAACAAACAAACAAAAAACCAAACCCCAAAACAAAACAAGCTGGAAATTGGTGATATAAACTTTAAAGGTCTTACAGTACACATTCTGTCATTTTGTGAATTATCCAAATACTCTCTCTGCTATAATAATACATTGCAATATTATGTCAGAATATACCTTCTTTGAAGTTCGATCTTAAGATACTTATTGAAACTGTCTAGGAAAGAAGACATTGCTTGAAACTAAACAGTGATTATTTTACTTGCTATGGTTACTTAATTACTGTAGTATTAACAGGATCCAGTGTTTGTTTGTATCTGCTGATTGAATTTCCATTAGATGATGTGTAAATTAACCTAATTTCTTCTTGTTCTTTGATGTAAACAGTTGAAAACAGCACAGTTTAGAAGGGTAGAAGACGCAATTATTTCACTGGCTTTTAAACTCTGAGATTGATTACTCAATAAGAGAACTCAACTACCACAAATTCTACATGATTTTTGTCAGAAGCACTTTGCTTTTTTTTTTTTTTTCCATGTGGTAAATGCCTTTTAAAATGTTCTTTCTGTCTAGATTCTGCTCCAAGAGTTTGACACTAGAAAGCCACAATACGAGCAGTTAACTATGGCTGGTGAGGGGATTTTGAAGAGACCTGGTGAACATCTGCCCTCCCATGAAATTGTAAAAGAGCAACTGGCAGCCGTGGCACAAAAATGGGACAGTCTAACTGGCCAGCTGAGGAACAGATGTGACCGAATTGACCAAGCCATTGTAAAAAGCACAGAGTATCAAAGTCTGCTCAGAAGTCTGTCTGATAAATTAAGTGCCTTGGATAGTAAACTAAGCAGCAGCCTGGCTGTGAGTACACAACCTGATGCTGTGAAACAACAACTGGAAATTGCTCGAGAAATGAAGGAGGAAATAGAACAGGAAATGAAGAACATAAATGCAGCTCAAGCTCTTTGTGAAGAACTGTCAGCACTGGTTGAAGAAGAGTATTTGAAAGCAGAACTTACAAGACAGTTAGATGGCATCTTAAAATTGTTTAAGGATATTGAGCAGAAATCAGGTTAGTATTTATTTAAAGAAAAATAGTAGCTAAGGCATAAAGTAAAGCATGGTAGTGTCATTTGCCTTTATAGACATGTTGAGTGAGCCGAGCCTCATGCCAGCTCTCTATCCAGTCCAACCCCCACGCAGTTGTGCATTAGAATTTAAGGGAGTCCCCATACCTTGAAAAGGTAAAAACAATACTTAGGATCTCTAGCAAACAGTTTGGGAGACAATTTGAAGCATAATAGCAGGGCTGCTTCAGGTGCCTCTTCACTGAATTAGAATACCAAAAGAGGATGCTGTTCATTGAGCTACCTAACTATGTAGGTGCAGAGTGTAACCCAAAATTGTAATTTTTAGGCAAGCACCAGTTAATGGCTTGATAAAATGCAGCGGTAATAGTATAAAACTGCCTGTGACAGAAGGGGGGTGGTAGCCTGCAGCCTTCCATTACCCTGTGAAAAACAGAACTGAGCAAGTAATACATTGCAAGCAATATCATACTTTCTTTGCCCTAACAGCCTCAGTTTTAGCTTTTTTGTTTCCTCTGGTCACCAGAAACTTCAAAGGATCTCCTGAAGAACACATATTGTATGCACGTCATGAGTTAGACACTGCTATGCTAGACTACTTAATATTCCCTGTATTTATGCTTCATAATATCATGAAACACGACTGTGTGTATTTTACCCACAAAATCTGCCTGAATGGGGTTCATGTAGGCACAGAATTAATATTATTATTTCTTCACTGAATACTAGCAGGTTCTGATAATGAGCCTCTGTGTTGTCTTCTGTTTTGTAGATAACCATGTTCAGCAACTTCAGTCAGTCTATGCCACTTCTCATCAGTTCCAGCAAATGTCTAAGGACTTCCAGACCTGGCTATGCAAAAAGAAAGAAGAGCTGAACCAGGCTCATCCTGTATCAGCCAAACTTGATGTCCTGCAGTCACTAATTGAAGAACAGAAAGATTTTAAGAAGACCATGACTGATCAGATTAGTTCATATGAAAGAATTGTTGCAGAAGGAGAAAGTATCTTACAGAAGACTCAGGGAGCTGACAAAGCAGCGCTACAATCCCAAATTGCCACACTCAGAAGTAACTGGGATGAAATGAATAATCAGGTAAAAGAAAGGCAAGATAGATTAACAGATTGTCTGGAGAAAGCCCTCAAATACAAACAGCATGTAGAAAACCTGCAGCCGTGGATAGAGAAGTGTCAAAGCAACCTGTGTGAATTAAAAGTTGGCGTAAACCCTGTTGAAATAGAGAATTCTATTGTTCAGGTGAGGGCCTGGCAGAAGGACCTGGATAAGCACCATGGGATAGTGGAGCTATTAAATAATACTGCTGAAAGTTTGCTCAGTGCAAGTCAAACAGATAAAGAAATAGTTCAAGAAGAAACTAAGGTGCTGAATCAGAAAGTGAATGTGGTTACAGAACAGCTACATAAGAAGAGAGAGTGCTTGGAAAATACAGCACAAAGGCTGAAAGAGTTTCAGGAATCAACCAGGGAAACTGAAAAACAGCTTAAAAGTACCAAAGAGCATCTGGAAGCTCATGACTCACTTGGACCTCAGTCATTCAGTAGCAAACACCTGACAATGATGCAGGCCCAGCAGAAAGCCTTGCAGGCTTTAAAGCCTCATGTTGATTTAGCAAAAAAGCTTGCCCAAGATCTGGTGGTAGAGGCTTCTGATTCAGCAGGTGTTTCTGACCTTTTGATCCAAGCTGAATCTTTGGAGCAAGAATACACTGCAGTGAACCAGCAGGTTGAAGATAGATGCTCCTTCTTAGAGACAAAACTTCAGGGAATCGGGCATTTCCAAAACAGCATCCGAGAGATGTTCTCTCAGTTTGCAGAGTTCGATGATGAACTTGATAGCATGGCTCCAGTGGGGAGAGATCTCAAGGTACTGCAGTCACAGAGAGAGGACATTAAATGTTTCCTGAAAAAGCTGGAGGATCTTATTATGAATAATGAAAATGCTAATAAAAACTGTAAAATGATGCTAGCCACAGAAGCTGAAGCTTCTCCTGATCTTGTTGGTATAAAAAGAGACTTGGAAGCTTTAAACAAACAGTGCAACAAGCTACTAGACAGAGCAAAAGCCAGGGAAGATCAAGTGGAGAGTACTACTAGCCGTGTTGAGGAGTTTTACAGTAAGCTGAAAGCATTTTCCAGTCTGCTTGGGAGAGCTGAAGAACATGAAGAGTCACAAGGTCCTGTTGGAATGGAAACAGAGACTATTAATCAGCAGCTGGATACATTCAAGGTAGGAAGAGTTCTTTCTTACTACATAAAGTATTTTACCACACTTCAATTTTATTAAATACCGTTGTGAAAGGGGTTCATTAATGAATTGCTGACCTTGGAGGAGTCTTGCTTCACGGCAGTCCATTCTACCTGTGTGCTTTTTATCTGTTTTAAATGGAATATTGTCTCGTGCTCCAGAGGAGTTTTCCTTGGCTGCAGCTTGGCAGACATGAGTAACTTTGCATCCCTGCTTACAATTACTGCACCCAGTTCCCTCTTCACCATCTCATTTCCTTATGCGATCCCTCTGCCTTTTCTGGTTTTGAGAACTGTCTATTATCTCTGTGTCCATCTGTTACACAAACTTTCTCCTTCACTGCAGTGTGAATTTTAGACTCCAGTGTTCACATACTGGCCTGTGTTCACTTTGCTGATCTGAGTAGTTTAGTTTTTTTTCACGTGGGTATGGGCTTCAGCATATGTAGGTTTAAGACCTTACCTTTTGCTGTTTTCTGTTCTAATACACTGGCCAGTTTTACCTCACTGAATCCCACCCTTACCTAGAAACATCGTGGGAAGAAGAAACCAGGTAAAATAAGCTGCCTTTAATATTGGGAATATATCTGCATCATCCTTATCCAAAACACACTTTGGAGCTTCTGTGCGTAGCTTTTTTAATATGCCAGTTAGCAATCCTTGTCCAGCTCAAAAAAAAAATGCATTACAGTGATAGCGAGTGTTAATTGTGCTTTAGTGTTGAAATCAAATACAGATATTTGCTTGGTTTAGGTTACAATAAATGAATTTCCAATGCTCACTGGAAATATGTATAAATCCTACAGATGTAAGCAATGTTTGAAAAAGATCATAAATCTTCTAATGGCTCCGTAGTAACACTGAATATTCTGTGCTGCTTTGGTTTCATTTCAGTCTAATTTTGATTCAAATGTTTGTATGACTTGTACATTAGTTTGCAGTTAGTCATAAAAATAAACCTCCGTAACAGGATTTGATGAACCATGTTACTAAAAAAAATGACCTTGGAAAAACGTCATTACAGGCTTGGCCCAACAGAGGGTGCATTTTGCTTGTTTAAACTAAACTATATTAGAAAGGGAAACTAAACTCGAAAACTTTAATGTGGGAATTTTGGATGCAAGTGACTGTGAGTTTTGATGATCTTTCAGAATGCATAAATAGAGACAAAAATATTGAACAAATAGTTACATTATGAGGAGATTCCATTAGACTGAGAGGATTAAAATTGTAGGCCAGTCTGTCCTAACAAGTCTATCTCAATTTAAAAGAGAAACAAATGGCTTTTCTTTGTATATGGTTAGAAAAACACTTTGGATATTGGAAAATAGCAAAAGCTTCTGCTGGAATTGCTCTTGCTTATGCTGACTGTACAGGATTTCAGTTGTAGCCCATTTGTGATCTCTGATTTTGCCACATTTCTTGCATTTTCAAACATTAGATGCAGCTTTAAGTCTTTGTTGCTATATATGTGCATTTATTCATTTATTTATGGCTACAAAGAACAACACTTTTGGAGGGAAATAGCCTGATGAGCAGACAGGAGAATTGAGTTCCCTGTGCATTGCCCCAGTATTGTGCTTCATCAGGGCATTGGACAAGACATACCAGCTGCACAATTTTGGAACGAGAGCCTTCCCTGGTCTGTGCAGATCTGTGGGGAGAGTGTCCCTACAGCCAAAGAGTCAAAGGACCAAAAAACCTGCAGAGGTGTAAAGGAGAACAGTGATTGTACGATGTCTATATCCAGAAGCCTACTCCAGGATTGTATTTATGTTAGATGTTTGTAAGCTTACAAGTATGTTTGCTTGAAGCAACTATTTCAGGCCATGCTTTTGCTTATGAGTGAAAACACAATACCATTAAACATGAGGTGAAAAATTATGAAAAGGTGAAGGGATTGTTTAAGTAAGTGAAGAGCAAATGCAGGAATAAAGCAGCAGGGTGGGGAGCCTCCAAAGGAAGGAAATAGGAAGACCAGAATAGGAAATTTTACAAGGTGAGGGTGGTAGGTCACAAAGAGATACTGATAGCAGGAGTATCAGGATCAATGATTGCTCTCCTGATACTTGTTGTGAGTGCTACTGGGGCATGGCAAAATTACAGTAGGAAATGTACCTGTTCGTACTCTCTGCTCTTCCAGAGAGCAGTTTTACCTGTGGCAGCAAACTGTGGGGAGATTGGCTCCCCCAGATCCTTCTCCACTCATGGTGTGTTTGCTCACATGTTTGTGCGAGTACGCAAACACACACAACCTGAAAATGTGGCTGTGGCCACAAAACCACAGGTCACCTCCTTATGGCTTTGACTTCTGTGGTCAAGTGCGATCAGCCTGTGTTCCTCAAAAGTAAAGCAAAAGAGTTTTTCTTTGGTAGATAGATGTATTCACATGAAATCTTCACTGTCTTCAGGGAAGGATCTCCTGTAATGGGCCAGAAGTGGTTTTTGTGGTTTGACCAATTTTTATGTACAAAGAGTTAGAGCTTTATGCGTCTTTTTGGCATGACATTAAAATGCGTAGTTATTTAAAAAAAAAAAAACAGGCTCTGAGTTGTATTTTTTTATCTCTATATATACATATACAAACTTGTTTATTTATATTCTTGTTTTGTAATCTACTTATTCCAGTCAGTATAGAGTGTTAAATTGAAAGTGTTCATTGTCAGGGTTAAACTGTATCTATTTACAATGCAGATATAAAGCTTGCTTTCTGTAAATTAAAATCTCCAGTGGAGTTCATTTGAAAGTAGAACCGTGACTCTTGCTTCACAAAGTACTCCAGGAAGTATGATCAAATGATGAATTTGTCTTAATTAATATAAAACACACAAAATCAATTACTAATTAACTCAGCTTTGTTAGACAGTTTTCCCCAAAGTCTGTACCTAATGTGAAGATTGGTATAAAAGGAAATTTCAGTGAATTAGGTCTGTTGAGGTACACAGAGTCCACCACCAAAAGCGGAACACAAAAGAATTGTGCAAATGGGCTGAACTGAACACTCTGGTTTTGGATAGCCACACAGCGCTGGGATGTTCATGGTAGGAGCAGTATTTGCAGCTAGGTTCTCTCTGAAAGCGAGAAAGAAAAACCCCAGAACTTCAATTATTTTACTTCTGGAAACCTTTGCACAATTCTTTATACTGCCATTAAAAGGCATCATTCCTAGTAAAACCAACATGGCACTGTTACAGATTTCATCAGCACATGTATGGTTCATTTGATTTTTGCTTTTATTTTTGGAACAAAAGTAGATGTAGTCATTAGTGGTTGCCTTCTAATTGGACTTTATAGGAATTTTTAGTTAGCCTGAGCGTTGCTGCCAATGAGCTTGAACTAAGATTTTAATTGGCTTATGTTAGTTGTGTAGTGGGTGTCTGTCCTCCGATTTTCACTCGAATGCAGATAATGTTGAAAGAATCATCCGAGGTTTCTCTTTGTGCTCAGTAAGAAACTAAAGTGTAGAAAAGCAAAGGTAAAATAAGCAAGTGTTCAAACTTTTTTTTTTCCAAGTATTGTATTTGAAAGTGACAGATGCGTCATATGAAAATCTTCAATAGATTCAGTGAAAAATGCTAAATATGTTTAAAATGATAATAAAAATCATTTTGCTGTTGAACAAATACAGACCAATTTCAGTTAAGCGTTCTCTACAAAATGGTGCGGCACTGTTTGAATTCAGTAAGGATCTGTTTGTGGGTGTTTTGGGTGAGAATAACCACAGGTGACAGTATCCCAAAAAATGCTTTTCACTTCTTTACCATTATAGTATGTGTTCTCAGCTATAGAATCCAGAGGTGAGTGTCTGTTTGGCCTAATTTTAATGTTATGGCTGCTCACCAGAGAAAAGGAAAAGAGAATTTGTGTTGCCTGACTTTAATATTTTGATGCTAAAGTATTTAGTACTTTGATTCTGTAAAGGAGCAAGAATGGTTGGCTGCTATGGAGAGATCCCTGCACCCTCAGGCTTAGTATAAGAAACAGCAAATGGCCCATCTAGTTGGGATGATGTTGCTAATATTGGCTAGGAAGGATCAGCTGCGCAATATTGGAGAGATCATTACAAAGTCTGTGGGCACAGGAATTATGGGGAAGAAGGGCAACAAGGGTGGCATGGCCATGGGGTTCGTGTTCCACAACACAACTTTCTGCATTGTCAGTTCGCACCTTGTCACTCACGTGGAGGACTTCAAGTGGCGAAACCAGGATTATAAGGATATCTGTGCTCAGATTAGTTTTGTAACCCCTGATGACAGTCTACCTCAGCTTAACATCATGAAACGTGATCACCTGGCTAGGAGACTTGAACTACAGGCTTTGTCTCCCTGATGCCAGTGAAGTGAAAAATCTTATCAGTAAGAATGAGCTTCAGAAATTGCTGACATGACCAGCTGAATATTCAGCGCACTCATAAGAAAGCATTTGCAGGTTTCACCAAGAGATTAAATTCACCCCCACATATAAATATTGTAGCCATATGAACCTGAAGACTAGTGACCAAAAGCCAGTCAGTGCACTTTTCCACATCAGGGTAAAGGTTGTGGATGAGCAGAAGCATCTAAAATTGTTTGAAGATGTTGTTTGTATGGTGGACAGAATGGAGAATGACTTCCTTCCTTCACTGGAGCTAAGCAGGAGAGAATTTGAGTTTGGGAATGTGAATTTCTGTCAGCTGCAGAAGCAGAAGTTCGAGATCAGGAGCAGGTCACCTGCCACTTCTCCATCGCAAAGCTCAGTGGTAAGCCACTACTGTAAGCCATGGCTTCAGACCGAGTTTTGTGAAGGTTACTTGGAGCCAGATGAGAGCATAGAGATCTCCCCGAACAGGTATGTTAGTAAGGACTCAGTAACCCTTCTGAACTCTGGTGAGGATACAATTGAGGATATTCCTGTACTTCACTTGGACGAAGGGAAGGACTATTTCCTTACTATCAGTGGGACCTACCTGCCCAGCTGCTTTGGCACATTCCTGGAGGCCTTATGCCAAATGAGATGACCGATCTGAGAAGTTCCAGTCACCAAACTCATTGACCTGGGAGAAGAAAGCATCTTAGAAAAGGAGAAATCAGTTCTGCAGATGGGTTCCCTGGACAGTGAGGATGCAAGTGGGATGCCACTGCAGGTGCCAAAGGAGATCTTGCTCTTGGTGAACCACTTCTTCAAGCATGCATGCCACCAGGAGGACCTGTTCCAGGCTCCAAGCATGCAAGAAGAGTTGGAGAAATAATTGCCTGCCTGAACACCAGTATCCCCAGGATGATCCTGGGCAGTAACTACTGTGTGGCTGAAGTCTTGCTCATCTTCCTCAAGGCCCTGCCAGACCCAGTGATCTGCTACAAACTCTATCAGTGGTGCTTCACCTGGTTGCACAACAGCTGGCTGTGCTGCCAGGTGATATTTCAGCTGCCTCATTGCCATTGCAGCATGTTTCAGTACCTAATATAATTCCTCTGAGTGCTACTCAAATACTCAGAAGACAACAATACCAGTGTCGCCATGATTGCCACTTAGTTCTCCAGCCTCCTCCTGTGCCTTCCACCCAACCTGATGGCACGGCAGACTCAGCAGGACCACTAGCATGCCATCATCTTCCTCTACAGCCTCCTGCTTGCTGGGGATGAGGAATGACTCCTGCCTGCATGCCAAAGCTGAGGCTTGTGCTGCCAGCCTTACACTGATGCTGGGCCTCTGACAGCTCCAGAAGTGCTGTGTGTACAGTTGGAAGGGATGTGTTCCCTTCTTTTTTGGGGTGGTGGCACGTGGCCATTCTTAGTTGGTGGAGTGATTTCTCTGGTTAATTCCAGTAACAAATGAGACTCTGGCATGTGAACTAGTTACGTGACCCCAACTTCTTAGAGGGCAAGCAGCGTTCAGCTACCTGAGACTGAGCAATAACAGGTCTGTGATGCCCTGGATGTCCAGGGCTGCACGCATCCTACATTGAGTGGCTCAGCTTGTGCCTGCCCTCCTCTGTCCCATTGAACCCCATTAGGGATGGGCGTCTGGGATTGCAGTTTTTCCCTGTGAATGAGGAATTCCCAGTAAGCTTGGGTCATAAGCTTGTGTAAAGTCCCTGCCCTTTGTACACATCACCCCTCACTACTAGTGTTTGGATGGTTTAGTGAGGTCCTCAGATCGACCCTGGTGGGTTGGCCTTGGCCCTGCTGGAGTGTCAAGAAGAGGGTCGAACTTGACTGTCTAGAGGAAGTAAAAGTCATAACAAGGTATCCTTAGGTGAACCTGTGGAAGGATCATTATATGAAGTTGGACTGAATGTTCCTTGTGGGTCCTTGCCAACTCAGGACATTTTATGATTCTGTGATATGTAGCTGACTGCATATCAAGTAAATCACTAAACAAGAAGTGTGGTGTATTTCTTGCATACAGTGTATCTTGCTTGTTGCTTAACTCAGAAAGCTCAAGCTGATGGTAGTTACTGCTCTGTGTTAAGTTTTAGCACTAATTGCTATATGCTGTCCTTATACTGAGGTCTGAATTGTCACTGTGACTGATGGCTGCTGTCATGCAAGCAGTGCAGGTCTCTGGTCATTCAGTGTATGGTTTCTGTGGTGCAGCTGCAGCTTGGTCAGGACAGTTTCTCCATAGTGTTGGTGAGGTACCTCTGAGTCTCCCACCCCTTCACCTACATGAGGATAAACTAGAAGTGTAGGTGCAAAATGCTGAACAGTATTTAAAAGATGCAAATGTCCAAAACCTGAATCTTTGTCCTGTTAGCTTGCTTCTGTCGTTAAGTCTAAGTCCCGTAAAAAAAGTTTTCCAAATATCAATACTTTTAATGCTTGTTTCAGTGGGAGGGGGTGTCTGGGTGCTGCTGTGTTCCTCAGTAAGCCATTGCCTCAGAGCCAGAAGGTAAGAACCGAGAGAGAATCAAAATTGGGCTCACTTTCTTCACATGTCACTAAAGCTGAGTTTGGGGGATTTTAAAAACAATACGCAGATATACTTTCAATTTAACTTTTGTGTGGAAGCGTCCATTTAAATGAGGGCTTTACCAGACGGGGTGCTGGGTGCGGGCGGTGGTTAAAAGCAATGCGTGTCCTGACCAGAGTTTCTCTCAGGAAAGCGCCGGCGGGAGCGCTGTGGCCTCACCTCACCGGGCCCGCCCTGCCTGCCCTCTCGCTCGGGCAGTGTCGACCCCGGGGCAGCGCCCCGCCGCGCTCCCGCTTTGCCGGCTGCCCAGCGTGTCGCCTCCCGCCCGCCGCACTGCACCGGCACAACCCTACGCCAGCATTGAGGGCGCGGCGAGCGCTGAGGAGACGAGGAGGCAGCGGGGGAGCCCCCAGAGCGGCGCTGCGGGAGCGGGTGGGCCGGCAGCAGATGTTGCCTGAAGAGCGAAGCGGGGCGTTCCTCACAGCTCGGCGCTGGGAGGGCAGCGCCGGCCCGCGGGGGAGCGGGGCGGGCTGGGCGGGCGGTGCGCGCCGGCGCTCCCTGAGGGGTTTCCTCCCGCCCTCGCCTCCTTCCTCGCAGCTGCGCTTCAGAAAAGAGGAGGAAGGAGGGAGGGCAGCCCACGGACCGCGGCTTGTAGTCGGGACCTGCTGAATGTAAACCTGCCGTGCCTTTGGGGGGACGCGCCGCGCTCGCTCTGCTCTGCAGTTGCCTTACACAGCTCTCCGGAATGGTATTGGTAGAATCGGTCTAAAACGTTCGTTTTCCGAGTGTCTGCTCGAAGGACGCGTTGGTTTGGCTGCTCGAAAGGGATGTTTTGCTGTGGAACTTGTGGAGGCACCACGGACAAGCCTGGTGCAAGAGGAGGATAAGCTGCGTTTCGGATCAAGGTTATTTATAGCTACTGCCAAAAAAGTAAAGGGCTGGTTTATTATTTTTGCTGTTCTGGATCTAACTTATTTCCCTCACCCCAAGAGTTTCTCTGTGCCTTGGTCTGGACCTTACACAGCCACTGTGGATTCCATCTTTTTAAGCTGCCACACCATGTTTTATTTATAAAGGAGATGGGACTCTGCAAACGAGTTAAATGGATTACAGTTAAGCCGTCACCTACAGAAGATAATGTCCTGCCTTCTGTAGTGCTTGTTCATTTGGAGGGCTTATTTGGGAGATTTCAAAGAAAGATTCTGACCCGAAAAAATAAATTAAGCCTTCTGTGGAGTGTTGGAAATACTCGAGCCATTGCTGGGTTTTGCTATACTTTGTTTTTCTGTGACATTGGAAGACTTTTGTTATTTTCTTACTGAAGCACTTTGTATTCTGGGGAGGGGGGAAACCTCACATCCAGGTAAAGCTGCATTTAAACCGACGCACTGATTATGAATGACCTTAGCCACCTCATAAGTTATGATGTGTATTTTGTATCTATGCCTCTTATGCTAACGGCAAGTTTACTGTAATTCTTCGGAGTACTGGTGTTTTTTGAATGTTTCTCCTATATCCATGAAAACAGAGGTATAGTGGTGTACTTGTGCAAATACTTTCAGGATGGGGAAGCCACTTAGCAGGCCAGACTGTCTACGACAGAATCCTCCTTGTGTTGGCAAAGGGGAAGAAGATGAAGATCTAAATATTGAGGACTGCTACGTTCCCCAGAGATCCATCTATGACACTGTGCGGCTGAATGAACAGATCGATTCAGGCTCCAAGGGCAGCCTCTCCTCGAGGCACTTCACAGACCGGACCTTACCCTACAGTCACAGAACGCTGGACATCAGCACTTTGTGCTCCAATGGTGCCCTTACTTCTTCCAGTGTTTTTGAGCTCCGAAGCCGTGAAGCTAACAAGTTAGATGAAAAAATGATCTTTGATGCTCTGAAACTGAACAGTGATATAATTCGGACAGCTGGGTTACCCAAAGCAAAGTCTCACACAGAAAAGAAAGAGCATAGGCGATCATGGAGAATGTTTGTTCCGCCCAACTTTTCGGATTACACGAATAAAAGTGAATCCTCCTTTAATGAAACTGCTGATATGTCAGATACAGCTAGATCAGGCAAATGCAAATGGGGTACCAATTCTCTTACCTCGGAAGAAGATGATTCTGGTTTATGCAGCCCTCCAGCAGAAAGGGAAGAAAAACAGGACACACTGTTAGCAGGGGAGCAAGCTCAAGTACAAAGTTTATCTTCTGCAGAAGATATCCATGCAGTAGGTCAGTTCAGATCCTATTTCCCAGCGATTTGCAGAGAGCAGCAAACCCCACTGCTTGCAAGCAGTAGTGTCCCTGTCAAAGAAAGCTGCAGATTGACTTTGCATGACATTTTACCCTCTGGAAAAGTAAAACAAAGTAATGTACAGACATGTGAGAGTGATAAGGAAGAGATGGGTGGGAAATACTCTCACTTAGAAGGTTTCAAAGAGAAAACTCTGTCACATGAAGATCCTCTTCAAAGTGATGAAAGAAGTATTTCCCTCGACAAAAATGAAGTGGAAAATGTATATGAAGTTCATGAAAAAGTTCAAACACGAGTTACAGCAGTAGAGGAGGATTATGTGCATGATGCACATCACATAGATGTTTATTATGCAAATGTTGCTGTAAATGCTAGTGACTTGGATTTAGCAAAATATGAGATTTTATCTGATACAGAGGAATCCAGCATAGCATGTACAGGCTCAAATGAAATAACAATTTCTGTTGAACAGCTTGAGCTAGATAGTACTGTAAACTGTCCAAAAGCTGTCCCGGGGAGAAGTAGAGGCAATATCTGGACTACTGGCATCCAAGAAACCTTGGATACAGTCTGCAATGGCCTATTGTCTAACAAGGTAACTAAAAAAAAAAAATCTATAGATTTGGTAAATAATTGTAACACAGCTTTAAAGGTATTTGTTTAAAGCTGCGGTTGCAAAAATGTCATTTTTTTATTAATTCAGCTGCTGCAGTAATCAGTGTCATTTGCACATGTGGGTTGTCCAAAATAGGTGAGATGGTCAGTTCAGAAAATGGGGGGGCGGGGGGCAAATTCTGAGAGGTCTGATCACTTCCAGCTGTGCAGGGCAGGGTTCTGTGTTGCCCAGCTGGTGCCTGTTACTCCCGACTGGAGCGTCTCCCCCGTGCACCCGCATGGTGCTGGGTGTTTGCAGGCAATGCGGTCACAGGCAGCGCCATTCAAGGGCAGCTGCAGCCCGTGTAGCCTTGCTCATCAAGGTATAAGCAGCAAAATCAGATCATTGTGGTTTCCAAAGCAGGCAGATTAAAGGCTCACCGCCTCTTCTGAAAGCTGCCTTTTGCGTTTGTGTGCCAGAAGGCTAATCTGACGTTACAGTAGTATTTTACAAGCACAGGATCTTGCAGTGCTTTGCGTGTGGTGGATGAGGTAAGAGAGTAAAAAGCGAAGCTTTGTAATAAGGAAAGGGTGTTTGTGTCGGGTCTGTAATTTTTTTTCTTCCCACTCTGGTTGAAATCTGAGATACTTCAAGCTTTGTTGCTAAGTTGTTCTGGTAAACTTTGGCCTCAGCAATAATTGTAATTTACTTTAAGCTTCTCTCTGCAAAGTATGCACACTCTTTTAAAGGGCAGATTATGGAGATCAGTCCTCCCTGTGGTAGGACGTTGCTCTCAAAAGTTGAGGCTTTATGGAACATAAAAGAAGAGTTTGTTATTGATTCTGTGTGGAAATATTATTCTGCCTCCTCCCTACCCTACAGTCAAGAAAAACACAAGTGTTTTCCTTTTTCTGGGAGCAGCCAGCTGATTGCACTCTTTCAGTGCAACTCTTTTTTTAGTCCTATAGTTTCCAGGTTTCTTTATCCTTAGGAACACAATTCTTAAGGGTACTTAATTTGTTTTACCCCTCGTGTTTGGTGCAGTTGCTCTAGCTTCTAGATTGACTTGTCAAGCTGGTGGAAGTGTGCTCAGCCACCTGAGCTCCTCGGCTGTCCGAGTGCTCACTTTCCACACTGTGTTTGGTGTAAAGGAGGAGGCGCTGGTGTGTTCCAAGTCATCTGGGCTTTCCGGGGTGCTGAGAAAGGTTTCTTTGAATAGCTGAATGCTGCTATAGAAATAGAAGGATTTAGGGTCAAAAGTTGAGCATTCTTTAGCATTGTTTATTCATTGGTTATTTTTCGCTGGCCTGTGTAATTAATTCAGGGGCTTCGGGCCATTTTCTGATCTCATTGACATTGGTGTCAGTGCAGCCTAATGCAGTTGAATACAAATGGAAATTTACATTGCTGTTGCTAATGGTAATAATCTGGCTCTGAAAAGCTTAAATACCTGAAAGAGTAAAATAAAGCAAACAGAAAACTGCTCAAACTGCTGTTTGGGTACTGTCAAAGCCCTGGCAATTTGCAAGAATATCCCTCTGAATGAAAACCCATTCTCCTGGGCGTTTGCTGGGATACTGTTTCAGCAGCATCTGTAGTGCCTCCTCCTTGCTTGCTACCATTATATTCTCCTAAAAACTACCTTAAAATATCTCTTCCTTCACTGCTTCTTTAACTTAAAACTTTTGCTTTTATCCTAATTTGGAAAAAAAATGCCCCGTTGTCTCTCTTGGTGTGTGTATGCTTGTTTATTTGATGAAGCTTAACAATCCTTCTGTGCCAGTTTTTGTTAGATTTTGCAGATAGATAAGTAAACGGATAAGTTTCCCCAGTCTTGAGATTCTTCCTCTATTGGAAATTCTTTATTTTTTTCTTTTTTTCTTTTTTTTTTTCCCTCAAAAATTCCCCCCCTTCTCTCTCTCTCTCTCCTTTTCCTTCCTGTCTAAAACTACTCACAGAAATGTATGTAGTTTTCCCTCTGTCATGTATTGAATTTAGATTGAGTCTATTCTGTTCAGATATTTTTTTTTTAGGGAGGTTTTGATGAAGAGTGGTTTCCTTTCTTCTAGAGACCAATTTTCAGCTTGTTGTTTGCTGTGGTGGAACCACTAAATGCATTTTATGTCAGAAAATAAAATGTTTCATTAGTGTCTTGTATTTCAACTGCAGGTATTCCAGAAAGAAGAAATTGAACCTCTTCAGGTGAAACAACAGGAGGTAAATTGGTTGGGTCAAGGCCTTATTCAAAGTGCTGCTAAAAGTACCAACACAGAAAACCTTGAACACGACCTTGAAGATGTCAACACCCGATGGAAGACTCTTAATAAGAAGGTTATTATTTTGTATACTATTCTGCTTTTGTTGTGCTCTGCTTTTTGATTATTGGCTTGCTGACGTCTTTCAAAATACAGGAAATTAAACATTCACTAAGAATATGAGTTATATTACTTTACACAATCACTTTGGTAATTCTGAGGATAAGATTTATATCAGTTTTAACCAGAGGTATTACTATGATTTATGAGGTTTTGTCAAACTTTCTGTAGGTCTGTCCTGGATTTTACTTAAGAAAGACTCCTCTAGGAGTATGTGCTCCTTCCTGCTTGAGCAGATCAGGGAATTCGGATAACCCAATAAAAGAGGTTGAAATTGTGACGCATTCATGGGAAAAGTAGTTATGTCATTTGTAGCCACCCACTTTCAAGTAGTTCTTCTTCAGTCTTCACACATTTTTTCACTCTGTTGTGTTCATTCATGAACACTGTTGTACCTGCACAGGGCAGTGATGCAGTCCAGATTTGTGTGACTGGTGGCACATGTCTTTTATAGCCCCTTAAGAATTGTGTTGCTTGAGACGTTGGAAGATACCACTGCCATAGATGTTTTTCTTCGCTTTTGAAGAGTTCTCTTCCAGCAGTAGGTGCTGTTGGAAGATGGCAAGGGTGGGAAGTAAAACCAGTGCTCATTTTTCCCTGGTCTGTCTTACTGAAGGAGTGACGCAGCAGAACCATAGACACCTGTGGTTCACCTGTTGGCCTTCTTCTTTCCTATTTCTTTTTTCCTTTGAAGGGATTATTGCTTCTTATTGAGAGTTGCTGCTTTGGGTTTCTGGCTTGGTCTTTCTATAAGGAAAACAAAGACTCCCTGAAACATACATGTCCTGTCAGTATGTTTCGTAATGCTGCAGCTCTATATAACAGGAGTATCTCTTGCAAAGGACTACTAGAGCAGTCTGATTTACTGGCAGTCAACCTCGTCATTGCATATCTGTAGCCCCAAGAGGTTAATGCTAAATTGTGCCATAGAGCCGTTATGAATAGCTGTGAAAATGAGAGTACTTGTTAGTGATATTGCCAGATGTTCTACAGTTTTTGGCTACTTATTTCACAGAAATAAAAAGGTGAGCACAGTCCAATACTGTACTTGTTTCCAGGTTGCCCAGCGTGCTGCACAGCTGCAGGAAGCCCTCCTTCACTGTGGGAGGTTTCAGGATGCCCTCGAATCTCTGCTTAGCTGGCTCATTGATACAGAAGACCTTGTGGCTAATCAGAAACCACCATCTGCTGAATTCAAAGTTGTGAAAGCCCAAATACAAGAACAGAAAGTAAGTGAAATGCATTCAGAAAATCTCTCTTTCCACTGGATCAATGAGAATAATTTCCCTGTCTTTGACAAAGCATAAAATCTGTTCAAGTTTATTATATTACATTGAAGTGTGCTGAGGTGTTTAAAGCAGTCATCTGTTCGATATTCACGAATGTGTCCAGGATTGGCAGAGATGCTCGTCTTCTGGGACATAAGACAAAGAGTGACACTGTGCAATCTGAGCTCTGGTAGAATTATTAACACTATTTGGAAAGAATTTTTAGAGGTCCATTGGAAAAAGAGAAAGCATAAAAACAGTGTTTGACCCTTTGGAAAGTAGAAGATGAAAACTAGTAAATTTTCATTGTAATAATTCCAAAGTAAATTGAATTGTAGATTATGGATTTAAATACTTGGCTCTTGATCCTAATTGTAATGTTATTGTTGTTGGTAATTAGTTGGAATGCTGTTGGGAAATGACCTGTGCTAATGTAGAAGTGCTATCAGTGTTGACAACTTTTGCAAATTTTCATAATGATTATAGAAGAAAGAACCATAATGTAGCTCATGAAACACACGCTCCATGCAGTTAGACTGTGTGACCCACTGCCACCCAGAGATTTAATATAAGGTTATGGTCAGTACAGGTTGTCATGTTGGGATATCTGCAGAGACAAAATGTTAATGTTACCAAAGGCAATCAGAGAATGGAGGAAGGGAGGATTTTAGACAGTGGCGTGTTTTATTCTTCATGGAGAAGTTAATTTACTGGACTAGGTCAGTGAACTCAGTTGTATCTCAAACAAGTGATTAGTCGATTATACAAGGGTTTTTACATCTATTTTCCTTTGTCTATAAATATCAGAATGGCTGGTTGGGTGTGGTGAGACTGCTGTCCATAGCAAAACACTTGAGCAAATAAAATGAGCATGTGTTGGGGGGAGGGGTTGTTGTGTGTTTCTCTTTTTGATTAGCATTATTCACACTTTCATCACAATATAGGTACTACTTTTTACTTCTTTTTGCTTTAACAGGTTTTTCAAGAAGTCTAGCTCCTTGTGTTTTTACACTTGTGTTATTACAATGTTTATTAATAACCTAATGCCTGGTTGCTTTCTCTGTAGCTTCTCCAGAGGCTGCTGGATGACCGCAAGCCTACTGTTGAGGTAATCAAACGTGAAGGGGAGAAAATTGCAGAGTCAGCAGAACCTGCCGATAGAGTGAAAATCTTGAAACAGTTGAGTTTCCTGGATAGTCGGTGGGATGCATTGCTCAGTAAAGCTGAAACAAGGTATTTGAAATCCTTTCATAGTTTTGAAAAGTGTAGATGTAGCATGTGATAGATTATTGAAAGCAGCATGTGGAACTCTGTAGTGTGAAATCTTGTAATTACTGTCATTCTTGTTATAACATTACATTATCATGCCTTGATGTTAATGTAATAGTCCTCTGAAGCAAAAGTGGAGAGAAGTGATTTGAACAGACCAAAAATTTTTTTTAAAGTTTAGGCTAAGATGCTACAATCTGCTAGGATTAATTGTATATGTATCTTCTGAATATTTTATCTCTGTTAGTGCATTAGAATGCAAGTTTCTTGATGTATGAACCTGTTTTGCATAGAATCAAGTGCAAATTTTACACTTAACTAATAATAATGAGGGGGCATTCAGCTCTTCTCTTTTGCTATTCGGCATTGTCCATATAATTGTTTCTACAACTTGGACATCCTCATACGGTCATTTGCTGATGTACTTATGCAAGGTGCTGAGCTCTGTTGATTCTCAAGAAGAAAAAGGACCCTCCAAGCTTGTAGATATACTCTAGCAACAGAGAAAACGCTGTCTCTTAAAGGCAATGCGGTCCAATTCAAGTTCCAATTAAAAAACAAAACAAAAAACATGCACACAGTATCTGTGTATACACACACATAGATTTGTGAGTTGTTGTCGAGGTATAAAATACTTGGAAAGTTATGAACTGTAAAGTGTCTTTGAAGAAACCTGTGTTGAAAGGGTGGCTGAATGTGTTTTCTAGGTGGGGATTTGGAAAAGGATGGCCTTGTTCAGAGTAGAGAGAAGAGTGTGCTCAAGAGGTGGCCTGAAAAAGACATGTTATTGAGAGCAGGAAAGTACTTGGAAAGTTGAAGAAAAGGAATTTAAGTGAACAGCAAAGCTTTGCAATTAAGAGTGAATGCACATGTTGAGATTTGAGAGCTTAGGGTAGCGTTGAACTCACCTCTTTTGTCTCTTAGTCCTTCTGGTAGCCTCTCTCTAGTTCCTTTACTCAGAACCTCTTTTGTTACCTCATACTGATAATACAATTATTTCATTAGAGTCAACCATTAATAGCCAATTATTTCCTTTTTTTTATTTTTTTTTTCCTTAATTGAAGAAATCTGACTCATTACCTGGGGTAAATGTTGATGTCATGTTTAATTTAATATTATTCTCCCAGTCTGGTGATATTTAATTAAAAATCAAATTGCAGCTTTTCCCAGGCCATCTATTAGCTGCAATCTTTCCTCCATTTTTCCTTGGGCAGTCTCTAGAAATGAAGAGATTTGAGGATGATTTTGAAATCTATGCAGAGTGCTTCACTGAGTGTTCTGTGGCTGTCTCAAGTCTACCTTGTTTATAGGCCTTAGGAATCACGTATAAACATAGCTTTTATCTGGAATTAGATCCCCACTTGAGAGACAATATTGTGATGTTTTTCATGTAGGGCAAATCTCTCTTAAAAGTCTGCTTGAGTGATGTTTGTTCAGCAGTGGTTGCTGTAATCAAGAGTCTTCCGTGAAATGTAATAATCTGAAACAGAAATGTTTCATATACTGCTTTTTTATTTTGGAGGTCAAGTCTCTGTGCTTTATTAACATTGTCTCACTAACTTCATTGAGAGCTTTTATCCAGAACAAGATATGCAAAAGTACAGCCAAGGAGTTCTGTTCACATCATTGAGCAAATGTTTAAAGATATTTTACAATGCTGAGGAAGCATGACGACATGTTCTGGTTCAATAAAGCCTTTGCCCAACTTTAAAACATGTATAATAATCAAGGGAATGTAACTTTATACTTAAAGACAGCTAGAAAATTGAGAACGATACAAATTGGGTAGAAAAGAATGTTTTGCTGAATTGAGTGCTAGGATGCTTTCAGCAAGAAGTGTATGAATAAGGTAATATTATTATTATTTGCAAGACTTGCATATTGGCTAAAAGACTTTCAGACAACTTTGGAGGTTTTAAAAGTATTTTTACCTTGATTGTGGTTGAGTAGCATAGATACATTTCTATTTCATTTGATGACTGGTTCCTACTGAATTATTTCTTTTTTTTGCAAAGTATTCAAGGATTTTTTTTTTTTTTTTTTTTTTTTTTTTTTACTATTTCACACTTGCTTCATCACAAAAATAACCTTTCTCTTGGTGTGGTGTTAGGAACCGTCAATTGGAAGGCATCTCAGTGGTAGCGCAGCAGTTTCATGAAGCTCTGGAGCCACTGGTGGAGTGGCTGACCGCCACAGAGAAGAGGCTTGCAAATGCAGAACCCATTGGAACACAGGCCTCCAAACTGGAGCAGCAAATTTCTCAGCATAAAGTAAGATACAACCCACACGCTTGCTTGTGTCATTCTTTGTAGATGCTCCGTAAAGTACAACACAACTGGCAAAGCTGTTGTGGTGTACCTATGGTTTACCATACTGCATTCTTTTTCTGTAGTTTGAATTTTATGTATTTGTGTTGGCTACATGTCCTTTTTTGTTCTGTTTTTGTTGAGTTCCACTTATGTTTCTTTTATGTTTTTCTGATTTTCTTTTCCATTATTCTTCATTATTTAAAAAAACTGTAGGCCCTAGAAGATGATGTCCTAGCTCACAGTAAGAGTTTACATCAGGCCATTAGCACTGGTCAGACTCTAAAGACTATGAGCTCCAGGGAAGATAAAGATATGGTGCAGGAAAAGCTAGATTCTTCTCAGGCGCGATACATTGAGATTCAAGAGAAGAGCAACAGCAGGTCTGAACTTCTCCAGCAAGCTTACAGCAATGCTCAGATTTTTGGGGAGGATGAAGTTGAACTGATGAACTGGCTGAATGAAGTCCATAATAAACTGAGCAAATTGTCAGTCCAAGATTGCAACACAGAACTGCTTGAGAAACAGCACTCTGAACTACTGGTATTTTCATTTCTGTTCATTTATTATTTAATTCATTTTTAAGTTTGATTTATATTTCCATACGTCATTTATTTTACATTAATAAAGTTTGTTAAGAATGGCAATAGTTCCAAATAAAAATAATGTAATTTCTATGTCTGCTAACACAAGTGGCCTTTTCTCTTAGGATCTTCAGGAAGAGATTCTTCTTAGAAAACAAAATGTTGATTTGGCTATACAAAATGGTTTAGAGCTTCTGAAGCAAACAACAGGTGAGAGCTTATATAAAACTATGATTCATCAGGATTTTTTTCTTGTATTTTGAGTGCTTATGAGCAAATTAAAGTGGAACTTGTAAATATCAGTCCATATTTGCTGGTTAAAGCAGTCGTAGTTTATTTTAATAAAGGTTTGAGGTCAAGATAGGTTATGTGTTTGTGCCAATTTTACTGTTAATGTAAGTGAGAAAAAGTCTTTTTTTGCCTGGAGAGAATTTGGCCCTTGAATCCTTTATTATTTTTAGTGGAAAATTATTTTAGTGAACCTGCATTCCATTCCTAATAGCAAGCTCTGGCCATTACTCATAATGGAGGCCTGTTTGGCAGTGGACGCAGTCAATTCCCTGCAGGCATCCACAGATGAGCGAGAGATCAGGCTACCTTTTACTGTGAGAGAAAAGCATCGGCCACTGGAGCTAACGCTGTGGGAAAAGTTGCATTCCAGTTGTACACAACGTGTCTGTTCTGTAGATCAACATTTGTCCGGATTTTCCAGTACTTGTAAAGTTCTTGAACTCTTTAAGACACACATATGGTTGGGGGCAGGGAGTATTATCCTTTTCTGTTCCAAACTTGGACATTAGGCGTAGTCTGTAATGACATCTGAGTATACGCTGATAAATTTCAGTAGGTTGCTTTTATTTTAGCCTTTTGAGTTGTGTTTTAAACGGATAGTAAAGAGGGTGTAGAGTGATGCCAAATATTGCTGTAGTTGAAAATCTAGTTAGTGTTTTATTGACTTTTTTTTTCACATTTTCAATAACCCTTCTAGAATTGTTCTTTTTAGATTGTAAAATAAGTGTTGTGAATATAAGGGTGGAATTTTTTTTAGAGAATGTTTGTGTTAAATATTGGATCTAAGTCCTTTCTAATAGTTCAGTAAAGTAGAAGAAAGACAGAAGGACAGATCCTGAGCTGAGGTAAACTTTGGAGCTCTGTGGACTTTGGTGATGGAAGGATAATTTACAACAGTTGAGGATTGACCCTGTCAGCTTGTTTGGGTTGTTTTATAAATAAATATTGAGATTTCTTTAATAGGTGGGGGTTGGGATTCGGGGTTTTTTTTGGTTGTAAATATTTGTGATCACAGGAAATAACATTCCTCTGATATTTTAGGTGATGAAGTTGTAATAATTCAAGATAAACTGGAAGGCATTAAAGCAAGATACAAAGACATTACAAAATTGTGTTCTGATGTATCCAAGACCTTAGAGCAGGCTCTGCAGCTTGCAGGTCAACTGCACCCAACTCACGAGCAGCTCTGCAAATGGCTTGATGAAGTGGAGGTGGAGTTACTGTCCTATGAAACTCAGTTACCAACGGGTGAAGAGTTAAGCCAAGTACAAGAAAGACAAAAAGTATGTTTTAGAACCTGTGAATTATTGCTGTATGATTCATGTAGGGTTTGTGTTAACTTTTGTTTGGCATGGAGATGTTTTGTGGATAACTAATTTTGACATCAGATCGTTTGACTAAATGTAACAGTAGTTAAGAATCAAACTCACTTTCCAGAGTCATCTGTTAAATTCACTTATGAAATTGGGCTGAGGTTTATTTTTAGCACAAGAGAAGCACAACATTTCGTTTTTATTTAAGCAGCTACCTAATCCTGGGAAAACTCTTAGATTGTCAAACAAAGTTATTTTGGTTCTTTAGCTGTGACATGGATAAAATCCTGTAAAGTGTACGAAGAGTCAGCATTTATAATACATATTACTAATCTCATTTAACATTCTTTATTTCGAAAGAAAAATTGCAGTAGAAACTGGATGGTGCAGACCGTGTTTTGGGGGAGCTTAAAAACCCCCTCTTTCCATTAAATTTCTGATGTATACAAAAAGAAATGAAACAGGGGTGGGGGTTTCTGTACAAGTAAAAACTCATTTCTGAAGTATTGTGTGATGATTTGATTGGAATTTAATCCAGCCAGTGCTCATGTAAGAAGTCACTTGGATTCGTCATATATTCTTTATTGTGTGCCTGATTTCACTTGCTGGTGAATTAGTCCCTTGTGCAGTTGCAGATTGCAAAGATTATCTGTTAGTTTCATTTTCTTTGATTGCTTCATGAAGTATTACCAGCTCTTACAAAATTACAAAGAATTTCAAACTGCCATACTGACTGGAGAAATACATTTGAGATATATTATGTAGAAAATTCTTATCAAGAATCACCCACTTTTCTGTCAAACAACTTATAGTATCAAAGAGCTAATGCAACTGAGCTGAAATTAAGTGTGCTAATTTATCCATTTGGTTTGTATGGAAAACACTTCAGTTCTTGACTCACAGGGTAATTGAAAAAGAAAAAGAAATGTGCAAGCTGTGTGTTTTCAACTCATGCTCGCGTGTTTACTTTCAATGGCTTTTTTCAGGAGCTGAAAAAAGAAGCAAAGAACAATAAAGGTTTGCTGGACACTCTGAACGAAGTTGGCAGTGCCTTCCTGGAGCTGGTGCCATGGAGGGCCAGAGAGGGGCTTGACAAGATGATAACGGAGGACAACGAACGATACAGATTAGTGAGTGACAGGATTGCTCAGAAGGTGGATGAGATTGATGCTGCCATCCTGAGATCCCAGCAGGTACTGAAAACTGCTCTTGGGGCAGAAACAGTGTCTAACTTGTACCTGGACAAAAGATGTCCTTTAATAATGTTACCAAACACTTGCTGTGCCTGTGCAACAAAAGGCTGAGTAGAATGGGACTCCACTGTTAAGATATGAATGCCAGAACTCAGCTGATCTGTGTGTTGTAGTTGTCTGCTTTTTGGTTGACACAAACATCAGTCTTGTAGTTAAAATTGCTGTAACTATCCTGTGGCTCCCTAAGTGGGAGTTTGCTTAAGTAAGAACTGAATGGTCTGTGTCTTTTGCAGATCACATTGTCAAATATGTTCCAGATCCCCTGCCCCCTTGCTACACCTTTTAGCATCAGCTGGTGGTATAGCTCCTCCGTACTTTACACGATTAAAAGCTGAATCATCTTGCTCAGGCTGTGGTGGAGGTTTTAAATAACAATTGCTTTTATTAATACCCACACTACTTTTCTTCTTGGGACTCAAAAACTGAGTAATTTAAAACGTGGAGTATTCTGGACATGCACAGATGTATATATAGGGGTAGTCTTTGAGAACTGGCACTCTAACTTCATCATTAATTAGTCCCATATTTAAGCTCCTTGCTTAAAAATGCATTGTGGAGACAAAATTTTCCAGTGTCTGCCTACAGTTCAGGCATAAAAATATTGGTGGAGATTTCGGTTTCTGCTAATCATTCCCATAAACAGTTGTAACTGGACAAGGAGAAAGCATGTGTGACATTTTCAAAGTTTGTTGAAAGCTGACCAAAAGAGGCTGGCAGTAACTCAGATCTCCTTATAACCAAGGTTAAAAATAACTCCATGTTTAACTTTTAAGGAGTTTGCTGTGAATATTATCTCATGTCATTAACCAAATCCCCAAAAATGAAGGGTGTGTTTTTTTTGGTGAGTGATAAGTTGAGATAAGAGAGTGTATGTTGGCTCTCCTTCAACTTTTCTGAATTATGCAAGTATGTTGCATCCCCTAGCACAAGTTTAGCAGATTCCAGTCCAGGCATGAAAGGTCCAGAGCTGCTGCTCCACTAACTGATGTCAAGAGGACGTACCCCTAACCTCCACTTCAGCCCAACTCACATCACTGCAATATACTCCTGTACTCTGTATGTTGTGATAAATTATCAAGTGGCTTAATACACTTCAAGTGAAGGATAAACTAATTTCCATTTATCTCAGAGAAAGACCATGCAAAATAAAGAACATTTTTTGGAGAAGCTAGTGCTCTGTAAGTTTATGCTGTGGCAATTGTTTAAGTGCCTGTACTACTAAAAAGTTGTGAGTGGAGGATAAAGCCAAGAAGAATGTGGGGGTTCCATGGGAGTAGTGTGGTGTTTGTGCTGGAGGTTACTGGGCCAGGGTGACCAATGCCATAAGCTATCTGAACAGGTAAGCATATTGGTTCGTGTTGTGAACGGAAGCTGGAAGGCTTAATAGACTAATGCAACATCCTGTTTTGCTCAACCTGGGCAAAATGCTCCCAGATGGATAGAATTACCTTAAATTCAGCTACACGTTGTAGTCTTTGTTTCTCAACAGTGAAGGCATTGGTCGGTGTCTTCCTCTAGTGCAGGGGGTGCTACAAAGAAACAGGTCATATTCTACATTTGGCTTACTTGTTCTTCACTCCAAAGAAGCCACAGAGTGCTTTAAAAAGCATTCATGGAGCAAATCACAGTGTCAGCATATTCAGAAGTCAGTTGCTCCAGTTTCGAAGAAAAAGTACCACAATGCACTGTGCTTGGTGAAACAGGTGATTTTATGGTGGCTCAAGTGACGCTTAGAGTTCATGAATAACTGTCGTGCATCGTGGGAAGAAAACACTTCAAAATTTCCATGCAGAGAGTACCAATTTTGTGCTTTTTATTTCTTAATGTTATATTTGAACAGCACAGGTTGGAAATCCTGTACCTTCAGGAAATGGAGTTGAGAGGCCTGTCTTTCCTTGATGCTATGTAACCTAGAAGTTTTAGAAGTTTCACTGCTATGCCTTGATTTTGTTATTTCCGTTAAATATTTGCTCAATATTACTTAAATACCCATGCGTATTAGGTGTCAGGAAGGCACATTGCAGTTGAGTTGTACATCTGACACATTTGAAATCACCACATTCATTTCCTTGATTTGGACCATAAATAGCTGGGCTCTGAAGAGCGTGGTTGTGAGCTGCAGTTTCTAATGCCAGGATTTAACTACCACTGGTGCATGTACTTCGTGGTAATGTTTACCGTACTAATTGTTTCAGAACATACCTTTCTATTAGGAAGTCACAATATTTAGGACAAAACTTACCTTCTGTTACTTTAAATGAGAAGTGACATACAGTGAAAAAGAATGTTTGTGTTCTCTTTCATGTAACAAATGGATTATAAAGGCTGAAAAAGATTGACTCATAAAGAATGAAATCTCAGAACTGCTTCTTTTGTTTTTGTATGACTCATGATTAACCACTAAGACAAGACTGATTTAGTGTCTAAAGTGAACTCTAGCTACGTTACAGGAGCAAGGCTGCTGTGCTCTACAGCCACAGAGGCACAGGACAACAGATGTAAAAGAAAAGAGGGACTGAGTGTGGTCAGAAAGAGATTTCTGAGGAAAGTGTAGTTATCAACAACACAAGTAGCAGGTTCTGGCCTAAAACGTCTTGATAGACTATCACAATATCTCAGAGCCATATTAGTGTTCAGCTAATTGCAGCAGAGGTCAGAGTTTAAAATAAATAAATAAGTTCTTAGTAGTTTCTACAATGACTATTTTGTGCAACTTATCTTCCCATGTAATATTTCTCTATGGCTTAGGCTCGAAGCTGTTCCTGTTGAGTACTGCAGTGTGTGTGTGCTAAGATACATGCCATTTATTAGATTAGTATTAGATCCCCACGTAGTAATTTTCAGAATCTCATACTTTCCTTTGCAAATTAGTAAAAAACACATGCTTTAAATCCTCTCATCACTTTAGTGGTTTGAGGTAATTTTTGAAACATTTAAGTGTTGAGTAATGGTAGTCAAACGTTAATCTTTTAGGAAAAGGACTGGCTGCGCCCAAATGCCCCAAAGAAATGTTGCGTTAAATCAAGGTCTAGTTTTGGGTGAAGTTTTGTATTCTTTGAATTCAGTGAAGTTCTTCCGCTGACTTCATTGAATTGTGATTGTTTTACCTTTATCATTTAATACCAAAACAACTCTTAAGATTAAAAGGATAAGATCAAACAACTGTTTCATGGGATAATTGCAACACTGACAGTAATAATAAACATAGATATGGAGAAGACACGTGAAAGAACAATAAAATGAAAATAAACAGTCTAGTTAGAATTTTGAAATTATAACCCTTTTTGTTTTCTTGCGTCAGTTAGAGAACTGTAGGCTTTGGAAAAATATATTTGCTTCTGTTGCTTTGTCACGCTTTATTTATTAAGCTGTTTGTATTACAATCCTCAGAACCCTTTTGGGCTTTGTATTTAATTTGTTTAAAAACCTCATATGGAAAGTGAGCCGCTGTCTTTTTAACAGTTCAAAATATACTTTTTCATCTTCTTTACAATTTTTGAAACAGTCATTCTAATTTCATGTCTGTAGAAGCGCTGAACTAATTAATGTCTCCCTCATTTAGTTTGATCAGGCAGCTGATGCTGAATTTGCCTGGATTGCAGAAACAGAAAAGAAACTAATGTCTCTGGGTGATATTAGGCTTGAGCAAGACCAGACCACAACTCAGCTACAAGTTCAAAAGGTAAAAGAAATGCATTTCCAACTGTCATGTTAATTATTGGCCGCCACGCTCTCCATCTAGAAAATGTACTGGCATTATTTAATTTTCAGTTTCAAAAATAGTTTATGCTCCATGCACTCTGGTTTGTGTGTTTTTTGTTTTTTGTTTTTTTTTTTTCTGACCAATTTTTATTGTGTTTGAAGGCTTTTACCATGGAGATTCTGAGGCACAAAGATATTATAGATGAACTTGTTAAATCTGGGGATAAGATTATGAATACGTGCACTGAAGAAGAGAAGCAGACCATGAAGGTAAAGTTCCTTAAATTGCAGCTACAACAATGGATGTGCAGACAATGTATAAGTAGAAGGGTTCCTATAGTGTCCTTTTTTAAATACCAATGAAAAAGCTTTAATTACGGCTGCTTCTAGTCTGAGGATTGTAATATTAGAAGTAGTGCTGTTGTGTATCACTCTTCTTCCTTCAGGATGTGCAATGAGCAAACACTGTGTACTTGCTTCATTGCCTGACACTAATTTGGAGCCCCATTTATCATCTTCATCTCTGGTAAATACTATGTTAGCCAATGGAAGATGGAGTGAATAGGTATTAGTCATCTGGGGGTGGTGTGTGTAGAATCTGGCTGTTGATCTTCCCCAGTTCTCTTGGCTCAGTGATGCTCTGTGCGTATCGCTGTGCCAGATTCAGTGGCACTGCACCTCCACGTGAAGCTTGACTCTCATTTCTGCTGATTTCAGTGTGGGCCTCACTTGCCAGGATTCTTCCAACCTGTTGACTGATGCAGCCCATGAAAGGCTTATGCCTTTGCTTATTACACACACACAGAGCATGATGTTTGGGCTACATATATTTATATATACAGACAGATTTTTCGTGTTGACGTTTCAGAATGAGTTAGTTGTGGGGTTGGGTTTTTTTGCTAAAATATTGTGAGGCTGGATATGTTGAGTAAACTTAGTCCTTCCAGTTACCACCCTCCTTGAACAATAATTTTCCACTAATTGAGCTTTGCCATACGATCTCTGAATAAATTTGATTTGCTCTTAAGTGAATTTAAAATAGATGAGAGATTCTGTCTATGAAACTGTCGTTATAAGGGAGAGCAGTTTTATGTGAGTCTCTATGAAATATTTGTATTTGTCAAAAATACTGTATAGCTATGTGTTAGGCTATGTTTTGTCCTTTGGATAGCATCTCTGTACTTAATTTACATGCAAGACATAACAAATGAAAGGATATCTTGTTCTGCCAAAAAAGATTCTTTACTTCACATTCTGTGGCTTGCTTATATGTCTAGATTTTCCAAGGTTAGCATTTATGTGCATTGCAGCATATAATATTTCATAAAAATGATAACATGGGCAGTCTTCCACAGCAAAAAATGTATAGCTAGTTGATACTTTCTATTATTATCACATGCCCAATTACAGTAGATTTATACTGTTTAAACCTTGTAGTTCTATCATATTATTAATGATAACACATCCTTATTAATGTATGCTAAGCTGGAAAATAATGTTTTGTTGTTTCTGTTGCACGCTTGTAAGCTACGAGCACAACAGTATATGCTATTATCTTGCCAGATCAAAAAAAAAGTGTTTATGGTTCATGATCCTTTGATGTAGAAATGCTGCAGAAAATTTAGTTTCTGCCAAGAGTCACTGGAGATGAATGTCTTCAGCAAGGAAGCAGGGCTAAGATCTGCACTGAAGTCATTTGCAGCTTGACTGGAAGCCCTATGAACAAAGTGTTATTTGTAAATATCAGTGTCATTAAATATGTTTTAATTACTTTGAAAGTAGTCTGCCAGATTCCTATCTCCCACATTATTGATTCTATCCACCTTAATGTCTCTACAGTATCTGTGTTTATCATTATTTTGTTCACTGGGGTTTGGCGCTATAGTTATCAAAGATTGTTTAGAAATTAAGGTAATAGATGAGGAAAAAACATACGTTGTTATTTTTTGTTAATGTTGTGTTACAGAAAAAAATGGAAAGCCTTTTACAGAAATATGATGCAGTCTGTCAAATGAACTCTGAGAGAAACCTCCAGCTGGAACGGGCTCAGTCCCTGGTTAACCAGTTCTGGGAGACTTATGAAGAGCTTTGGCCATGGTTAACTGAAACAGAAATGATCATCTCTCAGCTTCCTGCTCCAGCCCTCGAATATGAGACTTTAAAGCAACAACAAGAAGAGCATAGGGTAAGCATTTTGCCAGTTTTGAAAAGCAGAGTGTCAGAAGCCCAGTAATATTCTGCTTAGAACTGTGGGTTACTCTGCTAAAAGCTTAAAATCCAGACAGTTATACTTCTGTTGAAAAAATAATTATTTAAAATAATAATACAAAATAAATACATTTTCAGTCATACCTCTACTGTTTCCCAAACTGTACATACAAACAAGATTCTCTGGGGACAGCAGCAAACAATGTATAAGCATAGAAAGGGCTAAAGGGGAAAAAATTGCTGTTTTAGTGAGAAAAATGAACACACAAAAGTTAATAGTTAAGAAGTATATTTAAAAGTACACATTTATGTCAGTATTAGAACAAGCCAAACCCATAAACAGGAAGAACAGGCATGGGATGTTGTAGCAAGAAACAAAAGAAGATAAAACATGACTATCTGGAGAACTAGAGTACCTGCTGTCAGTGTGCTGAAAGTGAAATGCTGCCTTTATGTGCAGTCTGTATACAAATATGCACACATGTTGATCTTATGTGCATTTAAAAAATGTAGCTTTTGTTTTGTTGATGGCATTGAAACTAAACTTAGCTGAACCAGAAAGGTGGACAGTTAAGAGGGCCAAGAATTGATTGCTTGAGTTCCAGCCCATCCTGTAATCGTTTATCATGTCAAGTATGTTTGTTATGTAATAATTAAAAGAAATAATTGTTTACCATACCATCACAAAACAGAGGCAACAGTGTTATAGGCTGGTCACCATGTGGTATTTCTGACATGGAGGAATAATCAGCTGGGATAAAAATCTGTATGTTTCATATATGGCTACTAGTATCACTTGGAATCAGATCTATCCTAGCAAGATGAAAAATGAGCAGATTCTGACACGTGCAAAGCCTTCATGGCTAGTGGAGATACCTGTCTCTCCCTGCTGAGCATAGCGTAACTCATTTTTTTTTGTTTTAGCCGCCTCAATTAAGTGACTCACGTTAGATAGGATGAACTCCGTCTTCAAAGTCTTGTTTACTCTAGACTAGTCGATGAAGATGTACCGCTTTTATGAACTGGTAAACACTGGCTTCACTAATTTGTCTGTCTTTTATGTCCACAATGAACAAACATGCTCTACTAAGACTAGCTCTATGACATGGGCTTTACAAACTATCTTGATTAGTCACTGTGAACCAAATCATGTTTGCTTTACTTACAGGATTGTTCCCCATCTAGTTTAATCATCCTGCTTGCATGAGAGACCCTTCAGATGAGCTATTTTTGAGTTTTCCCTGGGCTATGCCATTAGCTGAGATTTGTTTAAGTAGAAAATTAATGTCAGACAGTTTTCACACATAATCTGATCCAAAATACTTGTTTAGTGGAATTGTTTACCCAATAGTAGGTCATGGAGAAGACCATATAATTTCTTGTTCTATTAAAAAAAAAAAAAAAAGGAAGAAGGTTCTGAATATTAATGGAAAACAGTTCTATATATTCACTTACATTTCTGTTCTGATGTATTTTACTGATTACTATCTTCATTCCAAGTCATGGAATTCATTGAGTTTATTCTTTGTGAATAACATGCAGTCAGTTTGGTTTGAACTGAGCTGTGGGCAGAGTATTAGCATCAGGTTTGGACCCAGAAATGTGCAGTCTTGTGGCCTTGTTTCAGATCATCCATTTGTGCACAAAACCAAAATGCACGAAGTTATTTTCGAAGAACTTTCAAGCTGTTCTTACTTTCGCCTTTTCCTCTTCTCTGCTAGTCAACATTCCTTTTCTTGTTGCAAGATATAGAGTTACATTCTCAGAATGTAGCTATAGTCAAGGTTTTTTTGTATTTTGATTAGTGTTTTGTCATCAGGGGTCAATGGAGAGTCATGGTCACTGTCTTTTCAGTCTTCTCAACCTCTCGTCTTCTGGGGAGGAGCAAGTAAGCATGCCAGAATCAGGATTTCTTTTTAAGGGAAGGACCTTAATTGAAGAGGATTTATTTATACTGAGACTGATATAGACCCTTTCCTGTGTCTTCATAATTTAAACAAACTCTGCACTGGAAGGAAGAGAGCATGTGCCTCTGATGTTCCAGCACAGGGTCTATAGGGTAGAAATGAATGGAGTTCACAGCAGCGAGAGAGACAGTGCCTCACAAGGCAGCTGGATTTTTCTGAAAAAGGAGGGATGAACTGGGAAAATAAATAAAACTGGAGGGAAGGATCAGGCTACTCCCACGAAAAAAACACCTTTCCCTTCTGTCAGATCTATGAGTGCAAGTAAACAAAACCAAAATCCCTAGGCAAGCCGGAAGACACCTTGTGACTTTTCACTTCCACCAGCCTCTGCACAGTCTTCTGCACAGTTGTGACTTACTTCTTGCAATGCCAGTACCTCTTTCTGTGACGTCCTCAATAGAAGGCTTTGTGGCAAGTGACAAGTATCAACACGAAAAGTACATTCATGGTGGTGTTACACGCATGTCTGGAGTATTGTTACCATTTCTGTCATTATAGGTGCTAAATATGATGAATGAATGTTGCCAGAATCATATGCATAGTTAGCATCTTATATTTTACCTGTATTCATATGTCCTACAAGAGTATCACACAGACTTTCCCAGTGCATCTCCAAGTGTGATGTTTCGTGCCTGGGTAGCTGTGTCAGAATGGGAACGATCACTGGCAGAGGAGTCATTGACTTGATTTGATATTATTTGTGCTTTACATTAGGATGAAGGGTATTTATTTGGAATTTCTTGCCAGCTGGATGTGTTAGAAGTGTGGACAGCTGTAATGTGGTGGTGCAAGCATAAAAAACTGATAAGTTGTTTCGTTTGTTATAGCAACTGCGTGAGCTGATCGCTGAGCACAAGCCTCATATAGATAAGATGAACAAAACTGGGCCTCAGTTGCTGGAGCTGAGCCCAGGAGAAGGTTTTTCTATCCAAGAGAAATATGTGGCAGCTGACACCCTTTACAGTAAAATTAAGGAAGATGTCAAAAAGCGAGCACTGGCACTGGATGAAGCCATTTCTCAGTGTACCCAGGTATGAATTTAAATTTGAAGTGTAATTGGATTCATTCAAATGGAAAGATACACCGACATCATCATCTTACATGTATATATCAAGACTAAACTGCTGGTTTATCTGGATTTTTCAACTTAATGGCCTGTGAATGTTCATATCACTGCTTATGGCGTTGATTTTTCTATTTCTTGAGAGGTTATAATTTTATATATTAGTATTATGACTCTGCTGCAGACAAAAAATGTTATTGCTTCTTAAGCTTTAAGTAAAAAAAGGAACGTTTGGTCTAAAAATATGCAGTTTTATTTCCACTTTATTCCGTTTTCTCTTGTTGGTCTGTTACTAGCTGATAATTTGCTTGTACATGGATGTGAATGCTGATCAGTTAACTTGAGTATAGTTATATCTAGAACTTGGTAATGGACTGTAACTAAAGCTGCCAATGGAACTAGAGAGTAGTTTGGCAATAGTAATAGCATGTGTTCTTTGTTGCAGAGCCACAAGAACTTAATGTAACTAAAGCTGGAACTGTTATGGAGAGCAAAGTTAGACCTCACAAAATGTCATCATAAGCATAAAATTCAGATCAAGTTCATAAAAGCTGTGTATCTTGGGTTCATCAGCCAATGCAGTGAACCTTGGTAGAATATTGTTAGGTATCACATTCCAGAGACTTATAAATATTGGGTTAATTGTTCTTAAACCCAAACTGAAATTCTTTTACTCAACCCCAGATTCAGAAAATAACTTAGTAAAACTGTGTACAAAAACCTGAATAAAAATACTTCCTCACTCACACCTCTTAAAGATGCCTGATTATTTAGATTCAGTGGTTCTTTCCTTTATCATAAATGTTCAGTCCTCCCCCTGTTTGGACATGGCCATTTGAAAATCAGGGTATTTACTTAATATTCGAGTCCTTGCTTTATGTGTGATAGACATTGAGATGTTGTGCTGGCTAAGTACTGAAAGCAAGAATAAGAAATGCATTTTTTGTTAACAGCTAGAATATAATAGTATGTTGAGAAAGTACTTACTTATACAGTACTTTAAGGTACATTTTATGTACGTCAATGTATATGCAGTTGGCAAAGTAAAACATTGTAACACCCAGAATATAATTTTGTATAATCTCCTTTTTTATTAAGATACAGAGCCCTGATAATATATGTTTATGTATGATGACGGCTATGTCAATGTTTGTCTAGACAGTCCTGGAAGAATAATGATTTAACTCTTCAGCTTTTAAATTATATTAAATTGCATTATGTATCAAAGGCAGGACCAGAATGAGAGGTTGTAATGACTTCTGTTTTCTTCCTTTTAAATTCTCAAACACCTTGTCTCCTTTGTTGAAGTATGAGTACAAGGAAGCCTACTGACAGCTTAAAAATGGAATATATGTGTCCTAAAATTAGACTTGAATGTTGCCAATTTAATTTCAGTTTTTATAGCTTTTGAAAGTTTTTGCTGCCACGATCAGTTTTGCAGAAGGCTTGAATGTGGGAAGACTACTTATCTTTCATAGCATATTTTGCTGGCTTGTGTGATATTCACACCTCTAACAAAAACACTGAGTCTGTAATATTAGTCAGAGAGTTTGATTTGAAGTGGATTGTATGGTGGGAAAAAGTAATTACATTTGTATTGCCTATATTCCTTTGAAAAGAAAGGATGTAGCCATTTGTTCACATACAGTAATCTTGTTTTGCCATGCTCTTCCCAGTACCTTTCCCAAGTGTAGTCCAGAGTGCTTTTTGTAGATCCTGGAGGATCATTCAATGCAACCACAATTAATTACTTGCTCCAATTTTAAAGGGGTGTAGTGGTATTTTTAGGAATCTCTGTGGATCCAAAAGCATACGGTAAAGGCTAACTTCGGACCTGGACCAAAGGGTGAACGATGTTAAAACGGCTGTAATTGAGTTTCTGGGCACATACCTGGGCTCAGTCAAATGTGGGTGAACGTAATACCCGCTGTTGAGTGCTTTTAGTTGCAGACAGTAATGGGCCTTTACTGCACTAAGCATCACCTGGGCACTAACAAGTGTCCTTTTGAATGACCTTACGTATCAAATCTTAATCAGTGGTTGTATGCCAGTATGTTGCTCCTGATATGAAAATGGATGTATTTAATATTAAGGTAAATATATTTCTAAAATGATGACATCAGGAAGCTGTGGCTCTCTAAAATAGGGTACAAATTCCTATGTGAATTACACAGGACCAAATGCAAATGCTGCTGTGTAGTAGCTTCAGGTGGAGTGTCTCAGGACCAAAACCAGAGTTCACAGTAAAATTCTTAAATTTGAGAGGAAGTATCATTTTGCAAGGTCATTTTTGTAATTTAGATGTTAAAGATAGGTATAACCATGAGGGGGGGTATTGCAAGTTGCACAAATGTATGTTGGATAGAAATGTTAAATGTGTTAATTTTTAAGTACCTTTTTCCAAGAGAATTTCGGATGTTTGTTTGGTTTGCTTTTTCTAATTTCTCTGCCACTTCTTGCTGTCCTTTACCACCCTCCCAGTTTCATGACAAGATAGATCCAACTCTTGAGAGTCTGAAACGCATAGTTGAACGTCTGAGGCAGCCACCTTCGATCTCAGCAGAAGTCGAGAAGATTAAAGAGCAAATCAGTGAAAATAAAAATGTGTCGGTGGATCTGGAAAAGCTTCAGCCAGTGTATGAGACACTTAAACAGAGAGGGGAGGAAATGATTGCTCGCTCAGAGGGAGCTGATAAGGATATATCTGCTAAAGGTAATAAGTTGAGTAAAGTTTCACGTACTGGAAATGCAGCAAACTGCAGCCATATAGACATGTTCATTTCTGATGAGCACTGATCTGGGGACTGTGTTCTCCTGGAGAAGCGGCTAAAGATTTATAAAAGCAAAGCATTCATTTAAAATAATTCATCATGGATGTGACCTTTGTTTTATTTCTAAAGGCTGTGTTGGTTGTTTCCACTTAACATTATAGGTTAAAGAAACAATTTTAGAGTCTAAATTTTAAAATGTACACATATGGTTCTGCTGTAGAACTGTGGAGAGATTTATGGCTGAGAATTGTTTGCCAAGGTAGTAATCTAGTTCCTTTGTTCTTTAGCTGTTCAGGATAAACTAGACCAAATGGTCCTCATTTGGGGAGACATCCAGACTTTGACGGAGGAAAGGGAGGCGAAATTGCTGGATGTAATGGAACTGGCTGAAAAGTTTTGGTGTGATCATATGGCTCTTGTAGCTACTATTAAAGATACTCAGGACTTCGTTCGAGAACTGGAGGGACCTGGAGTTGACCCGTCTGTAGTGAAACAACAGCAAGAAGCTACTGAGGTCAGTAGAAAGTATTTCGTTGACTTGAAGTATTTTATTAACAGTAGGCAGAGGAAAGACAGAATTACTATGAAATACCACAGGACAATTTTTTTCTAGAGACCAAGAGGGATAATTGTATAGAAATTCACTATAATGGTATCTCAAGAGTCTATGGTAAATAACATGTATCAGTGCTTAATTGCAGTGAGCATGCAACATGTGCCTGTCATTATATTTACATATCTGTTTATAAACATGTATATAATAAGCGTCACTGAGACTTTTAAAAGTTACACATACCTTAGATTCCCTGAGTAACACGTAACATCTAAATGAAAGGTATACAGATGTATTATGCTCTAAGCCTGTAATTATTTATGCTGATAGTTAAAGATTTGAAAGTTGAATGGTAACCTCTGAAAAAGAAAACAGTCTGATTAAAGAAATCTAATTTAAAACTTCCTGTTTATTTTTTTCTGTCTCATGCAAAATGACATCATAAGCCATTAATATAATTTAGACTGATGTCAGTTGATTTCACTATGAGGCTGCAAAGGGATTCTTATATTTTAAGCATCTAATTCTAAGTGCAAGTGACTTTAAAGAAAACAAAGGTGGAATCCTGCCATGTTCTGTCTTGAAAGCAAGTTGTATGTATATTATTAAATATAGCATTAGCAGTGTTGGATTTTTTTCTCTTTGTAGGCTGTTAAAGAAGAAATTGATGGACTACAAGAAGAACTAGAAGCAGTTGTGAGCCTTGGCTCTGAGCTTAGAGCTGCTTGTGGAGAGCCTGACAAACCTATTGTCAACAAGAGTATAGATGAGGTATGGGAAATGCAGATGCTGATTAGATTAGAATGTACAGACAATTTTATTTTATTGGTTATGCATTAAAATTTTTGTAAAAGACAGATATTTTGTAAAAATACTCATGTATTAATAAGGTAGATGGCTACTTTTTGCAAATTAATGCTAAAATAAATTTCAGATATCTGGTTTATGCAGTGAGAAAGCTGAGACAGTCCTGTTTGAATCACTACAAAGTACTTTTAAGTTTTCTGATGTTCAGCAATGTACATTTCTTTTAAGCTACCTTTATTATAACAATGCAACTCCAAATGATTTAATAATATCATCTCCTTTATTAACTATAATCCCTATGTTAATAAAAATATGCAATAACCAGTATTGAAGTTTACAGCTTTTGTACTGCAGAACCTCTAATGTATTCTAAAGGAAACTATGCCGTGACAGGGAGAACAAGAGTGTTCATATGGAATGAACATGAACTATTTATGCTTAGTTTATTGGTGTTATTGATCAGTCAATAATTAGTGAATGCACATTATACAGCAGTAAAATTCTTTTGTCTGTTGGAGTAAATTGCACTTAACTTGCAGCTGAATTCTGCCTGGGATGCCTTAAACAAAACCTGGAAAGAACGGGTGGACAAGCTTGTTGAAGCCATGCAGGCAGCTGTGCAGTATCAAGATGGGCTGCAGGTAAGATGGTGTGATACACTTACCTCAAACCTGAGTCAATAGGATTTAATGTGGTTGTGTTTAAAAATGTCCTGTGATTGGGTGGGGGCAAATGATGTATTACTCTTATTATAGTGACTATTTTCTTCAGTAGGCAGATACTTTCTCTCAGGGTTAATTCAGTTTGTGTTTTGGGGGGTGTTTGTTCATTTGGGGTTTTTTTTGCATTAGTGAATAGATCTGGTGGGTTCTTCATGTAGTTCACATATTGCACTATGTTTAGAGTCAAAATTAATGTCCCCTTGTTTATTGACGAGATCAGAGGTTTTTTGATACCACACAAGTTCATGGTAATCCTGCTCACTTTTTCTTGTGATATTTAATACTTCATATGATAGATGGGTTGAAGTTATGACATATTTATGTGACCTGAAAGGAACAGAACACAGATCAGTATACTCACCTGCTACTATTTTCTGAGCTTTCTAATTCAAGAATTAGAGTGCTACGCAGCTTGAAAGTACGGGCACAATATTGCTGCTAATAGAAGTTCAGTCTTGCAGCATGTACATTCTTGTAGCTATTACATGAAATACTTTAGTTAATATGTGATCCCTTGTATTGTAAAGTAATCCAGGTTTCGCTGAAGAAAGGTATTTCCTTTCAGAAAGCACAGCAATATTGTTCTCTGGAGTAAAAAAAACAGGTATTTTACTTAATACAGTTTTCAAACAGACGTCGTTTCTCTTCTAATGCTTGAATTTCATACTTTGATTTTCAGGCAATATTTGACTGGGTAGACATTGCTGGCAGCAAGTTAGCATCTATGTCCCCAGTTGGAACGGATCTGGAGACAGTGAAGCAGCAAACTGAGGAACTTAAGGTATGAACTAGCAATTTATTTAATTTATATTTTAACCTGTTGTCACGGAAGCACCCCGAGGTTAGTTTAAGGGACAGCAGCGTCCAAAACAACTTTTACTAAACCGGTGAGAAACAGGGTTTTAGCACTCCAAAAGTGACTTAAATACAGGTTTGGATATCAGTTGAGGAAAATGATTAAGGGGCAGCAACTAATACAACAGGCGGTCCACAGAGTGCATGCACGTGGCTTCACCAAAACAATGCCGGAGCCGTCCCGGAGGAGTACACACTTGCCTGAACACGATGTGGCATTATTTTTAAAGAGATACACGTACTCGTAGTGAGTACAGAATGTGTACACTCACGATTCTGCGAGGGTAGATTTATAACACACTCACAATCCTGCGAGGGTTAATTTACCTACATGTGTAAATGTGCACGGAATATTACACGTGCTTATGTGGAAGCACGGGAAGAAAATACACTCGTGATTGTGCGAGGAAATAATTTATACATGTGCTCGTATTGAGCATGGAAAGTTAGATGTGCAAATGTGCACGGAAAGTACACGTGCTTGTATTAAGCACAGAAAGTTACACGTGCAAATGTGCACGGAAAGTTACACGTGCTTATGTGGAAGCACGGGAGAAAAATACACCCGCGATTATGCGAAGATTAATTTTACGCGTGCTCATACTGAGCACGGAAAGTTGCACGTGCATATGTGCACAGAAAGTATAAATACACTCGCAATCCTACGAGAAGTTTCACTCACACCCATGGCGGCAAGGCAAGCGGAGTCTCCATCCCGGGGCGGGGGGGGGGTGGGGGCTCTCAGCGGCAGCATATCGCTCGTGCTCCGAGAGACCTGTGACAATGGGCGGAGTCTTGACGAGAATTCAGTTTTTTTATAGGCTGATCAGATCTGACTGTAGGCATTCCAGAAGCTTCTCTACACCCCCACACTGGCTGTGGGGTGCCCCTGAAGCCTCCAGACATCCCCACACTGGCCGCAGGTGCCCAGCGGCTCACTGGGCCTCGGCACTCCCTTCTCCTAATGGCCCTGGCAGGGTGCTCTGGGACCAAACAGAAGAAGCTGTTAGCCTTAAACAGCAGAGAGAGGGGGAGATGTGCCTACTCCTTCCTTAGTGAAGGAGGGAGGGGGAGAGAGGGTGCTTGCATCCTGCCACACCTGTCTGCATTTTTCTGTGTTGCTTAGTAGTTTTGAGGAGTAAAAAGCAATTTTCATTTTCAATTTCTGGTAAAAAAAAAAAAAATCTGTATGAAAATTTCAAATAACGTTTCATTGCGGACTTTTCATTTTAAACTGTTTTTCATTTTAAAATCTACATTTTATTTTGTGACTATGTTCTGATAACCCACAAATACTTCTAATAGCATTCTTTCTCTTTCAGAGGCTATAAGGTTATTATGTACAGGGTTCTTTCACTATGACCTTTACATTTTCTGGTTTCTGTCATGAACAGTTTCCTTGAGGCTCCAAGAAAATGTCTCCAGAGATTCACTTCTGCCATTACAGGCTTTATCTAAATGCTCACGCAGATCATAACATTCCCAATACATCATTAAGCTGAAAATCAAAATTTCAGGCTAATTTAGAAACCTGTCTGTATGGATCTATGGCTGATTGTGCTTCTGACCTGTTCTAGGCTGTTATGCTCTATATAAAAAACCAGGGATGTGTAATGAACAGGGCGTGTCCTTGGTTTTGTTGCTCACTCATACATTCTTTTTTGACTGTGAGCAGGTTGTTCATCTATTTTATGTTATAACTTCAAATGAACCATAATCTCACATAGTTCAGAAGAACACACATATGCGAGTTGTATTCAGACTGCTGCACAAGTTGTGTGTACAAAGAGGGTGTTCTACTAAAAAAAATTTGCTTTTCAGCTCTTTTGAAGAATAATTCTATTTGAACCACAAGAGCTAGAAGTTACTCCAGATATGTTCTACCTGTTTTACAGATCAGGGAGATCATTAGAGAATATTTTCCTATTGGGCATCTTTATCACCCACTGGTCACAGCTAGCAATATCTGCTGAATAGTAAGATTTGTTGTATATTTTCAGTTAACTGGGATTATCTAGTTATTAGTGTCTTAAAAGCGTTTTGACCATGGAAGACAAACCCTCAAATTTATGAGAGTTGACAGTGATGCATTAGTATTGTAAATATTGCTGTACTATGCCATAGTCAATAAGGTTGTTGCTTGTGATATGTTTAGTTGTATTTTTTTTTTCTATTCATCATAGCAATTTAAGACAGAAGCTTATCAGCAGCAGATAGAAATGGAAAGATTGAACCATCAGGCAGAATTATTGCTGAAGAAGGTAACAGAAGAGAGTGACAAGCACACTGTTCAAGACCCTCTCTCAGAGCTCAAACTAATGTGGGACACCCTAGAAGAAAAAATTATAAATAGACAGGTAAATAAACTTGAAGATGGGGGCTTTATTCATGACTTTGAGAAAAGCTTTTAGTTATGTATAATGTTTGTATTAATTTGCAGAGTTATTCCTTTTATTTTGGAAATTACAGAACCATATATAATAGAATTTTAATTTTACAATTTACCAAGTTGGTTTTTTGGTTTTTAAACCCTTAGCGGTATTTTTTTGTCATTTCCTCTGTCAGCGGTGCCATGTTGAATCATTATTATTTCACTTTGGTTATTTGATGACATCTTAAGTAACAGCTGAAAACATGTTTATATGTGCAAAACTAATAATAGGTGCTGGTTGGTTGGTTTGGTTTGGTTTGGTTTAGTTTCTTAAATCCCTTAATATTAAACTCTTTCAGTGCTCTTAAATTATCAAAGTGAAAGATTTAAAGATGCAGTGATTTGAAGTGTATTTTTTTCTAAATTGAATAATTACATAACAAAGATCATGCACAAATGGCATTTATATTGAAATTATGTTTTAAGTGATGAAAAACTACTGTCATGTCTGATTCTGCTCTGGTTACATGGGATCTTCGAAGGTCAGGAATTTGGGCTTGGAATGTAAGGCTTTACAAGGGAATTGCTCACTCAGCTCTAAAGTAGCTGTTTGTGTTGGATAACTGTTTCTCCCTGGTTTTTGTGCTATCATATGCATGTACTCCACTCTGGATTATGGTGACTAATGGTAATATAAGCCAGTTCAATAGCATCATGAAACCATTGTATTATTAATTTTATTTTTACTATAGCACAAGCTGGAAGGTGCCTTGTTAGCCTTGGGGCAGTTCCAGCACGCCCTGGATGAGTTACTGACGTGGCTGACGCATACAGAGGACTTGCTGAACGAACAGAAACCTGTGGGTGGAGACCCTAAGGCTATTGAAATTGAACTTGCCAAACATCATGTATGTAATTATAATGAGTATTAACTGAAACGTTCTTTTGATGTTTATCTTAGTGATGAGTCTTGTAGTAAAATTTAGCACTTGATAAATAATTCCCTATAGAGATTTTCAAGATGTAGATTATAGCTGAAATGCAGGCTTGGAATAACTGATGTCTTTGCTCTTACTCCTCTGTATTCTTTCCTTCCTGCATATGCCATGCAAGTGGCATAAATTTCAGCCAAAAAAAGAGCAGCTCACCCTAGTTTCCACCTTTATTCACCTTCATTTGACCCAGGGAATTCGAAAGTTATGGAACCTGCTGCTCTCCCTGAAGGAGTAAACTCCTTGTTTAGGGCAGGTTTCACAAAATGCACGAATGTTATATATCTCTTGTGCTTGTTTATTTGTTTTCAGGAAACAGTCATTTGTTCTTCTGAATTCTGCAAAATTGTATTTCAGTTGGGTCCAGCTAGCAGAGAGAATGCTTCTCTGAAAGTCTCTGCAAACTTTAGGGGTATCAATACCCCCATCTTTTTCTCTTTGTTACATAGAGTGTAGGGTTAATTTTTTGGTTTTTTGTTTTAGTATTTTTACTGACTATTGTGACTTCGGAGCCCGTGGAAGAATGATTCCATTGTGCCTTTATTTTGAAGAGTATCTCCCAGGAGCTAGAGATCTTCTCTACCACTTTGTGTGACTCTGTGCTGTTCATGATGATGTGTTCTTTCTAGGCCTGAAGATTTCAATGTAATCTCAAAGATCCTCTCCTTTCCTTTAAATCTGCCATTTAATTTTTGGCCTGCGTATGATGTGAAAAGTATTCAGAGTTGGTTTTGGTCTTAGAATTGATTTAAACTGACAGTACACAGATAATTAAGGCATTTTCATTGTTTGTATTAATGTAGCTTCTGAAGCTTTTTGTGTGGTGAGCTGGAACTTGAGCAGAGGAAAATATCCACGTGCCCTGTGTGACTACTGTTATAAACAGGCCCTTAAAAAAAAATTAGAAACATAGCTTCTGCTCCATGAACCTTTTATATTCTCATCAAACAGAAGTGGTTTACTACTGAAGAAGCATCCACACATCATTTATGACTTCATCTACCTTCAGTGCCAAAGGAGTTCAGCAAACACATAATCAATCTACTTCCTTTTCATAAAACAGAGTTTATAGGTTAGAAAGTTCATGCAGTAGTGCATCCTGTGGTAGCCTGTAAAAACATCCATCTCTTGAATAACTTTGGAAAGTTGTTCTTAGTGAGCTTCAGCAGGAAGGAAGTGATAGGATGTATCTGCTTCTGTGAATATGCCTTTTTTTCACCCTGTTAGGAAAATAAAATAAAGAATCTCTTCCAGTCCTTAGCTTAGAAGAATTAAAGCAAATATGATGTGTGTTTTGCATACAAGGCTACTTGTGACTTGTCGTGTTATCAGAAAAGACATCGCGGCAGTCGTGTGGCTGTATGGCACAGCAGGCACATAGTATTCTTGTTCCTCTCTCTCTTCTCAGACTACTGCTCCACAAGCACTGTTTCCATACCTTACCCTCAAAAACAAAGAAAAATCCTAATAAAGTATGTAGCAAATGAAAGAAAGTGAAGAAATAGTTCTTAACTAGCACTACAAGAAACCTTTCGTAATTTCAGAAATATGTGTATTCAGAAGGAGTATATTTTTCTTCCAAGATGTAAAATAAACTGTAACATTTTAGCAGAATGGTCTGTTACTGCTTTTGACTGAAGAGACCTTGGTTATTTGCTTTATTTGCTAATACATGTTAAAGTGTTGCCTTGTCACTAGATTAGAAGTAGCTGGGTTGCTGTGATTGCTTTAATTCAATGAGGTATCAACATGGCCAATCATACATACTGTGTTATATTTGTAGGTGCTACAAAATGATGTTTTAGCTCATCAGTCTACAGTGGAAGCAGTTAAGAAAGCAGGAAATGACCTGATGGAATCAAGTGCTGTTGAAGAAGCAAGTAATTTACGGAGCAAGTTGGAACTCCTGAATCAGCACTGGCAAAATGTGTTGGAAAAAACAGAGCAAAGGAAACAGCAGCTGGACAGTGCCTTGATCCAGGTGAACAGGAAATGATCGAATAGAGAGATAACTCAGAAAAAAGGGTCTTTTTACATGAAATACAGAGATAAAGTATTAGAAGTTGCCCTAAATCAAAACCATAACGCAAACACTGCTGAATTTGGAGAAAGTTTGAATCCAGCTGTATCTTTAACAGCTGACCACTGGCTTTTATAGTGTTGAATTAAGACTTCAGCTTTTGACCTATGTATTTTTAAAGGCTGAAATTTCTGTATAGGTGTATTATTCAGGGAAAGCATTGATCTCGCAGTTGCTCCTCTAGCCTGCTTTCAAGATTTCCGTGGTTTTTGAGCTAGTTTAAATTTTGGGTTGTTTTTTTTTCCTTTGTGTGTGTGTTTTTTGTGGTGTTTTGGTTTGGTGTTGTTTGTTTTTTGTTTGTTTGGTTTTGGTTTTGTTTTTGTTTTGTTGTTGTTTTTTGGTTTTTTTTCTTTGATTATTGCAAGTATTTGGTTAAATATGTTGCCATTATACTTCTGGATCTGAGCCGGTTTTAGAACAAAGAACATTTAAGTGAGCTCTAAAATGATATGGTATCCTTTAGGCCCAAGGTTTCCATGGTGAAGTTGAAGATCTGCAGCAATGGCTGACAGACACTGAACGTCAGCTGTTGGCATCAAAACCTGTTGGAGGCTTACCAGAAACAGCAAGAGAGCAGCTTAATACCCATATGGTAAGGATCAGTATTAGAATGTTTTGCAAATTACATTTCAGGACTAACTATCTTTCAAAAGTGTTTATGGTAAATACAGAGCATGTTCTATGTATCACAATGTCTGTACAGTATCTTAAAACATTTTAATAGCCTTCAAAACAACACTGTTATTTTCAGTGTAGGAAAAGTAGTCACTTGGGAGATGCCCAAAGCTGAACCATTAGTAGTGCTGAGAGGGAAATAAAAGAACTTTTGCATCCCTTCTCTCAGAAAGAAAAACAGAAAGTGTTTGCAGATTTTTCAGCGATTCCTATTTTTGTTTTCCCTTCTATCCCCATGACTACATTTATGCTGCTTCTAAGATATGAAAGTGAACCTCAAAGTGATCTACATTAATTGAACCTTGAATTAAGAGACTTGATCCTTTATTCTTTATCTAACCACAGCTGACATTGAAGTCATCATTAGTACAGATGTAATAAGGACTACTGCCTCATATAGAGACTCTACTTCCATTAGAAATTGCAAGCTGATCAGAATGCCTGAATTATTCTCTTCCTTCCCTTCCTTTCTCTTTAAGAAACTTTCTGTGGATTTCTCTGGCCCTGTACAACCACAGAGCTTGAAAAGAGACACTTAAGCTTGATCACCTACCTCAAAGGAAGGTAGTTCGTAGTACTACATTCATGTAAAATCGTGCTGTGCTGTTAGGCCAGGATATAGGTCTAAATCCAGTGATCTAAACTCCTGACCTCCTGGCTCAGATGTAACAGTGATATTTACTGAACTGTCCTTGAACTTGAATATGCCTGACACTGTTTCCATTAGAATACTGCATTGTCATAGCTTTAAAAATCAGATTTCATTTTGGAATAATGCTGAAGGTCATTGCCCACCAATATGGGGCAGGGCAGGTTTTTTTTTGTTTTTTCCTCTAAAATTTACCAATAACTATTTTTGAGAAGGAAAGTAATTTACAGTTTTAAAGTCAGTTATGACAGGAAATTAAGACAAAATACAGAAATAAACTTGTGATTTTGATCATCCCCTCAATCATTCTCTTTTGGTCTTAAAGGGAAACAAACAAACAAACCTTTTTGTTTTTCCTTCTCTCTCTTTCTCTCCACGGTGTGGGTGGGACAAAATCACGATTCCATGAGGGTCAGTGGAGCTCTTTCCATTTTTCATCCTGGACTTAAGCTCAGATCAAGACCAAAATATTTTCCATGGATTCTTCTACTCTACACATTTTTAATAGTTACTTTACTTACAGATTGATTAAAGAATCCTTAACCTGAATGTAGTGTTATAGTTGAAACAAATGTGAATGTGTCCCCAGTAATATGTATTCTATACAATCATTTCCTAACTGTATGTGGATGTCTTAACAGATTGTTACTATAGTGTGGGCCTTCATGTAACTGCAGGCATTGACTTGTTATCCTTTAATGTATATAAGCCTTAAAAAGCAGGACTTGATTTCAGTTTAGGTAGTTCTCAGTTCATCTGTGCAGATATGTGAAAATTCTCCTTTTTTTTCTTTTCCTGTGTTAAAGCCACTTGTCATGTTGAGTACTATTCTAAATTCAAACTTGCCCCTAAGTGATAGAACCTGTGTTAGTTTGTGGCTGAAGAAGAAAGTTTTGCACTTTGATTTGTTTCTCTTTGGAAATAACACTGTGAACCGTTTTCTTGAGTATAAAATCTGTTTCTTCAAATATAAATAAGAGAGCCCTTAACCATAATCAGCTCATGAATGGAGCTGAGATTGGTCAGCGTCTCCAGCTAAGGCAGCTTCAGGAAAACAAAAGATATGAAGAGACATTACAGGACACCAACAGGAAAAGGTCTTAAAAAATGCCTCTGGCTGTCCCAGCGCTGCTCAGAACATCCCTCTCCTTTTCTTAAAACAATCATTTCTCTCAGTTCCTCCTTTAAAACAACTTTAACTGCTCTTGCCCACTTCAGAACATGACTGTACTGCTGAATTAACCACTTGTGTTGCAACCCTGTCTTAGGCTGAGCCCAGCCCCAGTGTCTGGGGCTACTCCTGCCTCACCGTGACTCACCTGTGCTGGACTCCTTGGGTTTACTATGGAGAGGTTCTGCTGTAAAATAAGATGCTTTGGGGAGTTCTGGAAACGAGAAATATTGTGGGGAGGTTGAGAATGTCAGAGGAAACAGGCTAGATGGCACCACTTCTCATAGTCCTCAGAAAGAAAGCAAAGGAGCTTTGTGTCCTGTTAAAGCCTTAGCTCGTGGCTGAACCTGCTTCCTGCTTTGCTCTCCTCTGTGCTCAGGTAGAACCCTGTATGCAGAATCTCTTAGCCCAAAGAAAATGTGGGGTTTGGGTTCTTGTCCTGGGAATCAGAGGAAGAGTCCTTTTCCTCCTGTTTGCAAGACACTTATTTCTCATTTCCTGGAAGATGTTCCTCATTTGGGAGTCTGCAGCAACTTTTTTAATATTAATGGTTTTTAGATGGTCTGTTACAATATTGAACATGCCCCTTTCCACCTTGTCTTTAACATAGTTAAAGAAGAATATTTAGTAGAGTAATTAGGAGGTAAAACAGCCGTTACCGTTATTCTCCTGGCTTTCTTTTTCTGTGTAAAATTTCTTCAGTGCTCTTGCCTAGCAAGTGAATGAATATATGGGCAAAACAAAAGAGACAGTGTCCAATAAAGCAGCCCTCCCAAGTTGTTCCACCCACTTTTGAAGACGTATTGGGATAGGTCTGGGCTTTCAGCGCACTGTATAATGCTGACACTTTGTGTGTGTCAGCTGCACATGGACCTTAAACCAACCAAGTTGTAACAAGTCTTGTGCACTAAGTGCATAGTACTTTCTTTGCCAGGCTTTAGATCTCAGAGAAAATATCTGACAGACAGTACAAGTTCTCATTTCCTGAAGAATTGGGCCCTTTCTTTGCTCATTTGGCTTTTTATGAATTACATATGTTTCTTTTATTAGTCTTAATCATACCTGCTAAATGTTGGGGGAGGAATAAATATCATAATAGTATTTGTAGAGAGTATTAAATTCTACCTGACTTATTTTTTTGTGCTTGCTTTATTTAGGAACTTTGTGCTGCCTTTGAAGCCAAAGAAGAGACATACAAGTGTCTAATGCAGAAAGGCCAGCAGATGCTTGCAAGATGCCCAGAGTCTGCTGAAACAAATGTTGAGCAGGACATAAATAACTTAAAAGAAAAATGGGAATCGGTACAAACAAAGCTCAGTGAAAGAAAAGTACGTATTTTTACATAAAAATAGAAGTGTAAATAATGTATTTAAGGATGTTAATGTTCAGTGCTTTTATGCATGCATACTTGCTTGATCTTGTAGATTGAAAATCAATTGTAGAGACAGTTACGCAGAATTCATTTGTTTGTTTAGAAAGTACTGGGAAAAATGGGATTCAAGAAGTTGATTATCTATAATTGGGGGGGAGGATGGGTGGGAATGGTACAAGTCTGTTCCACAGAAATATGTTAATTTATACTGATAATGCTCATTTAGTAGGATGAGGGCTTTTCTGTTTTTTATTACAGAGAGTAATAAGAGAGTGAATAAGATTATTTGATCATTCAAGCTTACCCCCTTCTCAGTACAGAATTGCTTCATTAATTTTCCTAGCTTTCATCCATTTTTTTCTTAAATTTTCCAAATGCTTGGCCTTCTGCCACTTACTTCAAGTGACTACCTTCTGTTCTAACACAGATGAATAGCATGATTTCACTGATATGCAACATACGTGTTCTTGTTATTAATTTCATTTTGCTTTCATTCCTTCACGAAGTGTAGTCCATTTGTTCTACCTCAATCAAACAATGAAGAATATAAATAATTACAAACAGAAGAACTTTCTGTACAGCCCTGATGTGTATGAAGCACAAATATTTAATTCACAACTTAGTTATATTTTAAAGAATGCTGGTGTCTCTTAAGGTAGCTGTATAATGTAATAATGTCAAACTAATTAATACCCAACATGAGCACCTTCCTTCAGGAAGCTGTAAGTGCTGAGTTAGGCCAGCAGTGTAATTGTTTGAAAATCTCTGACTGCGATCTCATGATCAACAAAAATTCTGTGTCCGAAACGCGTCTCAGTTCAGGCAACCAAAATGAAAATTGGGCTTGATTAAAAAGAAGTGGTCTAGGGAAACTTATTCTTTTGTTCAGTGCAAGAGAAGCCTCTTTGAGGCTCTTCCAAGTGCACCACCACCTTAGATTTATGATATATTACAGATTTTGTATTGAAATGGATAAATCCATACGTTAGGATTAAGTAGTAGTAGATGTAATGTTCTAATGTGGAAATTTTAATCTTGATACTAGGTGCTGTATTTTCTACTTATCTATTGTACATCATTTTACTGTTACTCTTCTGTCCATCTCCTTTAATATGCTGAAATGCAGGCTGTTATTTTAGAGGTCAGAAACTTTGAGTTGAAGAATGTTTTAAAATGCTAAACTAAAATGGTTTACTCCAAAATACGGACCTAAAATGGTTTACTTGGCTGAGGCCCCTGCACAATATCAGCTGTTATTAAAATATGACCTATCTTTACAGACCAAACTGGAAGAAGCCCTCAATTTAGCTATGGAGTTCCACAACTCACTTCAAGATTTCATCAATTGGCTTACTCAGGCTGAGCAAACTCTAACTGCAGCTTCTCGGCCAAGTCTTATCTTGGACACTGTCTTGTTTCAAATTGATGAACACAAGGTATGTAAAGAAACAGATGTGTAACGTTTTTCTCCCACTCTGTGGAGATACTTTAACAATGTCCAAATGAACCCTGTAATGCTGGCATTCAGAGAAACATTTAATTTGTTTTAAAGTACGTTTTATACTTTTTCTCGCTGGATCATTCTTTATCAAACTGGAGTTTTTTCAGTGTTTACCCAGTGCTTGAGCAATGTAGTATCCAGAGTAATTTTCTCCCCTTTTTCCAAGGTTTTTGCCACAGAAGTGAATTCTCATCGAGATCAGATCATAGAGCTGGACAAAACTGGAACCCATTTGAAATATTTCAGCCAGAAACAGGATGTTGTCCTCATTAAGAATCTGCTGATTAGTGTACAGAGCCGATGGGAAAAAGTAGTTCAACGCTTAGTTGAAAGGGGAAGAGCTTTGGATGATGCAAGGAAAAGAGCAAAACAGGTAATCGGACAACAGCTGTTGTACAACTCTTTGAACTTAGCTGTAATTACATCCAGACTCTTGAAGAATATGATGCTTTAAAGCACTTTCAAGTAAGTCTGTGTTTAGTGTGACAGACACTGTTGAGTTAGTGGAGTAATTTCTGTGATTCAATCATAGAGCACTTCATTTGGGAGGTGAAAGCATCATTTTCAACCCGAGCAGTGACTTCTGTCTGCAGTACAGAATAGTCTGAAAGAAGAAAGTTACAGTATGGCTTCCAGATGTGCACTAGTGCCATCTGTCCTCAAAAAGAAGTTTCACAATCAACCCCTTATATTTTAAAGAATGTGATGAACCCTTTTCATTTATCTGTGGGAGTATTCCTTAGTATTTTCTTCTTGGGTTTACATTGTGCTCTGATTAATAGTCATCACTTCCTTAATCTCTTATGTTAGTTACTAGACCAATAATCTTCTGTGTGGTAATGTATCTCCATTTATTTCCTGAAAATCCTGGAGAGTTTTTTTTTTACGCAGTTTTCCTCACCAGGGAGCGTACATTTTTTTCCTTGGATTCGTGTTCCACTCACAGACGAACATAAATGATAAGAAACAAAATGTATGAGAGGAATGTAATATGTTTAAAAGTCAATAGAAAGTTCTAGCTTGCTTTTATTCAAGTGAACATGACCAGAATTTGGTCATGTCCATAGCCAAACCACATTCCCACATTCACTGCTACCACTGCTCAGCTCATAGAGTTAAGAACTTCTCTGGGCAATTAATTAGTCCATAAGCCAAGTAAATGTTATTTATTTTCCAGCAATTTCTCTTCTGCATTCATGCATACAACAGTTCTGCAATGAGCTGGATTTCATCTCTATATCAATTGACAGAACTGAAAACAATAAGTTATGAATTTAGGATGACAACTCTCTGTACAGACCAGGAAAGGAGTACTGAAGGGTGCTGGTGTCAAGGCCTGATCCAGTCATGCAAAACAGGGTCCAGGAGCTTTGAGAGGTTTCTGGACTCATTTCTTGTGCTTTCATTTGTAGGCAGCCCAGGCAAGAAAAAATTTCAAAAGGGATGCAGAGAGAGAAATGGGTAGCATAGAAAATCGAATCCCAAAGGGATGCCACTTAGTGAAATCTGGTTGAATCTTTAGTCTTTCCCTGCTTCCTTCCCCGAAGTGCTCTTTTTGTTGAGAGAGGAAGGAAGATCAAGAATCTGTTCCTTGCACACCAAGATTGCATTTGATTTAATGACAGCATTTGTCAACATCCCGGGGAAAATCTTGAGCAGTCATTCAGACGGGAGTTTTCCCCAGTGATTTATTTCTGTAGTCCCATGTAAGCAAGAGCTAAGCCCCATTCTTGCTCTGTTTACTATTCGTTACTAAAAATGTAAGAATCTAAATGACGAGCACATCAACAGGAGTTATCAATGTGTTTCTGAAAGACAGACACTATGTGTGCAGATCATGTACATAAAAGGTTGCTATTTCACATAGGAGAGGGGAGGCTGAGTCCATGGTTTGGCTGGTCCTTTGTGAGAGACAGGGGAGTAGAAGGACACCAGGTTTTTCTGAAGTCTGCAGAGTACTTGTTTGGCCTGTAGAGAATTGGTCGGTAATTAATGTTTTCAGAATATTTTATGAACCAGTGAGTTTTTTAATTCTTGCGAATCTCACTTTGCCACAGTTCCATGATGCCTGGCACAAACTTATGGAATGGCTGGAAGAGTCAGAGAAATCTTTGGACTCAGATCTTGAAATTGCAAATGACCCTGACAAAATAAAGATGCAGCTTGCACAGCATAAGGTGAGTCGTGAGTGAGGAAATGCCAAGTGCCCAGTGAGATGTAGGTAAGTCTTGTCAATCTCATACTATTCAGTCATCAAAGGAAGAAGGTTTGTGGCTTTACTACAATGGAGTGTTTATTAGCATCAGATTAAATGGTGGTGTGTTACCGGTGGGGAGTGAAAACAAAAATTTCACACTATCTTGTCTGGGGGGGAACGGATAACTATGAAAAAGAAAGACATAATAATACAGCACCATGGAAACTGTAAAAACAAAGTAATCTCAGAATAGGAATATCTGAAGAGGTTTTATTGCAGACTTTTTTCAGTCCTTAAACCACAAATTTACCATCCAGTTATTTGGGTTGAGGTTTTCATTTTAATACTACAGAACCACCTGAAAACTGAAAAATAATCTTGTATTTTGAGTGGAAGTTGTTTTTTATGTCAAGTGGAAATATTTATGATATCCTTTGGAAAGTAAAATGACACCATTTAGTAGCAAAGGCCGTTTTTGTTTATGGGATTCAAAATTCCAGGACCAGCTTTCCACAAACCAACTACTGTAGGTGAAAATGAAAATCTCACTGATAGACCTTGCTTCTCAAACAAATAATAATAGCGGTGTAAAAACTCTGTAGTTCCATCAAACACAGAAAAAATAAAGGATGGAAGAAGCCTTTACTTCACTTTTACTTTTGTAAAATCCTTTAATGATATATTACTGAGGATCAAGTGAGTGAGTGGTAGAATCCTCAGGGACAGACTGTGATTCAAGATTTGTCTTGGAGCAGTTTCATCAGAGACAAGAGTATCGAAAGATCATTCATTTTTCTACATTTTGGCATACAATAACTTCTACTTTTCATCTCCATTTTATTTTTCTTAATTTCTTTCATGTTTTCATTCTGCGCAATATCCTCAAGGATTTGCGTATCTCATTGTAGCTTCTGTTGGTTGTTTTTACCTCTGACAGCTTTTTCCACATATACTAATAATTGCTTACTGCATCAGACTGCTTTATATTTTTATAATCTCTCAGTTTGCATGATGATTTAAGTATTGTTTATCAACCAGAAAAATATTCTTCTTTTATAGAAGGTTGGCTTTTGGTCAAACAAAAATAGTTTTACCTATGCTTGCTGTTAAAATTTTTTGATAAAACCTACATTAACGTTCTGTTATGCTAACTCTGCAATTTCAGTTTGTTCTGGGACTGCTGCTGTTGCCAGAATTTTAAGTCAGCAATGGGAATTTAGGGGGGGGGAAAAAAAAAATCTATCTGTTAAGGTAGTCTTTCCTGTCTTCTGTGACTTGATCAGTCTTCTGTTCCTTCCACTGCTCTATTTTCTTTATGTAAAGTTCAGACTCCTCATGAGTATGGTCAACACGTTGTGAGTATGCTTTGAGGTTCTTCCAGGTCCTGAGGTTTGACTCTACCTTTATTCTCCTCCCCTCTTCTGACATGTTAAACTTGATAGTCTCACTTGTTCTTTCCGCCTACAGCAGTACGTTTTATGAGATGAGGCTGCCTCACATGGATTGGCAGACTCATCACTTCTCTCAGTAGCTTTTTGCCAGCTTCTTTTCTTAAAAAATGCCAGCAGAGAGTAGCTGCTTCAGTTGCTTGAATCTCATTAAGGAATGGCATGGAGTGTGACACAGGGATATTAGGATTGAAACTGGCAGTTTGGAGGAAGAAGATGAATGTATGTGAGAGAAGGAGTTTTGTGAACTTTGTGACTTTAAACTTCAAACAACCCCCCCAAGAAATCAACTCAATTGTTTTTTAATGAGCTGTCAAACTTCCCAACACTGCAATGTCCTTCCTTGTATTTTGAGTCCTTTCCTTCCACTCCCACATATACCCCCTGTGTCTGTCTTTGTCTTTTCTGTCCAGCCTTGAAGGTTTCCTTGCTCCATTTAGTTAACGATTTTGCTATCTGAACTGAATGTGTGTGCTGTAAGCAATAATTTGGACTCACTCTTTACCAGTTGTTACTGCCAAAAAAAAAAAAAAAGAAAAAGAAAAAAGAGTCCCTGAAAGAGAAAAGCCAAGATAATGTGTTTTCTCTCTCAGTCATATCTAGTGTGTTGCCAGGGACTTTTGGGGGTTATTCACGGTCTGCTTATCAGCAATTTTTTCTCATTTTTAAAAGTCAGGAATGGAAAAACCCTTACTAGGTCACCCAGTCCATTCCTGTGCTAATGCTGAATGTTCCTGACAGTACATTGATATGAACCTGGCTAATTTTATCTATATGTTCCCATCTTCCTTAGAAGGAAGGTAAATACTTAATTACTGAGATTCCGTTCATCTTACCTGTCTGCTTCAGGCAGCTTAAACCAAAATCTACATTACACCTCTGTGAAATCAAGTTAAAGTAGATATGATATAGTATGTGTAGTCAGTCTCTCAAAGAAGGAATTGTCTGCAACCATTTGTTCACCTGTAAATCTGTTTTTCCTGTATGATCCTTCTCTGGCAGCCATGCATGTAGTATTAAGTAGTTAATAAAGTAGTTAATAAACCTCATCAAATAAAAGGAGCACAGACTCTTTTGGCCTAGTATTATTTTGTGACCCAAAAAAACCCCCAAACTTAATTCTGTATATCTCAGTTTCCTAAAGCAAGCTCGTGATTTTCATTTTTTTCGTTAACTGATTTCCTGCTAGCAGTTCATGAAGGTGTGAAATAACATACTTTATGCATTGCTACCGTTTAAAAGCTGATGTGTAGCACTGTTTCTGTCTTTTGGCAGTGTTTCTTTATTTAATTATTTACCCTGTCAGTTGGTTAACTCCTCTGCAGTATCAGATGAGCTGTGATTCTGTGTGCTCCTCTGTGTCTCTGAAAAGCTTCCAGTGACTCTGTGCAGAAGAAGCTGTCAGGTGAATGGAACTGCTGTGTCACTGTCATCTTCCAGAGTCATTGGATCGCAGAAACCTGCTTGTGGTTGTGGCTTCCAGCCCAAACTGGGTTATTGGAATGTCACCTGGCTGCTTCTTGTGCCTGGATCTGTTTATTTCTGGCATACAATTCTTACCAATTATAGTATGCTTTAGTCTTAGGAGGGTTAAACACTTGTGATTGGAGGCTTCCCAGTTTCACCATCCTGAGCTAAAACAGAGTGACTTTTGTATCCCTTGGGGTGCTCTACACTGGCTTGAAATCTCTGTACGTAAAAATGTAGTATGAATACTGTTGAGTTCATGGTTCCCAAAGTCACAGTTCTTTCACATTCTTCTGACTACCATGTAGCCTCTTGCTCAAATTCAGGAATATGGCAGTAGGACAGGAATCATTGCTGTCACTGAAGGAGGGATTTTCCAGGGGTTGTTCCAGTAGACACAGAGCTACAGAGGGGGACAAAAGGCAGGGACTCTGCTAGTGTCAAGCCCCATATAATGTCAGGTGCACTGTGGCACTGTCAGGCTAGAAAATTTGCAGTAAGTTTAACATTTTCTTGTAGCCACATTTACAATTTCCATTGTAAATAATATGTCAAAGACTAATAAACTGTGACCTGTAAGCAGTTAATGTTATATAGGTGTTTTCTTTTTATTCCATATACATAGGAATTCCAGAAATCTCTTGGTGCCAAACATTCTGTGTATGATACTACAAATAGGACTGGACGCTCCTTGAAAGAGAAAACCACCTTGGCTGATGACAATCTGAAACTTGACGATATGCTGAGTGAACTAAGGGATAAGTGGGATACAATTTGTGGAAAATCAGTGGAAAGGTAAATTAAAACTAATTGTTCAGCAGATAAGAAAAAGGCTTAGGAGAATTCTTTTGACTTCTGTTTCAGCTTCTGTTGTGTAGAAGTAAAACCAGATTGGCTACCTTGTTTGAGAGTTAAGAGTGCCCAAGTAGTAGAATACTGGAAATGTATCCTTTACTGATGGTATGGAAGAGGACTGGATGGGTGTGATGGTCTCACTATTTGAAAAGGGAAACGCTGATTGAAAGGTCTTGGTTGTTATCATTTTATGCTGAAAATGTTTTCTTAAAGTGAATGAATGATTATTTTGTTTGTGTGTGGTGTTTTGTTTTTTTTTTTCCTCTCAGACAAAATAAACTGGAGGAAGCCCTGTTATTTTCGGGACAATTTACTGATGCTCTCCAAGCTCTCATTGACTGGTTATACAAAATTGAACCTCAGCTGGCGGAAGATCAGCCAGTACATGGAGACATTGATTTAGTGATGAACCTGATTGACAATCACAAGGTAATTCCAAAACCATGATTTTCTAATTACTAGACTGCTAAGTGTAGCATTTTGATGGTATCTTTATTTGGCTATTCTGTAATTTTTAGAAACATGGAATAGTTTTATAGCACCAACATGTCATCAACAATGGGAAATGCTGTAAAACATATATGGAAGAAAACAACTGTTAGAGACTCATTGACACCAGTCAGCTTTGAGATATTTTACTTAGTGCTGCTATCCTTTGTTTTTATGATAAATGCACAAGTGTGCATTTATTAATACGTGTATATGGGCAAGAGGTGGCAAAAATTATTTTACTGTAAATCTTTGGGAGAAAAAGGGCTTTTATTTAGTAATCTGCTAACTAAAAGTTCAGTGCACTTGTCATGACTACAGCAGCCTTTCAAACCTGCAGGGCTGCTGTATATTCATGGAGAAAAGTAGGTGCAATGCTAAAATTATACAACTAGGCTATGGCCCAGGAAGCCTGCATTGGCAAGCTGCAGTATTTTGTTACCAAAGTGTTTTTTGAGATGGGAGCAAGTAGGAGATGTAGGACTGTGCCTCTGAATCCCAGTTTTGCACTTCAGTATGTTGGAATAAAGAGCTGTTGAAGTTACTGGTATTGCAAAGGCTACATACAGAGCTCTGGAGACTGGGAGGATTACAAGGTGATGATCTCTCCGTTTGTCTACCAGTGATTTCCAGTATCTAAAGACTGTTCAGTGAGGAGGAGATTTTCTCCCTCATGAAAATAAGTATTTGGAAACATGGGTTGTCTATAAAAATTAGCCTGAAGTATGATGGAATTGCTTCTTAAATCCCATTGCACATCACAACTTAAGTCATAGTGGCAGAGAATACTGTAGGTGTCATATCTGCTTTTAAGAGCTTCCTTTATGCAACTGGAGCTTGAGCAAAGCATTTGACATGCTGGAGAAAAGGGACCAGAGGGACCTTGACAGACTGGAGAGATGGGCCTGTGCAAACATCATGAAGTTCAGCAAGGTCAAGTGCAAGATCCTGTACATGGGTTGGAGCAATCCCAAGCACGAATACAGGCTGAGTGGAGAATGGATTGAGAACAGCTCTGAGAAGGACTTGGGGGTGTTGATTGATGAGAAATTCTACATGACCCAGTAATGTGCACTTGCAGCCCAGAAAGCCAACTGTGTCCTGGGTTGCATCAAAAGAAGTGTGATTCTCCTCCTCTACTTCACTCTTGTGAGACCCCAGCTGGAGTGCTGTGTTCAGCTCTGTGGCCTCCAACATAAGAAGGACATGGACCTGTTGGAGTGAATCCAGAGGAGGAATACGAAGGTGATCAGAGGACTGGAACATCTCTCCTATGGAGACAGGCTGAGAAAGTTGGGATTTTTCAGCCTGGAGAAGAGAAGGCTCCGGGGACACCTCATAGCAGCCTTCCAGTACCTAAAGGGGATCTACAAGAAAGCTGACGAGGGACTTTTTACAAGGGCATGTAGTGATAGGACAAGGGTGATGGAATTTCACTGAAAGAGGGTACATTTAGATTAGATATAAGGAAGAAATTCTTCCCCATGAGGTTGGTGAGGCACTGGAACAGGCTGCCCAGGGAAGCTGTGGATGCCCCATCCCTGGAAGTGTTCAAGGCCAGGTTGGATGGGGCTTTGAGCAACCTGATCTAGTGGAAGGTGTCCCTGCCCTTGGCAAGGGGATTGGGACTAGGTGATTTCTAAGGTCCCTTCCAACCCAAACCATTCTGTGATTCTTGTTATGTCTGAAAATATAAACATAGTCTCACATAAATATATCAATCAGTGGCGAGATCTACAGCCTTATATTCAAAGCCCCAGATGGGGTTTAAGTTCCATTTTTGTGATTTTAAATCTTCTCCTTGGTTGTTAGCATTTTATCTGATGTTTTCCTGCTGTGGCAATCTTGAACGTTAATCCAATCTGTCAGATCAGTTGTTTTGATAAAGAGTGTAAAGCCAGTGTGGTAAGGAGACTGGATTTCCCATGCATTCCATCAGGATGGCTTCTCAGGATCTGTCTGGCATTTTCCTGCCATATTCCAGTTTTATTAGGATAGGATAGAGTATAAATAGATGGAGTCTAATGACGACAACTTATGTCTTTTGAGTCACTTTGGTGGAGTTACTCTTGATTGAACTAAATCCATCTTCCAGTTTCTTCTTATAACCAGTAGTTTTTTGTCTGTCTTTACATAATTATTCCTTAATTAATTAAACATATCAAATGTATTTGGTGGTGCCTAGGTTTTCCAGAAGGAGCTGGGAAAAAGAACGAGCAGCGTCCAGGCTCTGAAGCGCTCTGCCAGAGAGCTGATAGAAGGCAGTCGTGATGACTCTTCGTGGGTGAAGGTCCAAATGCAGGAGCTAAGCACTCGGTGGGAGACAGTTTGTGCCCTGTCAGTATCCAAGCAAACACGACTGGAACAGGCTCTTCGGCAGGTAGAGCAGTACTTGTGGTGCTATATGTACTTTATGAGAAGCGGAGAAAATATCTACAGTCTATTTGCCAAAAAAAAAAATTTCATTTTCCCTTCGTGTCATTTAATTTCATTTGAAAATACTCATTTTAGTGCTCATGCTTTGCTTACCTTGTCTCCATCCCTTTGCCACAGCACATAAATAATGACTCTTAGCATTTATTATTGCTGTTATTATTAGTCTATACCACAAATGCAAAGCAAATGTTTCAAAGACCTTACCATCTAAGGAAATCACTGATGTTACAGTCAAGCATGAAGGGTAATTAAAAACTATGGCCCCTTCACAGGAAGCTGGAGATTGCAATCACGTTTATGCCCTTCATGCCTTATTGGAAAGAAGTGAATTTGTGTAATGGAAACTTTTTTACATTGGCACAATGGCAGTGCACAGTGAAGTACGTAGCAGAAAAAATGAAGCTGTGCTGAGTGCATTCAGGAGTTTGAACAGTGTATGTATCTCAGTATTGGCTGGTACCAATCCCAGACAAATAGGCCAATCTGTATTGTTTCCAAACCTGAGATAATACAGATGTACAGCTCTGTAAAGGCTCTGTAGACTATCTGGAGTTTAGGCTAGGATGGGACCTCTGCAATAGCAATGTGTCCGCTTTGTACAATATTCCTGCCCTGCCTTTCCCAGGGTACTGTGTTTGTCCAGTGCTCTGGTCTCTGAGCAGGCACAATCCTGAGCTACCTCAAACACAAATTGTGTCTGAATATGGCTGCAACCAAAGGTGGAACTTGCTTGTTCTCTCCAGACATAAAAGGGTCAGTCACCAACAGGCTGTCAATTAATTTTGCTTAACCAGTGATTTAGACTATGCAGAAAATATAATTCTCATCTCTCCAGCTGGTCCGTGAAAGCACCTCCCGGGTAATTTGTCAGTGTAAAGGCATGACATTCTCAACTGAGCTGCAAATACACTATAAATCAGATGGCTAAAAGCATGAACAGGCTTTTAGGCTTCGTATAATTTTTTGGGAAGCATGAGATATTTTTACGGTTATGAAAATGTAGTACTGTATATCATTGACTTTTAAATGGAAAATTAATGTGCCAGTACTGCAGTGTGATTAATGACTCCAAATGTGGGCTCAGTCTCCCTATGTGAGCTGCAGTGTGTCTGTCAGATCCTCTCATGAGTGACCATGATTTCTTGTATTTTAACAGGCAGAAGAATTCCACTCTGTTGTCCATGTCCTTTTGGAGTGGCTGGCCGAGGCAGAGCAGGCTCTTCGTTTCCACGGGGTCCTTCCAGATGATGAGGAGGCCTTACGTACACTGATAGACCAACACAGGGTAAGCAAGAAAGTGAAGGTCCTCTTCATTCTAGTAAGTCTGTTGGAGGGTGGAATGAAGGAAAGGAGGCAAAGTCTGTCCCTTATAGTCATATCCAGCATCCAGCTTGATTTTGTAACTGTTTCTATAGGTAAGCTAGAAATTTAACGGAGTTGACAGTTTGGTTTGCATACTGGTGCTGGGCTATTGTTTGAGTCATCTGGGCGTACTAAGAAAATAATGGGCTTTTATAAAGTTGCTGTAAACATTTAGAGACCGATAAAAACCCCTCTGTGGAATATGCGCTTTCTGACAATTATAACACAGCTTGCTATGGTAGCGAAAGTATTTCTATCTTCTTAGCACCATTGAGCAAACCAGCATATACTTTTCTTTCAAGGTCATTTGTAAATGTCAGCAGAATGATGTTATCATCCATTAACCTTCTGTCATGGTGAAACAGTGTGCTGTCACGCTTCACATGCATTAGGTACTGAAATATTGCAGTGCCATAGGTACTGCAGATACTGGATTATAAGCCATCAAACTAACTTTGCCGTAATTAAATGACAAAATGGCTAAGTAAGGAACATAGAGGTCATATTTTCAGTCTCCAAACAGGAGGCTACATACAGGCACATTTAAGTTCATGCAAAACTCTGCTTCTAAGTGCAGTAGTAATAGTACCAAGAATGTAGTGTAAAAATGAAATTGCCCACAATATCACAGAATAAATTATAACAGTAATGGATTTGTTCATCATTGCTCTGAAGAAAGTTATAACAAAACTTACAAAATGGAGAGTGGAAAATCATCCTGTTTAAATTGAGTTTGGGAATATTATTATGCAGAGGAGTGCGTGCAGAGTATGACTGTCTAATGATTCTTAACTATGGAGTTTTTAAGGTACTTAGGCGGCAGTGTTTTGATGACATTTTCAGATTTAAATTAGGGTTCTGGAAACTGGGTGCTGTTCTTTAGTGGCCAGGTGTATGTATGCAAAAGCGTGTGCTTACGGGTGCTGGCAGTAGCAACCCGCTGTCTCCAGTGCAAAGAAATTTGTCTTTTAGCTGCCTTTTCTCCATGTGTGCTTCATCAGTTTCCTTTTATTTATTTTTTGATCTTCTAAATACAAGGGAAAGAACCGTCTGAATGAAAACTTACGTCTACTGAAATCATTAGAAAAAAAATCTTAAATTTCTCCCTCTGTAATGTAGATAGATTAACCAACTATTTCTGTTGTAAAGCTCAAAATTGTGCTGCCAAAGCTGAAGCATAACTTGGAAGCTCAAACCAAAGCAAAGTTTGTCTCTGAGAAACCTTGTCCAGCTGGGGAGAAGAATCACTAGCACAACACAATCAATCTCAGTGTTAGATGTGGCCATACTGTACTTAAATTTTTTTAGTAGAATTTAGATGATGTTCTCCCAACTGCGTTTTCTTCTTAAAGGGCGAATAACAGAAGTTGTTCAACTAAGAAAGGTTGTGACACTGCTTCTTTACCACTCGATAAGCACATACAGCAAAATCTTCCATGAATGAGTGGTCTCTCCTCTTAAACTCATAATATTAGCTTTCAAGAAAAAAAAAAAAAAGGAACATGTAGTATATTATATTAGTTTTAAAGACCGTGTCTGTATTATATGGCTGCAACGTTAATATCAGAAATGTATGACTGCCATCATTTACATAAATATAAAATGTATGTTCCTTTTATCACTGTCATTCTTGTAAAATAGTCTTAATGCATTTGTATCCAACTACACATAGAAAGGTTTCTTCAGGATGATATTTTATCCAAATGGTCCATCTTTATGCCCATCACTGATTTTCTTTTCTCAAATACTGCACATGATGTAATGAATTCTGCTATCTCAGGCAGAGACATTTCTGTCACTCGCCATCCTCTCTAGGGACCGAGAGGTGCAGTGGGTTAATGCAGTGCATTAGTTAATGAGAAACATCCCATCTCCTCTCTTGTGAATGTGTCTGTAGCATTGGACTGCCACACAGTTCAATACAATTAACATCCTTTACTGAGGGGAAGCTTTATACACTATGTAGTATACTGTAGATTTAGGTTTTGAGATATTGTAGTACAGTTGTGCAGGTAAAACAGTGTTGTTCCTTGTTTTCTCCTGGCCCTGGCTTATTTTGGTATTCTCTCACTACAGCCCACCTCCACTTTTCCAAAAGCATTTTGAACTGAAATATTGTAAGAACTCTAAAGTCTTTCTGAGAGAAGGACTGCTATTGTGATTGGGTCTTAAACTATGACATTAATTTAAGCTTAAGTCAAAATCAGTTAGTAATGAGCCTCTTTAAATATGCAGCCTACCTATTCAAGGCTTTTAGAGCATAGTAGAAGAGGTTGTTTTGTTACACTTTTATTTCCTAATAGCTTCATATTTAATTTGTGAAGACACAGGATAATGCCATTATGAGTTGTTGTAGAACCTGTTTCTATAATGTTCAGATGATTTTGAATTTTATAAGACCTGACTTGGCTAATCTTTAATTTCTGAAATCCAAAATAGCCCTTTGTGGGTGGAGAGAGGAAGAGCTAAACTTTCCGAGACATGGTTCCATTTTATAGCCCAATTAAAGATGTTAAAATATAACAAGCAATTCCACTAGGCACTGAGAGATGTTGGGAGTTCCAGTTAAGGGTGCTCACAGAGACACACAGACTTACACAACATTTAGACAAAACAAAATAGACAGAATAGTAAAACCATAGTAGTAGTAATAATAAAAATAATAATATATGGAAACTGTGGAAAGAATGTGAAAAGTCCTGCAGGATTTTTGCTGCTGTCCGTTCACGGTGTCCCCCCACTGCCCCCCAGTTCTGCTCTTACCACCCTTTTCTGTGCTGGGTTCCCAGAAACATCAGTGGCCATGAGCTTGGATGTCTAAAGCTGTAAACATTCTTTTGCTTTTACAAGACTTTTCCCACATGGCAGCGCCTCTGAAAACAGCTGTTTAATTAGCAGTCTCTGTCTCTGTTCTCGCTGTGTTTCTCCCCCTCAGCTGCTGAGTTTTCACATTTGTGTTAGTTTAGTATAGCTGCTCCTGAAGTCCTCTGTCATCTTGTCTGAGCATGTAATTATAGTTGGACATTTCCAGCCTCTGCTAGGAGCTTGATGGTTTATTATGAAGAATTACTGTAACAGACAGACAAAATAAGTCATCTGAAATGTTGCCAGTGATTATCACATAGATGATTTACAGCACTTCTAAAATTCCCTAATTTTCCTTCTAGTTTTTAGTAAGTGGATGTATCTTTCAAGTATTTACCATATGGTGGGCTTTAAGGAGTGGCAAGCTGCAGTGAAGATTTTAGGGCTTCACTTAATACTTTATGTGGAATAGGATTTTTAACATTTCTCAGACAAACTTGCCTCTTGCAAGTTGAACCTGTTTGAGCAATCGAGAGGCTTATGACCTTCCAGGTTATGCACTCAGATTTCTCTTGCAAATTTTGTCAACATGTAATTGAAATTATTACCTCTGGTTTAGGAATTCATGAAAAAACTGGAAGAGAAAAAGGCTGAACTGAATAAAGCAACAGGTATGGGAGAAGCTATCCTAGCTATCTGCCACCCAGACTCCATCACCACCATTAAGCACTGGATAACAATCATCAGAGCCAGGTTTGAAGAGGTCAGTATGTGTCAAGCCATCTTCGTTGCTACAGTCCGTCTTTGATTGGAACAGAGCTGACAACTCGCATGGTAGTTACACTGGGAGGAAATGATCCAGCTGTTGAGAACTAAACATTTAAAATACCCGCAGTGATGGATGTGAATACCATCCTTCCCTAGGTTTTATTTTAAAACTTTCAGGGCTTTAAGAACTAAAGCAGATGGTCAAGCTTCTTTGTATGTATTAGAGGAAATACTGACTGACACTTCCCATGTGAAGAAAGCCAATAATTTATAGGGAGAAGTTTAAAAGTTACAAAGGAAACAAAATACAGAGCAAACGTGAAGCATTTTCTGGTTGCAGTAAGGAGGATTCTTAATCTAGAAGATTTCCAAATTATTTAACTGGCAACAAGTAGGTCTCACAGGGTATACTACCCTCTCAGCTGCTAAGATGGTATTATCTGTGTGTATTAAATTTAAAGAAAAACAAAATACTGGTGTTAGCAAAGTGTGGCTTCAGAAGTGCCCAGGGGGAAGATGGACACCAAATCCTGCCTGATTCACTAAGTTAAATATATTGTTTGATAAAGTTCTTAATGTACTGCCTGAATATGCTGTTTACTTCAGTTAACAGCACCTAATCTGGAATATCTGTGGAAAAGGTAAGTGTTGAACTGGGAATTCTAGTTACCCAGCACCTTTAGTGATTAGCCACTACATCTAGCACCTTTGATAATGAACATCAATAGGTCTGGGAGGAAGCTCTGGGTTTACAGTGAGCAGGGCACCTTTAAATACATTTTAAAGAAGTTCAGCTGTGCACATACTCATGCATCGGTTCTTTTATCAAGGTCTTAGCATGGGCTAAACAACATCAACAGAGACTGGCAGGAGCTCTGGCTGGACTTATTGCTAACCAGGAATTGCTGGAAGCCTTACTGTCCTGGTTGCAGTGGGCAGAGACTACGCTTACTGAAAAAGATAAAGAGATTATCCCCCAGGAGATTGAGGAAGTTAAAGCACTTATAGCTGAACATCAGGTAAGGCATGTTAAGTGACATGTGCCCTACACATTCCACAAATGGTGCTTACTACTCAATGAGGCTTTGTAATTAAGTGTTAATCTCCTTACCATTCTCTCCTAATAATCATTTATCAGAATCTCAGTTGTGTCTTTTGTATGTGCACAACGTGCTTGTAGTTTATTCAACACAGAGGCAGAAAAACAAACAGACAAAAATTCAGCACTACATTGTGCTAAAAGAAAAACTACAACTCCACATAGGAACAGGGTAATAATAACACACATGAAATACATAATAATGCTGCTGCCTTAGAACTAGTATTGCAGTATGGTTTTACGGATTGGATTTCAAAAATATGTTTATAAAGTGCCAGAGGAAGCTGCTGGTGCAGTGCGTGCACACAGGCTTACCGCAGGTTACACACCAGAGCTGGCTCACTTGTGTGAGCTGCAGTCTGGACAGCAAGAAACGCCTGAGTACTCGGGGGCAAAAATCTGTTGTACATCACCTCACCAAACACAGTTAATAAAGGAGTTTGGCAGACTGTTTTTTAGGTTTAGACTTCCTTTATCAGCCAGGCCATGGTGGTCTTAAAATCTTATACTGCTGATGTTTTTTACCTGCCAAATCCTTATCTGTGTCTTTTTGTGAGGCTGGCATTATAAGACTCTTTCTGTGCTATTCTCCTAACTTTGGTGTTTCACTGTTGTGTTTTTCATTCTTGTGGTCACTTTTGTGTATGGTTAATTAAAACCACCTCTATCTGATTGTAGACATTCATGGAGGAAATGACCAGAAAACAACCTGATGTGGATAAAGTTACCAAGACCTATAAAAGAAAGGCACTTGAACCGTCTCCAGTACAATCTCATATTCCTGTCCTTGATAAGGGGAGAACAGGAAGTGAGTAATGAAGTGGTTTGGGGCGGGTCACATGTGCCATTGCACTGTCTATGAAGATAATGGATTACTAATAGGTTTGATTAGTGAAACAGAGTGAAATTCTCTTGGCTGTTTTTTAAAATTATCTCTTTTTTCATTGTGAGGAAATTTCTCAGAGCAGACTTGTATTATTACATTTTGTCCTATACTTCTTGAATGCCTGTTTTTAAACCATGCAGCCTTTTTTATGCTGTTAAGCTTCCAAGAGTGTTCATATGCTGAGTCTTTGCAAATGTACTGTTATCTGAAAGTGCAAACAACTTTTTACGTAAAGAAGTAGAGACAAAATTTTGATCTTACTGTCTGTGAAATTATATGGATTCAATTAGAAAGTGTGTTCAGCAAAGCTGAATAGGAAGTGAATCATCAAGTGAGGAAATTGCTTTTTGTATTTTTAGATATACTTACCCATTGTATTTTATACTTGCCCATACATGGAACCTGCTTCTAAAATCAGGTCGTTTACTTTGCCACTCTCCGATAGATTTACAAAGATTTTATTTAACCTGTGTAGCTTCACTGGTGCAGCCACTATGAGCTGCTTCTGGCTAAACAAAAGATGCTTTAGCCACCATGTAGTCGTTGCCCAGCAGTGGGGAAAAAAAAATCCCATCAGATGGAAATCATATCAGGGTATTGGCTCATTATTGGGGACATGAAGGAGTAGTTTTAGGAGAGTCAAGTACCCATCATGTCAGTGTTTGTTTTGTTTCAACTGAGTGAGACTTACATGTTTTATCATATCTTAACAGGAAAGCGTTCCCCAACACCAGGCATTTATCCTTCAGCAGCCCAGGCGCAAATTGAAACCAAGAATCCCCGGGTAAACCTTTTAGTCAGCAAATGGCAGCAGGTCTGGCTTCTGGCCTTGGAAAGAAGAAGAAAACTTAATGACGCTTTGGACAGGCTTGAAGAGGTCAGAAAAGGACTGTACAGAATATACATACTTTCTGTGTAGCTTACCCTGATTAAACTCTCAATATCATAAATACTGTAAACAGCTTCCATATTTGTTGTATGATATTGGATGATATAGGTAGCTGAAAACTGTGATATACATGCTTTAATGTGCTCTAGAAGCTGTCGTTCTCATTTCAAATGTGAGGAGAGTTAAGATGTTTAAAATGTTTGTACAGGTCCTCAAAGAACCAGTTATTCAAAAGAACGCAGGTGGTATCTCTCTCATGGATTGTTTAGATTGATTTCAAGTGAAAATAGTTCTTTCTCTTTTTTAATTAAGCTGAGAGAATTTGCCAACTTTGATTTTGATATTTGGAGGAAAAAATACATGCGATGGATGAACCATAAGAAGTCTCGTGTGATGGACTTCTTTAGGAGGATTGATAAAGATCAGGATGGAAAGATAACAAGACAGGAATTCATCGATGGAATTCTTTCTTCAAGTAAGTTTTAAAAATAACTTAATGTTGAACTTGGAACAAACATCTCATGAAGTCTTATTGCCTATACAGTGTACACTATGTGGTTTACTGTGTTAGAAGGTCACAGATTTCCATTTTGAAGTTCTGAATTACGATTAATTTAAACTATAATTTTACTTGAAAATATTTCTGGATTCTAGAAACTCTTTCTAGTTACTTTACATTACAAATCAGATTACGAATTTCGCATATACGTTATTGGCTAATTAACAGTTTACTGACTTACTGGACTCGGATTGTCAGTACACTACAGTACACTAGCCACTTCAACAATTACTTTTCATTGATTAGTCAGAATAGTAAAACATACCTTATAAAACCTATAGATAATTTTCAAAATAATTTCATAAGATCATATGGTTTGCATTAAAGAACTTACATGGAATAGTTTCAGTTGTAGAAGGAAAACATGTAATTTCTGAAACCAGTGTTTCCACGAACTGTGACCATATTCATGTACCTGTATAATGAGGATAAAAATGTCAGGCAATCAGACTAGGAAGGGACTTTTCACAGCTTTCCTGGTGGATTGGTATTCCTTCAGTATGACCAGTTGGTGGTTACGTTAAGCGCACATCATGTCTGTATGCGATCACGTTTTCCTTTAGCAACTGACTCGTAACAGATAAGAGCCTACTACTTAAAATGATCCTTTATCTTCAGGTCATGGAGACTTTGAGCAGAGAGCATTTAGAATTGGGCTGCTTTTAGCATCTCATGTTTAAATTATTCAGTAGAAGAATATTGTAGTCTATGTATTTCCCCCCTGCTTTCCAAAATGCAATAAAATAGTCACTATATGCACACATCACTGTTTTACATAAATTGTCAGACATTAATGAAAAAAACACCTGATACGACCAAGAGGTTAAGCATCTTATTTAACTTGGTATCAGCTTGTTACAACTACTAAATACTTCTAATCCCGGTTCACCATCTTGAAATTTTCTTTGACCATTTCGTCAGGAATATATGTGTGGGTTAATATTCTGCTGCTGTGAATTAGATCTAAAAGAATAATTTCACAAAGCATCGTTTGTGTTTCTGCAGTGGGAAGGTCTTGTATTCCGAATTTCATTAGCAGTGAAATTCTCGCTTGACCTTTCCTCAATAACAATTTATCTTTTTAATCTGCGGTATTTTATGCACCTTGAAGGTCAAAATGTTAAAAAAAAAATACATATATCTTCCAATTCAATCTTTGTCTTCACTTCTGTGTCTCTCTTCAAGACAGACCATGCTATTCATTTTAATGCAACATCTTGGTAACACTGGAGATCCAGATTTTTTTTTCAAAAGCATGAAGGAATCTTTCTGAATGTCTTGGGGTTTTTTTAATAAGCATTTTCTGTCACATACTGCCTAAAAACCTCTTAATATTTGTGTCAAGGCTTTTCATTGTCATGGTATTGAAAAGCTAAAAAACCTAGCTTTTGTTGTTGTCTTTGTCTTGCAGAATTCCCAACAAGCCGACTTGAAATGAGTGCTGTTGCAGACATCTTTGATAGAGACGGTGATGGATATATTGACTATTACGAATTTGTAGCAGCTCTCCATCCAAACAAGGATGCATACAAGCCTCTCACAGATGCTGACAAAATTGAAGATGAGGTACATGATCTGCTTTCTTCCATTGCACTCCATTCTGCTGGGGTCATGTTCTTTAATAATTAATTTTATTTTCACTCCTATATAATTTGAAGTTTACTAGTTACACAAATCTTTAGGACTGTGATATTAGCAGTAAAGTAATTAACTAGTTTTTATTTTTTGCAGGTTACAAGGCAGGTAGCTAAATGTAAATGTGCAAAACGGTTTCAAGTGGAACAGATTGGGGATAACAAGTACAGGGTAAGTCTTCAGAAGACCATTTTAATTCTTGTAGCCTGAAGATTTTTCATATGACATTGTTTATGCAAGGAATTAGGGTACATTAATGAACAGAAATTTTGTATTATATTGTTATGTTTTCTTAAGCTTATCTAAATGTTATGGGTTTTCTTTTGTTAGAACATATAGGCTAAAAATGTGGGAAAATGCTGCTGCTTGTATTTATTTTCACTGACACTACAGAAACTGTTTTCAATGTGAGAATTTGTAAAAGCTGACTGCATGCATACATACATACATACACACACATACGCATGCATACATACATACACACATGCATACATACGTATGACAGCTCCTTAAAAAACACTTTTTTTTCCTGGATGCCCAAGGTGTTTAAACTGTAACCGATTTTCTGTTAGTTTCATAAAAACAGGGGCTGGTATTGTGTTGTACTTCAAAAATCTGTTCCCAAAGTGTATTCAATCACTTTTATCCTCCCTGGCATTTTATTGGAGCACACTGTTCCTTCTGAAGAAGTGTAAGAAATGCGTTACATACCTAAGAACAATTTCAGATCACAGAAAAATAAAAATCCTGTTGTAGAGAAACATCTACTACCCCTAGATTCAATAACCGGAATAACTTCAGATGAAATATACAAGATGTGGCCAAGAGAGATTGCTAAATACTTGTAGATTGTTTTAAAAGACCACAGAAACAGCAATGGGAAGGAAATGAAGGCCTTGAATATTTTCCAATATTCAGTCTCCGGATGGCTATCTACCTGTTCGTCTCTGAAGTAGATGCTTTATTTAGAATGTCTAATGTGTTAGTTTGCATGTGTACTAGAGTCATGTAGAGAATTTCCTGTAAACTAATCGTGTCTTTCTTCCATTTTTCATTTCTTATCAGTTCTTCCTGGGAAATCAGGTATAAACCAGTGGAATGTGTTATGAAGCTTTTTTTTTTTTTTTTTTTTTCCTAACGCATAGTGATTAAAGCTTGCAGTGGTCAGTCTTCTTGCCATCCTTACATCTTCAGCTAATTCATTGCTGGTCAGCTGTGGTATTTCTTTAAATGCTATGGAGCATTCCTTGTCTCAGGATCCCTCCTCTTCAATCCCTCACCTGCTTTCTTTGGCCATTTTCCTCATTAAGGAGATTACTTTTAAAGGAACCAGATAATGATTGGCAGCAATTCCCCTAGAAAAAAATCTTGAGCATTTAAACTGCAATTCTAGAATTACTGTTATTTGATCAGTTTTCAGTTTAATACTGGAATGCTTTAAAATTCTGTGGTTTATTTTTTAGGCTGTCAGATTAAAGGCTGATCTCACTGTAAACACAGATCAGTATTTATTCCAGATTAGGTGAAAAATACTTTGATTTAAAACAAATCCTTGTGCAATCAAGCAGAGTGATTAAGAACCTAGCTAATTGTTGGCATTTTATATACTAACTCAGTGAATCATTAAGTAACATATTTTAGAAACAGGCAAATTAAACTTGCTGTTCCAGTTCAGACTATTCCCTCTCCCAGAGTGTTTTCAAAGAGCCCTGGCAGGTCTATAACGTGTTGGAGTTGTGTTTAAGAACAGTTTGTGTCAGTAGGATGTCACTGTACAGTGGGACAGGGGGATACGCTCACCTCTATGGGACGTACTGATAACACCACTGCCCGGTGTTAAATCACGCTTGCCTGGTAAGAATGGAAATACTTTACACAAGCCAGATACTGGGTACCATTAGTATCTTATTCATGCTCTTATAAAGGCAATAATATGTATAATCCATTCTGGAAATGGTAGTGTTAACAGATCGGCCATTTTCAGTCTAGAGCTGTTGAGAATGTGGTTGCATTCTTATTTATTGGCAAAGCCCATTGAAGTCTAGAAGAAAGCACAAAGAGCCGTGGATAATCTTACCACATGCCTCTAAGTAATAATTTTAAATGTTTTCCATGTATAGAACGAGCCTCTATTTGAAGAGACTATTTGAAATTAGGTTAATCTTCTTATCTGCCATCTGTACTTTTAGATCTGGGAAAAATGCAGCATATTTTGAGAGCATCTAACTCTTACTGGTGCAGAACAGTAAAAATCACCTAAAGCAACTTGGCCGAGGTATCTCTAGTGACAGTGATGTTATATGGCTGTTGTCAAGAACAGGCCTTTTTGGAGCTTGAACAAGACCTCCTTTGCATTTTTATTCCAGTGTTTTTAGCTCTGATTACTTGAAACAATAGTAAATACTATTCAAGGAAAGTTGGTGTCCAGGCTATTTTAAGGAAATGGACTGAGTTGCTGTTAGGAAAAATGCTTTTTGTTATAATAGATACCTGTATTATTTTCCAGGAGCCCCACTGTCTGAATTAACCACTGCCTGGGTAGGCAGTTTCCAAAGGATGCTGGATCTGACCCTTGGTGTAGTTGCCTGATAGGGTCTAACTGAAGAATTAAGCTGGGATGGGGAAAAAATAAAGAAAAAAGAGAGGATTTTTAGAACCTCTAGAAAATACTTCTCTGTAGAAGCAAATCAATGAAAGTAAACACCATCAATTTGGATGCCATTTCTTTTTTTAAATTTGATCTACAGATGTAAAATGGTTCTTTGTTTACCACATATTGAATGCATTATTAAAAAGCCCTTACAAATAATGGTTATGTGAATATTCTTACTTAAAACAAACAAACAAATATTATTGAATTAAGCAGCAAGCTTTGCTTTTGTTTGGTTCCTAAAAGTAATACTCCTTTAAACTTTTTCTTCTTGGTTTAAGTAGTACCAAACAACTAAAGTCATTTAACAAGTAGGGAGCACGTTTGTGTGGTTTGCATTTAAAGCATTTCAGTCCCCTCTTCGGAGCAAGTAGGTACAGGTGAACCATGGCCAGCCTTCTCCAAGGGTCAGAGGTTGCCCCAAAGAGGTGTATTTTCTCCTGTTGGTTTCAGTGAGTGCTCGGCATGTTTACATGTGAGAGCATTGCACTTGGCATGATGATCTGATATCAAAATAAATATTTTAGTAGCATTGGCTAAAAGGTATGAAATTCTTCTGGTTAGTTTTCCTGAGATTGTGTGGTCAATGTTTTGGTCATGTTTTCTTTGATCCGGAGTTGAACAGAGATACCGCATACAGGTTTTGTTATACAGGTTTCACGAGGAAAATGTATGTTAGGCCTGGCCATCAGCCCAAAGGAAGAATGGGCTGGTACAAGAGCTAGGATGAAACAGGTTTTTGTGCATCTCTGAATTCTGAAGAACCTCGATATGTAGACAGAGAAGTGACAAACAGTTTATAACAAAGGACAGTGATGGTAGCTGTCAGTCATTCATTGCTACTTTAATATATCCTTCCCCACGTGCACCTCGCTATACGTGAGCAGTGTCAATGCTATACCTGAAAATATCCCTATAATTGAATCAATTGATAGAACTGTGCAACACTTGCAATGTATTGAATTTCCAGCCCACATGCTGATCATTTTAAAGTGATGCTGCCTTCCTTCCAGCTGACATCATTAAAATCTTGACTGCTGCAGAAGAGAGTTTGCTTAAGATTTTAACAGTGAAATAATGCAAATAGGTCTTCATTAATTTGCACAAATGCAGATCGTAACCAATTAAATAATGTGTTACTAATTTTGCTTCCTTTATGAGCTCAGACATTTGAGAATCAAGCATAAAATTAAACCTGAGATTCTTTCTTACCATCCTGCTATCTCCTTTGGATTAATGCAGCACCATCTGATTTGAAATCTTAACAGCTTTAATAATCTGCATAAATAAATCTGATTTTTTTAGCATTTACTAATAATTACATATCAAACTTTTTAAAGTGTCTGATTTTTAACCTGTCAGTGTTGAACTGCATCTGAATGACTGAGAACCTGAGATGGTTGTTTTGATTTTTATTTCAGTTTGGTGACTCTCAACAACTACGCCTTGTTCGTATCCTAAGAAGTACTGTCATGGTTCGTGTTGGAGGTGGCTGGATGGCACTTGATGAGTTCTTGGTGAAGAATGATCCTTGCAGGGGTATGTAACACCGTGGTGAAAATGGACATGCAGATAATTATTTGGTTACAGTCACCATTCATTGTCTCAAGATGGAGATTGAGTTGTATAAAATGCCAGTTCTGTAAACATCATCTCACTAACTGTCACATAATGATCTGTTTTTGTAAACTTTAAACCCCATGGTTAAGATCTTCTTCACATGCACTGATGTATGTCTAGAATAACTGTGGTGTCTTCTGCGCAGCTCCTCCAGCGTTAGAGTGGTGTAGCTAAGAATTGAACTTAGCCCAGACAGAGTTTATGGCCTGTAAGCTGCTTGTATGACTTGGCAGAAAGAACACAGAGAAATGTCCAATAAAACCTTCTCAGCAAGAGAGAAGTTTTAAAGCAATAAATTTAAATAAGTCAATTGAATTGAAAAGAGACAATACCACCACAAAAAAAAATTCTCTGGCCAGTGGCTGTGCCCAGGCTTTTCAGGCTCTGCCTTCGTAGCTCTGTCTTTTCATTGGCATCCTCCCCAAAACCACTTCACAGAGCCCTGAGCCTTCTACAAAGCAAGTGGAAAATGCTCGGGTCAGGAGGACTTTGTCCTCTGGGGAAGCAGGGAGCACTTCATCACCGCGCCCGCCAGGGCACCGCATCAAATGCCTTGTTTGATCGGTACACAGCAGTGTAATGACATCATAGTTTGTCAGGACACTTGCTGCTCTAGTGGGAAAGTATATGCTCTCTGGCATTGTTCTTGGAGGAACAGCTGGAGATAGAAAAGATGCCATTTGTGAAGGGAGTGGGAGAAATACAAGTCAAATAATAGGCAGTCATAAGGTGCAGAAAGTATGATGACTGCTCAGAGCAAGCTGACGTTCTATAACTAGGCATTTCTATCCAGTTAACTAGCAGCATTAAGTTTGCTGCGTTTTTACCTGTCAGGCATTCTACAGAATCATAATCTGTATTGTAATAGCGTGAGAACATCATAGGAGTTCAGGAGAGACAAGTGAGCTAGTGGAGGCAGACATCAACTGTCCTGTAGACCTGACTCTAGTGTCAGCTGTCTCACACAGCTTCTGCTTTGGGACCAAGGTTTCTAAACTGTTTGATACAGACCTTGGAGAGGGTGGAGAGCTTGCATTTGTAGCAATTGTTTTGCTAAGTCAAGGATGTTAAATTAAAAAAAAAATCTTACTACAAAGCCCTGTAAGGGCTGACAGTGTGCCACTGAGGCCTAGAAACCTTTGTCTACAAGACTTACAAGGTACCCTTAAAAAACTTCTTGTCAGAGTAACATAAAAGAGCTGTCATAACCTTGTGATGACCTCTGTGAGTTTTTCAGCACTATTTATTTTATAGACTTTTTGCTTACCAATGTATTGCATACATTGTTTACTAAAGAAATGTAACAGTAATGTTACATTTATTGGTGTTGGACCACAGGTCTGACTGAAATTTAGCACCTGATTCTGCACCTGCTACTATTGGTGAGTCATCTGTGGCTGCAGAGCCATCCTTACGTTACAGCTTTCTACTCCCGTTCCTCAAAAGTGCACAGTAACAGAAAATGAGACGTGCCTCAAAATATCTGACTTCATTGAAGGGTTAACTTAGTTACTTTTGATGTATTCCAAACATTTTTCACAAGCCTCTTGACAGGTAGACTATTGCAGTTCCTCCTTGGGTTGGCACTGAGAGATACAATACTTAAAAACTGATTAATTTACTGGAATTCCTTTTTAGTGTCCTCAGATTAAGAGTCCTTTGGAACTTTATCCCCTCTTTTTTAATAAACCGTGTATTCTATGTATCTCTGTAGTATTTTCTATAGCACTTTATCCCTTTTTCATGGGAAATATATGAGCAGTTAGGTCAACACAGGGAGTGTAAAGGAATACCGATCTCTGTAAAGTCATCTGGACACTGGACATTGTGCATGGTACCTAATCCTGGTCTTGTTGTAGTCAGTGATGAGTTAGTCGCTGATGTCAGTGGTGCAGGTTCAGACTTTTCCTTAAGCACTTCACCTGGCAAATCTCCATTTCCACCAAGGGCTTCTCATGTATTCAGATAAATGATATTTCAAAGAACTGTTGTCATAAATGGCTTTAAAAGTATTAGACCTAGTTATATAAAATAATTTTAGCTTATATTATTTCTTTATGTCAGCAGATAAATACTATTGCACAACTATAGTTGGGACTGCAGCTGATTTTATCCAAGCGCTGTTTCCTTTTTGCCTGGGAGAGCTTTGAGAACTCATCTCGGAGCACTTAGAGACAGCTTTTGCTCTGAGTCCTGTCTTTTGGCCTGGTGCTCTGAGTCTCTTGCATATGCAGCTGCTGTACTTGATTTCTTCTCCTGCTAACGATTTTCTTTAATGTGACCCATGTCCTGTGTCATTTTTTCTAGTTCATCATCACGGGAGTAAAATGTTACGTTCGGAATCAAACTCTTCAATTACCACTCAGCCTACTATAGGTTGGCAAACCCCTCTCTTTGTCTGCTTCTCCCCCTCTTCTCCTCTCTCTTCATTTCCTTCCCACTTTATTATAATATATACTTTTGACAATATGCTACACTCATCACATTTAGCTTAATGTGTTCCTACATGGGCTGGTGCTTTGCAAGCTGATTTTTTTTGACACGCTTTAAGAGTGTTTCAAAAACAATTGTCATTCACACTGACAGAGTTAAATTCTAACATGTCTTGCATCTATTCTTGCGGAATATTCTCTCATATGTGTGTTTGTATGTGTGTGAGTGCTTAGCCACCAATTACCTCATCATCGTTTGGATTTTGTGTTCATCATTGCATGTTGCCAAACTACATAACTTCATCGTTTTGAATAAATATATTTGCTGCTTTCCTGTACTTAGCAATTTCTTCTGGAACATCGAAGCAAGTATTATTTATTATGAGTAGCTGTAGAGTTAGCAAAACTGCTCATCAGGTTGTGTCTATGTACTGATAGTTGATTGATTAACAACGATTTAGCACGCTGAGCATTCCATTATCACGCTGACTTCCTTTGACAGTGGTTCATTCCTGCTGGCATAAAGTATTAGAATAAGTGAGTTCTGCACATAACTCTTCTGTGTTCAGAATAAATGCATTACACGGTAATGCATTTTATTGTTAAAATGTGTTGAAGTTGGCATGGCAAAAATGACAATCAACAGCCTTGTGACAATTTTTGTATCTGATTAAATGAACACCTTTCTTTGCTGCAGCTAAAGGAAGGACAAATGTGGAGCTGCGTGAGAAGTTCATTTTGGCAGATGGTGCCAGTCAGAGCATGGCAGCTTTCCGACCGAGGGGCCGGAGATCACGACCCTCTTCAAGGGGCGCTTCTCCCAACAGATCCACCTCTCTGTCGAGTCAAGCTGGCCAGGCAGCTTCCCCGCAAGCAGTTGCTACAAGTACACCGAAGGTAAGGAGAAACCTACAAAACCACGCTGGTAAACGAATAGGGTATGGGTTTGGGTTTTTGTTGTTTTTTGTTTGTTTTTTTCCCCTTGCTCCAACAATATTGGTGCTTTCCCTTGCCAATAGGGAAGAAGGATCTCAATTTTATTTTGTAGGCTGGGGAGGATCTGAGAAGTCTTCTCAATGTATTTCCTCTACCATTTGTTTGCAGCAGAGGAATGGAAGAATTCTTTAGATTTAAGGTGCCTCATGAGCTAACTGGTGATTTGGGAATAAGCTCTGAAAGAGCAATGAACCTCTCCATTTCTTTTAAAAAATAAGCTCTGCCATCTCTTCGTCTCAGAACATTTATCATCAACTCTTTCTTCTTAGTTTTTATTTCTACTGTGTGATTGGATCTTCTTGTGAAAGCCTGGGTATCTTTCTCCATGACATTGTTTTCCACCTACTGTCCTTCATATTTTGATTTACCATTGTTTCATACAGACACCCCATCATTTAACACGCAACTATGGTAAACCATGGTTGACAAACAGCAAAACGTCAACTCCTTCTAAGCCACCAGAATCCTCAGACTATCAAGGGTCATCTGCAGAGGTACAGTAAGGACAGAGATTCTAGTCTAATGACCTTCCTTCACTAAAACTGTCACTTCACTAACAGCCACTAGAGTTTCAGTGCTTCAGAGCTGCAACATCCTTTGCATATTAATGCATTGTTGTTATTTTAGACCTTTGTCAAATTATTTATTTCTTCCCCCCCCCACCCCCCAAGTCTTTTTTTTTTTTTAATGTTCTGTTTGTTACCATGTTTGACTTTTAGGAAAACTCAGTCTCAATGAATTTATATTTAAAGTGCAAATGGTTAATAAATCGTAACAGTGTGCAATGAACTGGATGAACAAATGTAGAAAAGTACTTTATAAAGTGGTTTATATACTTTGCAGGTTTCTTTTCTAAAGCTGTTTACTTTGAGTTCTTAATGTACCGTAATATTCATGAACTGTAGGAATGAGATTAATAAATTATGATCTCCAGTGCAAAACCACTAAATAGATAGCTAATCCCTGTCAAGAAGATTGCACAAAAGACTGACTGTGATATATAAATCTTTCCAACAACTGAATGCTTCATTTAGGGGGATTAGTGACCAATTGTCGCTCTAAGAAGATAGCTATTCGGTGACTTCACAGGAAATGAGCTTTGGTCTTATTTCCAGGCCATGACTTCCACAGAAACTGCTAGTGTAGCAATTAGGATCGTGCTGGCAGTCAAGCTGTAGGACCAGAATTTGAATGGGCTTGGAGCCCAAGTGTCTCCTCTCCTGTCGCTCCAGCCAGTGGAAGGATCTCAGGTGGCTCAGGCTGCCAGCTGCCGTGTCCCTTGTAGGGTCACTCTTGCCCTGGGCCAGGGGAAGCTTGTGCTGCTGTATGTGCTGCTGTATCTGCTGCTCACAAATCTGCCCTTAATGCCTGTCGCTGGCCCTCTGACACCTGCTGGTGCCAAGTTTACATGAACTTGGTGTGGCTTTGCTCAAAGATGCGTAACAAACTCCTCACGCCCTCCTTCTGTGCGAGCGGGTGCATTCCTTGCGCACACTGCAGGCGTGTGTATCTACAGCACTTCCAGCACACACGGCTGCTGCTCACAATGATTAACAACAGCACACAGTTGAGTCAGTTGTCAGTTTCTAATGTACTCCTGTATTTTCTTTCATCTCTTAGCTGGTAACTGAATTGTAAGATTAATTGATGGCACATTAAAGGGTTTATAGACATGGAAATGTGTTTTCACTGAATTAAAACTGAATTACAATGAGGTGGAAGCAGTTGGCGTTGGTTTCAAATAGGGGCACTGTATTTCTCACCTGCTATTACAACCACCGGTAGTTTCAGTGAGTTTCTTGTATGTAAGCCACCATGGTTTAAGATTATAAATTGGATGATTGGTGTGGTGTAGTTCGCAGTGAATTTCTGAGGCACTCTGCAGCATTTTTTTCCCAAGAGAGTGGTTATATATTTTATGTGGAGGCTGCATTTGGGTTTAGGACTAAAACGGAAGAACAAGCTTGATCTCCTTTTCTTCTTGCACCAGTGATTCTCTCCCAATGCCTTGCCCACAGTGCAGCAGCTTCAGTGGAGGTAATGGAGAGTGTTCTCTGCCTCTTTGTCCTCTGAAGCAGTCTCTGTACAGCAGAGATTTCCAAGGTGTGGCTGGTTGGATGCTGAGCATTTGTACTTGGATTTAAAGATAATTTAACATTGTGACCATCCGTGTCAGAGCCAGCAGCTTCTCTGCTCTGCAGTATCTCAATGCTCTTTTGTTCAGACGTGCCAGAGGTGGCCCGAGCTGGCAGCTGCCAGGCTGCACTCGGCGCTTGGCTTCAGGCGGCTCCCACACGCTCCTGGATCTTGGTTTTCTACCCCACTGTGTGGGGGTCAGAGGCACAGAACACTGGATCTGGGGATCCAAGCCGCTCAGCATGTCGCATTCATCACCACAGTGTTTGTACTTATTTTTGGATATTTACTTAGTATTTTAGTGTGGATTAAATGAATATGAATACAGTAGTTTTCCTCTTATTTGCATACACCTCTTATCTGTATGTTACATGCATTTTGAAATTTGAGGATTTCATTTTCGTGGCTTTGAAAGGAATCTTCCCATTTGGGGCGGATTTTAAATCAATACTCATTTCAGAAATGAGAAAGCAGGCAGGATAAGACACTGGAGTAGAGACGTTTCAGACGATATCTTGAGAACAAGAACTTTTTTCACAGAATCATATAATAGTTTGGGTTGGAAGGGCCCTTCAAAGGTCATCTAGTTAGTCCTATGTCTTTTTTGCTGCTTTTTTTCTAGCAAAAGGTTTTGAAATTTGGTAGTTTTGTTTTGCCATCAAAATATTTATAAAATTGAAACAAATATATTCACCACCTATAACCACAGTCAGAATGATGGAAACTCAAGCTATGCAGATATAAAAGTTCAACTACTTGTATTTCAGTTATGTACCATCAACTAATCTTACATGCTTGACTAATTAAAGAAGGTAGCATTTTTTCTTTCTTGATATGCACTGAAATATGCACAAAGAATGCTAAAATGTAGGTATCAAGCAGACTGTTACCCTGATTTTTTTGTTATTGTTTGACATTTGCATTACTTCAAATACTAACTGCTATAGAATGTTCAAAACTTCACATAATGAAAAACATCCATAGTGACTCAAACCAGTCTTTCAGCTTCACAGTGAATGCTATGATCTATTCTAAGCTGTGTGCTACCTAATACCAGACTTCATCTTCAGCAGAGACAATTGGAAAAAGCATCTTTTTTTTTTCTTTCTTTTTTTTTTTTTTCCCCTGCATAGGGAACACCAATTCAAGGAAGTAAACTCAGGATGCCAGGATATCTGTCAGGGAAGGGGTTCCACTCTGGAGAAGACAGTGGCATCCTGTCAACAGCAGCTACCAGAGTTAGAGCTCAGTTTGCAGGTGAGTGTCTTGACTTTAGAACTTGATCTACTGCTTACTTTGTTTTCCACCTGGGTAATTAGGGTCATGTTGGCGTGTGGGGGAGATGTCAGAAAAGTGGGAAGAAGTACAAGTCCTACTGTCTCCACAAGAGTGTACGTAATCAGGATAATGGTCCTCCTTTCACGTGGTTGCACAGCAGGTACGTTCAGCTCTGGATGTGCAAATTCATGACTGCAGCCTTCTTGACAATGGTCTTTCCAGTGTATCTGCATAAGAAACTAGAGAAGCAGCATTTACGTAAGAATAAAGGGTTCAGTTCTTCACAGTATTCAAGTTATGCTCAACTGTGATGGAGCAAAGGGGTCACTTTAATCATGAGTCATCCATTTCTTTTGGAAGAAGAACTGCAGGGAGCATCTGTAGGTGACCTGATTAATGGAATATATCATAGAGATTTTTGAAACAGTATATGCAAATAGGAAGTGGTGAAGCTGTGCTCTTCCAGGATGCTGAGGGCAGCTCTGTGTAAGGGAGAGGGCTGGGTGGTTAGAAGAGATCTCTGCTGGCTTTCCCTCAAACCTTTAGCTCTGCAGAGCATACTGGGCAGTACTGGAAAATCCTGTTCAAAGAGTACATGTCTCTTAATTATAGGTGATTTGAAAAATGAGCCACCTGAGATTTCAGTTTCAACTTGGTGTTCTTCACACTTACAGGGAACCAGATTTGTCAAGATCAAAGATATTCTATAAGTAATTGGAAAATTATGAAAAACCACATTAATGGTTTTCTGTTTAAGATTCTTTGTTGTGGCTTTTTCTTCATGGCACATTGTCTGGGCAGGCTTTCACTTCAGCAGCCTTGCCGAGAGCTCATTTGCTCAGGCCTGTGGAAGAATGTATATTCTTTCCTTGTTTACTTGAAGCTTTCAACTGTATGGTTTTGATTTTTAGAAAAAAGGGGTACACATTTAAAAACTGGGATATTCATTGGCATATCCAAGATACATATATTGAGAAATCCTGAATGCATGAAGAGGCCAGATACTGAATTCTTTTGATTACTAGCTGAGAAAATGGCAGGGGAAAGAGAGTCTCTGGCTGTTGGGTGCATATAGAATGCATGTCTAGTAAGTCACAAAAACTTACCAGGATAATACGTTTTTAATGATATGTGCTAGTGACAAATTAACTGAGTCTCATCGTTTGATCTCATATTCCCTTCTCTTTAGTGTGAGATATGTCATTGTCCAGCTTACCTGGCTGAGTCTAAAGTGTAATTTGTGCAATGAGGAATTTTTGGGGTTGCCAAAGACCTGGGAAGGAGCCGTACACCTTTTCTATCCTTAGCTTTAATATTGATGGATATCATTCCTCTTTCTAGAAACCAGAAAAACCCCAAGCAGACCTGGAAGCCGAGCAGGAAGCAAGGCTGGCAGCAGGTCAAGTAGCCGCCGAGGCAGTGATGCGTCTGACTTTGACATCTCAGAAATCCAGTCCGTGTGCTCAGATATGTCAGAGACTGTTCCTGCTACAAGCAGACCGACACCCCGAGCAGGTTCTCGGCCAGGATCAGCCAAGCCTTCTAAAATTCCAACTCCCCAGAGAAGGCCACTAGCCAGCAAATTGGACAAGTCCTTGAAGAGATAATATGATTGGCTCCGTAAAGGTCTTTTCCTTTTGCGTTAAGTATTTAAGTTCGTAAGATGTAAAATATTATGTAGAAATTATTGTGAAATATCGCAAGAGGTGGATTTTTAATTCTGCAGATGGCCTTATTTGTGTATTTGTCTTCTTATTTTATGTGTATAATTTTTGTCAGATTTGTTTTTGTTTATGCCATATCCTGTGAGAAGGGGGAAGAGTTTTAATGTAAACTAACAGTTGTACACAGTAATGTGTAGAAAGTACACTAAAAATAATTGCCGAATGTACAGTGTACTGAATGTACAGTAAGTCTCTGCAACCCGAATAAAATAGGCCTGTCACTATGTCATTAGTTAACAGTAAAGGATACCTCATGATTTTTCTTTAAAAAAGAAAAAGACAATACTAAAAAGCCAAAAGACACATTTACACACTTTGAGCTGACTAAACAAACACTAAAGTACGTACGTCAGAGCTACTAAGGAATACAAGCCCACGTTCACAGTACCCTTATTTATACAGCATCTCTCGGAGAACTCACAGTTAATTAAGCACTCGCCAGTAATACGATACTCCAATACCTTGCAGCGTCTCTGTGCCATTGCTTTCAATGAGGCCGGACACGTTCTGGATACCTGAACTATTATTCTGTAAGAATATCAGTATAAAGTGCATTCATGTAAATGTGAGGTTTTCTTTTGCTTGAGTGGATGGTAGCACTGTATCATTGAACTCATTTTGTATCAAAGCAATTTTGCTTGCAGAAAGCTCTGAAATAAACATGTCCCTTAACTTTATTTCTATTGTATTTCTTATTTCATAGGAACATAATTTCCTGCATTACATTTTAGAGTATGTATCATTTCAGTTGACCAGTAACTACCATAGGAATATAGGCTTTAATGTAATTTCCCATTATCAGCAATCAGATTTTGGTTAGCTACTGTATTTGTTTAATAAAACACCAAGTTGCACATATCAGATCATATGAAATTGTATGTAATTATTGTGTGTTGACAATTATTTCTGCCATATTGTATTGTGACATTTATATACTATATATCTCTAAGGCACAAGGAGTAATTTAGTTGCTCTTTTTGTCAGTGAAATATTTTTTCCATTCATGGATTCTTTGAAAGGATGAATAACAGCTGATTTTCAGTGGAGAAAGAATGCAGCTTCAAATAGGGGTGCTGTAGAATGGTTGGCTAGATGCTGTAGTAAGTAGTGACAGAATCTCTAGAAACTAAGAATGCTCTTTGATAATATCAGAAAGACTCGGGTAGAATTTGGCCAACATGGCAAATAGTCTAAAGCTGACTGTTCATATAGCAGGGAATGCTGCAGAGGAATTTTAGGGGAAGGCTGGCACATGGTTGGTCCCTTAGCTTGCTGAAGATGATGGAGGAGTTCAGCTGATGACATGCAGGTGACAGCGATTCCTGCGTTTGGTGCTAGCGCTTACTGGCAGCATTACTAAGGTGATGTTTTCTGAGTTATTACAAGAGCTTCCTGCAAACTCACAAGCTGACTCACACAATCAGCTCATAAGAAACAGAAAAACAAAATCAAAAGATCATTCAGTCACTCAAAATCCACTTGTGTCAGGCTTTCCTCCAACACGGAGCTGTGTGTTTGGGGGAAGCGGGGAAGGAAGGAGCAGTCCTGCAGCAGCTGGTTTGGGAACCCGTGCACACCTTCACTGAATCCTAAAGCACCAGGCTCTGCTGCACTGCTTTAGCTTCCCCTGCGTCACCTCTCCTGTTGCTGCTCTTCGTCCGGTGATTGCTTTCCTCAAATATTAAAATACACGATGACTTGAGCGCTTCCTGGAACCCCACAACACCCCTGGGTGAAGAGAAGCAGTCTGCAGTTACAGATGGTCTCTGAAGCAACTCGTCAGTAAAAGAAATGAGAAGGGTAGAATTCAGGCACTTGTGTGGATGTAGGAGGAGATGGTACCAAATGTGACATTCTTGGTTCATTTTGTAGCCACAGGACTGATGGAGAAGAGGTAGGAAGGGCAAATCTGCATCACTCTCTGCAGTCACAGTTCAGTTCCTTGTATCCCAAATGGACAGAGCAGCTCTTTCTGCATGAGGTGCTGGCACATACCTGAAGCACCTTGTGTGGATGTTGTGGTCTTAGCTTTAAATGTGTTTATAAGATTTCATAATTCTGCAACTTGATGAGATTTTCATGTTGCTACATTGTAACTTTACAGAGATACCAGAGCTGTGACCAGCTTCTGAGAAACCCAATGTCAGCTGAAAGAACACAAGGACAAAGTGGGCTTCTGTGGTTTGTTGGCTACTGCAGAACAGGGCGGGCAGGGACTGGAAAACCAGTGAAGCTCATCTGTGGGCTTGAGAGAACCGTCCAGTGTTGGAAACCCAAGTAATGGTAAATTAGATAGGGATAGGAATAGGAATTCTATTTAAAAGCCCAAATCTTTCTCAAGATACCTTACTTCATAACCCTCTTCCAAAGCTGATTTAACTGCCTTAGAAAGATACCAAGAATTCCTCAAACTGAGAGACTTTCCAAAATTCTGTTCCCTGTGCTACAAACATCATATTTAGAAAAGTCTGAAAATGAACATCTGGTTCTCTGAACTTCTGGGACCCAAGGACAAATTAGCAGAATTAGAAGGCATGTTGTGGACTTACCAGTAAGTTACAGGTATCTTAGTTTTAGTGAACAATTTTTGTAAAGAAAGAAGAGGTATTTGGTTTCCATCTTGCTGTAATTCCAAAATATTTCTTCTTTGATACCAGCATAAATGAGGAAGGATCAGCCCTATAATGAAATCCCCACCTTGCTCAGTCACATGAGTTTTTAAAGAATATCTTTGTCAGAAATGCATTTTCTCCCTTCCATTGTCCTCTTAAGGACAGGAGTTGATAATAAATTCTTCTGGTTTGTTGGACGAGTCGAGTCAGCCTTTTAGTGTGCCCTGGGCTCTTACACCTGCATATTCTGTGATTCTCCTCTGCAGTCACTGTTGTGACTACAGTAGCAGAGGTGATGGGGAAGGAAGAAGGGATGGAAAGCCTGACTGTGACAATCATATTCTTCAGTGAATAATGCATATTTAGCACTTAGAAAAACTGGTTTAGTTCTAGGCTCAATTTTGAGCTTTCTGCATTTCTGTTTTGCTGCCTTCAAAATGGGAAAATGTCCACAGAATTTACTGAAATCTGGAGATTAAATCGATAAGTGAAAAATGCACCATTAGAGGAGCTGGTGGTGCCCTGTGGCATAGGCAGCCTCGGCTTCTTCTGTTTAGATATATGGTGAGCCTCTTAATTGCATGCTAATATAATAAATTGCACTAATCCAGCTGCACCTGTGGCACATCGTGAAAGCAGAGGGATGAGGTTATATGCAATCTTAATTTTAAAATCAATGCATTTCATAAAAATAAACCCTGATGCAAGCAGCTATTCCATACCATAGCCTGCAGCGGCGTTTCAACCTGTAGACACCTGTGTCTACCATAGGACCAACAAGACTATCAACCCCCCACAGCTTGTGTGTGAGAGAGGGGCCGTAGAGCTCACAGGTGTCAGTCACAGTGCATGGCAAGAGGACACGTTGCTGAGCGCTTGTGTGATGTTCTGTAAATAACAACAGGGGTGGAAAATAAGCGTTACCTGGTTGCTGCATCCCGGTACAGCTGCTCTAACAGCTTCCAGGTGCTCCCACTCTCAGGCTGTGTGGTAGCATCTGAGCTCATCTAGGCTGGTGGTATTTAGCCAGATGTTTGCTCTGACGGCAGACCATAGTAGGATGTGGTGCTGTTAGGAGGTTTATATCTTTATGCAAGGTGAGTGGAATTTTGTACAACAAAGAAAAGGTGCTTTCCTAATGAAAATTGTTCTTTCTGCTGAATTTGAATAAGCTGTTTGCAGACATGGAGGTGGGAGAGATGGTTGGCTTGGTTGCTTGCTTTTTTTTCTAGTAGTGTTGGCAGGTTAAACGCAGGCAGGTTGTTAATCTCTGTAGAAAAATAAGTTATATATATTAAAAAGAAGAACACTGCAGAGGAAAAGGGAGCTCTTCAAAAATAATGGATGAGGCAGCAGCTTAAATTACATGTAACTTACATGAAAACACTTGGTGGCTGATACTGTTGAGGTATTTTTTATGCAGATTGAAGTCTTTCTGTTAAGACTTGTTCAGGGTCTGACTGTTGCAAATGTAGTGGTATCTGGCCTGGAGCTAAAAGAGTCTTGGAGGTTGTTGTTTCATAAATATATAGTTCTCCTGAACTGGAATTGTTCAAATAATCTGAATTGCAGCTCGGGGTGCTCAAAATGTGTTTCTGTATTTGAAGGCTGAAGAAAAGAGCGATGAAGGTGAATTGCGTAACTTAGTTGGCATCCTGGATGAGTACGTAGGAGAAAGTTAATTGATGTGTTCTTAGCACTCAGATGATTCAATATGAGTAAGAACCCCAAACCATAAATCAGGCCCTGTCAACATCTACAGTGGTTTTTGTTCCTTTGGGGGGAGGCAGCCAGGGTGATGATAGCTCTGTCCTGACAGGAAAAGCTGACTTGGAGCTTTTTGTTGGGGTCACAATGATCTTTCCAACATTTAGAAAAATATCCAACACCATCAATTTTTTTTTTTTTTCTTCTTTTTGGGGCTGTATCATAGCACTTCCAAGTCCTGTTTTATTGGCAGAGTAATAGGGACCTAGGGGACCTATGGAAGAGTTTGCACTGTCTGGGCTATTTTTAAAGGCAGTGCATTCACATGATAAAGAAATATCTCTGTATTCAAAAACCTGTGGTCAAAGTATAAGGCAGGGAACAAGTCAGTTCAAGCTGAGGATGAAAGAAGTAGGCTTGTAAGTACTGCAAATATTGAGCAACTCCACATTTGCTGATCAGAAGAGGAAGGGGTGTGTAGCTTCGCTTCTGGCAGCACTGATGTGAAGCTTTATGGACCAAATCAACAAAACAAGGCGGGCAGGAGTAGGTGGTGTTCACCAAAGGCCGCTATAGGAACTGAAAGGTGAAGTGGCTGGGCTGCTGCCTGGAGTCCTCTCATCTCATGTGAACATGAGAGGATTGAAAAGTGCCTAACTTAGATGCAACTTTTGCTTTAAAGTTACTGGGAAGCTCTGGGAAACTGCTGATCAGTTTGGTCTTCAAAAAATGATAGAAGCAATAATAAATGATATATTAGCGGAAACCTGAATAAATATACTATGGCAGAGTTGGCTTAGCTTCTGGGGGGAAGTCACGCCTTACAAGCTGCCTGGAATCCCTTGAAAGGATCTGTTAGTGTGGACAAAGGTTGAGATAGACCACATGGCTTTCCAAAAACATTCAGCAAGGTCTTTCACCACAAATTCTCAAGTAAGCATTTATGGGATCAAAAGAAAGGTCTTCATGAGGTTAAACAGCACTTCAAAAGCTCAGAGAGACAGTGTAGGAGAAGGTGGTCAGTTTTAACAGAAGAGATCTGCAGTGGAGCCCTTGACAGGTTTTAACACAAAGCTGCAAACGCTGGCTCAGAAGTTCCTGGAGCGCGCGTTGTTGGAAGGGTGCTCTGGAAAAAGCATCGCTGCGTTTCTGTGATTCATCGCGCCTCCTGGGAGGGAGGTGTGCATTGCTTTCCGCTGACGCTGAGGAGCCCGCAGCCACTCGCTCGGCCCTCAGCAAATAACCTTTGGGTGGCTTGTTTAAGCAGAATGAATCCCACCCCAAATTAATCAGTGTACTTCTAGCAAAGAGTAGCATAGGGTGGGATTTTCACAAATGCTTTGGGAGTTCTGCTGCTGATGGCTTTTTTCACTTACATGCACTAAATGTATTTTAGGGATATGCAAAGTATGGAGCATCATATAATTATCACAATTTCTAGTCACATTCAGGAAATGAAAACCATGTAGGACGGGTCGAGAATTCAGTCACATTATTCCTCTCAAATACTTTAGGAACTTCTGAGCATTCCTGGGATCCTTCAGCAGCAAAACCAGGTATGAGCAAGTGTGTTCCCCACTGTGTTGCTCCCAGTCACACATACCTGGGTTCTTCAGTCATTCCTCATAGTGGGAACTTTCAGAGATCCGTTGGCATCGGTGTAGATGAAGGCGTCTTTCATGGGACACTGGCGGACCTGGCACACACCAATATCCAAACCGCTTAAAAACATAAGTCATTGATAAGAATACCACAGTGGCATGTTTCTCTTCCTTGCAAGTGTCCTGTGGATCAGAGAAAGATAACAGAAAGGGATTTTCCAAAAAGACATGAGCTATTTGTTATTTCAGTGTGGTTGGTTTCTGTATTTTTTTCTTTTTGCATTCTAAATAAGCACAATAGAATGTGGCTGTGCATAAGTAGCTCTTTCTGGAATGAAGAAAAATGAAAATAATTGAGTGTTAAGTTCTGGGTGCGATGAATATTTACTGAAAATTGTGTATTTGAACAGCTCTCCATTTGGTCAGAAATTAATCCCGAGCACAGTTTGTTATATTGGAATGCAAGGGCAAAACATAGGCATACAATTTGAACTGAATTTAATTTATTCTGTAAAAATACAACGAGATGCAGTAAACAAACCACAAATAAAATAAGCAAGCCTAACACCTCTTTCAAAAGGAAGGCAAAACACTAGCAGTGAATGCTGTTTTCACGCATATTGTTTTGGTTTTTTTCCTCGCAGAGTACATTTGCAAATACTTGGTGCAGTTGTCTTGACCTGCGCAGCAGCTCTGCAGCATTTCTTATTAAAACGAGCAAACTGAATTTTCCAGGCGGCGCGGGTGGCCCTGTGACAAAAGCCGAGGCGCTGCTTCCCGCGGCCAGATGGCGAGCGAGGAGGGGCCGGGAGCCGCGGCCCCTGACCTCGGGCTGAACCCCCGGCACGGAGCGGGGGCGCTGGGCCCCGCGCAGGCACAGCCGCCTTCTGGCAGCGCGGGGACGGAGGCGGCCGGGCGGGAGCCGACGGCTCGGTGTTGCCCGCGATGCTCGGGAAGATCGTCAGCCTGGCCGCCGTGTTTTCAGATACTGGAAAGCCTTGGTAACTCTGCTGAGACGGTCACTCAGCCAACACTGACTTCTCCAAGTGTTTTCTTCTTAAACACACACACTGCATTTACCTGGGAGATGAAATGGCAATAATCAATCTTTAGTCTGTTATCTCCACACACTTCAGGGGTTTTTTCCCCTCTTTTTTTTTCTTTTCTTTTTTCTTCCCAGTTTATAAGGACTTATTTAATCTTTCCAGATTTTTGAGGAGGGTTCTGTTCTTAATGATGCAGAAAACTAATGTAGCTCTCACTAAAGGAAAAGCTCTTCTTAATTACTGATGGAAACTTCAGCCCCCAAATGGGCACTTAGTATTTGTTAGCTATAAAGTTCTCCATGCAAGAGATCTCCTCCTCCCCTTTGAGCTCTCCCTCTGTTTCCAGTGAGGTGTGTTGGACTCTCCCAAAGCATTGCTGTGACCTCATCCAGTCAAATAACCCTGGCTAGTACTAGCCCAGGTCCTCTGTAGCCTGTGGAGGCACAGGGTCATCAGGCCACAGCCACCACCCTCTCTTCTCGTGGCAGGAGCAATCCAGTGGTGTCAGCATGGGGAGAAAGAGGCCTTATTTACCCCAGCCAGACCATGCTGGTGCTGGGAGCTTCTGCACGTGTTGGACTTGTCCTCTTTCTCATGCCAGATGGCTTCAGCAGGCTCAGGGCTGGATGCTCTCAGTTGGTCACTGTATCATGAAGTGCTGGTGATGTACAGAGCAGGAATTGCCCAAGTACTTTCCATAGTCTGCAATTGAATAGCTCTTTACTTAGTCAGGACTAAGTTATCGGTATCAACGTTGCCTGTTAGCTGCTCTGGTGTCTCCTCTTCAGCAGGAATCTGAGCATCTTGTCTTTGTGTCCTCCTCTGTGGCTTTTGGAAAGAGTGGCAGGTGGGAATCTGGGAAACCTTCTTTTCTGAAGGTGCGCACGTGCAAATGTGTATAGAATCCATAGCTCCAAACCACGGGAGGTGACAGTGGGACCATGCCACCACCTGTATGTCCTGCTGGTCCATGGAGGTGAACCAGGATTCATGCTACTCACTGCAGCACGTGAGTACCTTGTAGGAGTAATGAAGTAGTGGGACTCAGACCCACAAGAGACAGGTTGTTGTTTCTTTCACCTGAAGGGCAGGACTTTGTGTCTGGTGGAGAGTTGCAACTGGGTCACATTTCTTTATTCATAAAGCTCCATGACTTTTATGTCGGAATGACTGTTGAAGATGTATTCATTTCTTCTCCTAATGAAAGGTAGTAAGTTTTTCATTTACTTTTAGGATATGGCTGAACTTCAGAATTAATGCCTCTAAAGACTGTCTTTGAGAAAGATAAATATTTCTCTTTTTGTAGAAAATGCCATTGTGTTGGAAGGGGCAGAATGGTCTCCTGTGGCTTTATTAGCCATGATTTGAGTTTAACTAGTTTCGGTAGAAAAGACAGGTAGAAAATGCAGACCCATTCCTTTGTTTTCTTAACTTATTCTCTGGTTTGTGTTGTTCTTGTCTAGTGAAACACTACTAGGAGTCAGGAATTTCCTAAATAACAACGCAAACTAAAAAAGGGGATTACCAGCTGGAATTGAGTTTTCAATCAAAATGACAGAGATTAAGGCATCTTTTCCTTTCTTGGATATATGTCCTGCTGCGTACAGGAATGTCTTTCTAAATTATGTCTTTGTGTATTAGTAGTCAGACTCTGGCCCTGAATGCTGTGTTATTAAACTCTAGGGTATAAGATGTGGTCTCCAACTCTACATAAATAAGAGCAAGTGTTTTAAAGTGAGTACTGAAATGATGTTGAGGGAGTTTGAGCTCAAGCACAGTGATGTCATTTGACCATTAAAAAAGAACAGCTCTGAAAAAATAGATAATTGTGCAATAATTATGTACGGTATGATTGTTGAAGTACTGAAAAAGTTTAGAAGCACCTTTTGGATGGACAATATTTTTAGCAGCTGTGTTAACATCAAGAGATGATTTGGAGAGTTCTGTTTTGGGGGTTGGTGGTGGTTTTTTGTGGCTAAGTACCCATCTACGAGCTTACCAGACTGAGGTCTTTTGCAGTCGAACACAAAGAAGTATACATGCTTGAGAAGGTAGACATAGAGATAAAATCAGTTGGATTAAAATCCAAGAGGAGAAGACACAATTTTGTTGTTGTAATATCAACTTGCAAGGAAACATTTTTGCCATAAATTGTACTGTGTAAACTCACATGTGTAGTCTCAGGCTGGAGCACCAGCTGTGTCTGTCACTGGAGAGATCTAATTAACAATGCATGTCAGAGAAAATTATGGCCTAATTTATTCATACCTCTTGGAATAGCAGAAATAAGGCTGAAATCCATGTGCCTATAAACAAAAGGGTTTGTCCTAGTGTGTGTCCTGTCCAAGGGTGCAATATCACAGTGATAAAATACCATGAAGATGGACGACAAAGAAAAAGCAAATTAAAGCATGCTGCCTAATTAAATTCTGAAATAAGTGTGCAATTAAAGCAAAAATAACCGTCAGAACTTGCAAGTTAAAGCGTGAGCAGCAAGTCCTGCAGTACAAAACCGTCTTCCTGGCACTTAAGCATTTGGGTGGGGGTGGGGTTGCGTTTGGGATTGACTTGATAAAGCTTGGGGAAAGATGGCTAAAAATCAAGTTCCAGTGTCTAACTGTGTTTTCTGTCAAGGGTTTTGTTGTTGTTGTTGTTGTTAGTTAGTCTTTCAGGAGGGGAGACCGTCCAAAAGAAAACAAGGAGCCTCAGATTTAATGTCATATCTTGCAGCAGCTATTCTTTGGCAGGGCTCTATGCTGGCAATAAAACAGAAGATGAACAGGGCTTCTTCAAGCCGATAAAACCTCCGGAGAGCCTTTACTCAGAGAGTCATTGCAAAGTGGTGTAAAGAAGCAAGCCAGCATTTCAAGCTGGATGGTATTGGGGCATTTCTTGAGCTGGTATTTTTTGGCGCAGTTCTGTGAGACACCAGTATAAAGCACTTGTGTTGCTAATCATTCTGTAGTTAAAAAATAAAAAGTCAAATTACTGGAAATATGAAGAATACCTTATGTGATAGTTTCCCGGTTAGTCTTGGTTTGCCTCAGAAATACTTCGGTGATGTTATGCTTCCAATAAACAGTAATATAACAGAACACATGCTATTTTCAGCATTTGTGATGGTGACTCTCGTCTCAAAGCTCTCACTCTTTGTTGTCTGAGCTGGTGAAGTGGTTACGGCACTCTGCCAGCACCTTTCCTCTCTCACTGAACTGAAGGCTGCGATGACTAGTGGAGCTGGAAAAATAGAGATGGCATTTCTTGTTCATAGGGAGTTGGTTTTCTTGTTCTTGGATTTCATGGTTCTGGGTGGAAAAATTATAATGACCATTTGGTACTTTTGTTCCCTATGCTGAGTGAAACTAAGAAATGAAGTGCAATGTGAGAATGCTGAGGGAGCAATGTGAAAGGCTGAGGGAGCTGGGGCTCTTTAGCTTGGAGGAGACTGAGGGGCGACCTCATTAATGTTTACAGATATATAAAGGGTGAGTATCATGAGGATGGAGCCAGGCTCTTCTCAGTGACAACCAATGATAGCACAAGGGGTAATGGGTTCAAACTGGAACACAAGAGGTTCCACTTAAATTTGAGAAGAAACTTCTTCTCAGTGAGGGTGACAGAGCACTGGAACAGGCTGCCCAGGGGGGTTGTGGAGTCTCCTTCTCTGGAGACATTCAAAACCCACCTGGACACCTCCCTGTGTAACCTCATCTAGGTGTTCCTGCTCTGGCAGGGGGATTGGACTGGATGATCTTTTGAGGTCCCTTCCAATCCCTGACATTCTGTGATTCTGTGATGCAAAAGTCAATGTATGCAAGTACTTTGAAAACTCTCAAGTAGAGGCAGGTTGGCTTTAATCCTCAATGGTTTGCCTCAGGGTATTTTTTCCTGTTCATACATATCTTTTCCTAGCATATCACAAAGTTCACCTGGAGAATGGAATTCAAAATGTACTGAAACGCTTTCCCCTCACCCCTCTTTTTCCAGAGGCCAATAGATGGTTGATTTAGAAAGGGATAAGTATTCTGTGTACTTCCAAACTTTCTCTTATGCTAGAGATAACATGTTATCTAAGTTTTGCTCCAAAGAGATTATTAAAATTAAAAAGGGGATGAGACGGAGAGCAGAAAAACACCTCTTGGTGAAGTTAGAATTGGTCTGAACAATGTGCCCCAGAGAGAGCTAAGATGCATTTGAGCATTTCCTAAAGGTAACATGTACCAAAACAGCCTGCAGGGCAGAAGTGTTCAGTCCTTGTAGGAAGTGTTCTAGATACAAAATTGTGGTTATGGTGGCACTTCTGGTCCCTTATTCCAGTATCTGTCACCTCTGCAGAGTGCCAGTTGGCTCTGACCCCTCCACAACCAGGACAGATAGAGGGTGGAAGGAAGGGAAGCAGGAATATGCCAGCTTTGCAAACAGGAAACAGAGAAGCGGATTGAGCAATTTGGCTGGGAATATTCAGGAAATTTGCTGGCATATCAAGAAAGTGGTTTGGCACACACTAATCTTCATCTAGTCCTCGACCTGAAAAGAACATCCCTCTCTTTCAAGCACGTTGTTATTTAATTATGTCTCTTTAGGAACCTAAATTTAATCCTCCTTGTCTGAAAAGACATTCTGGGTTATCTGGAAATTTAAATTATGATTAATTTTAAAAATAGTTAAATGCCAGTGTTTACTCATAGATAATTTGATAGAGAAGGTGTCAGGTGTGCTAGGTACAAATGTAAGAGTCAAGCAATTGCACTACGCTGTGCCCATTGAGGGTTTCTGGTAGGGAACCCAGGCTAGAGGTAATACAAACATAAATATTAGTTTCTTTCAGCTTGGGACTCTGGAATGTTTCTGTTTTAATAGTGCTCTGCTAAAATCAAAACACTGAATCTTTCCCAGCAAAGATAAAAATAGAAAGTAGGCACCCTCCTTCTTATACAGAAAGATAAACTGCAAAACGAGATTGTTCACAAAATGAAAAAAATCCAACAAGAAGACACTGACATTTTACTTGTATCTCAGAGCTGCTGCACTTCTGTAATAAGCAGCTGTTATTTCTCCTTCATTTTCCCATGTAATTGATTTATTCTCGTGACTGAGAATGGCATGATGCAGGACAAACAAGACAAATGGCCTTTCTGCACAGTGGTCCCACCATGCCTCTGGCGGGTCATCTTAAAGCCACAGTGGCCTCAGCACCTTTGGGGCTGTGCAAACCGTGCCAGGAGAGTCCACCAGGAAGACAGGTCGAAACGTACTTCTGCTCCTGTTACAATCCACATCGTGTTTATTTAGGTCTGGAACTTGCTCTGCAGATGACACAAACTGATACAGCAAAAGGCTGCACTGCTGTTCAGAGGGATCTCAGTGGGCTGGAGAAATGGCAGGCAGGAACCTCGTGATGTTCACAGAAGGGAAGCACAAAGTCCTGCACCTGGGAAGGAGCAGCCCTGAGCACCAGGACAGGCTGGGGACCCACCAGCTGGGAAGAGCTTTGCAGAAAAGGCCCTCGGGGTCCTGGTGGACATCAAGGTGACCATGAACCAGCAATATGCCCTTGTGGCAAAGGCGGCCAACAGCACTCTGGCCTGCATTAGCAAAAGCATTGCCAGCAGGCTGAAAGAGGATCCTTCTCTGCTCAGCTCTGGTGAGGCCACATCTAGGGTGCTGTATGTAGTTCTGGGTTCCCCACTACAAGACATGGACATACTGGAGGGAACTCAGCAAAGAGTCACAATGATGAAGGTACTGGAGCATTTTACATAGAAAGACAGACAGTGAACTGTTTATCTTGGAGGAGGTAATATTATTGGAGGAGATACAGGAGTAAAGAAGTTGGAAGTAGACTCTTCTCAGCGGTATCCTGTGAAAGGAGAAATGGCAATGGCCCCAAGGTGAAACACAGGAAGAATACTTAGAAAAGACCTTTTGCTGTGAAGGCGATTGAATGCTGGAACAGGTTGCCTAGACAAGCTGTAGAGTTGCCATCCTTGGAGACATCCAAAACCTGACTGGACGTAGTCCTGAGTGGCATGCTTTGGCCACTCTCTGAGCAAGGGGATTGGACTGAATGGTCTCCAGAGGTCCCTTCAAACCTTGACAGTTCTTGAATTCTGTGACTGATACCCTCATCCTTGGAACACACAAAATCATACTCTTGATGGTATTTGATATTTACAGTACTACTGAATCCGGGAGCATCAACCACAACTATGGCTCCCAAGGAGTTGTCAATACGGGTAGGCAAAGCTTTAGACCATGAAAAAGAGGGGAAAGAAGTTGATTTGGTGGAGGCAAACTGCAAGCCATATCTTCCTCATTCCCTGCACAGAGCTCTATTCACAAGCCTCGACCCCCTTCCCCTCCTTCTTTTTTTTTTTTACCCCCAAGTATGCTCTGGATTTTGTTTCAAGGTCTGCATGGGTAACGCATGAGACATGAATGCACAGATCTCGCTTGTTATACTAACACTGAATATACTTCTGAACCAAGTTTGCCCTCTATTCAGCACTTTGGGGAAACAGAGGTACATTCATTCTGCGAGAACCTCTTCAAAGATCTATTCACAGCCACTCATGGGAAGTGCTACATCTCTGGGCATGTGGGAGAGAAAAAGCACTTTAATTGAATGCATGAGTAACTGACTGGCTGCCTGATTGTGACTGGCCTCTGTATGAGGCCAAGGTTGCACGTGGTCTGCTGGGAGCATGAAACCACTGCTGGGCCACCCCATTTTCTTCTCTATGAGCTTCCCAGTAGACTGGGCACTGCGGAATGAAAACAAATCTCTGCCTGCTCTTTCAGGACAGCCACGAGAGCTGAAAGCTCAGCCTCGTGCAATATAGAGCAGTTGATATTCGAAAGGACCTCTCTATGTACAGAGGAACTGTAGGTACCCAAACAGAGCTGAATTTTTTTTTAGATTTGTATAGGAAAGTGAAGTTCCTGAAATACTGGGAATTCAGATTAGTCTGGGGCACAAAACTACTGTGAAAGGGAAGGGACAGTTTCACAGTTTTATGCAGCATTCTTTTTGACTGTTTGTCTCCATAGGTACCAGCATACCCTTTGGTCTCTTTGTTTGAAATGGACAGGTGTGCTCAAGAGCAAAGTTTGGCTTTAGTTTCCCTACAGTGCTGGGCGATATTATTCTGCTCTGTAATACATATGCATGACTCTTGCTCTGTAGATGTGAAAGAAGTCACAAGTCAATCTTGAATTTTAAATATGGGCTTCAGTTTCACTCACTTTGCTTGTTTGCTGCAGAATACGTTTCGTTTTCTCTTTTGCCATTATTAAAAGGTGATCTACTCATGCTTTCCTAGAAGAAACCCTGATGAGTCATGACTAATAACACAAAGCATCCATAAAGAAGGTTAAACAGGATGGGCAAAAGCATTAGAGTACCCAGTGATGCACTTATGCTGCTCATGTAAAATACACAAATCTGCTTCAGGAGATTTGATAAACATTGATTTTGCTTGTAGTGAGCAAAGGATAAAAAAGCAGCTCCCCCCCTTCTTTTTCTGCAAAATGAAAGGAACTGATGTAATTGTTCTAAATTCAGTACAATGAAGTGCTATCGGACCAGCGCCAGCAGTGTATTTCCTGCCAGTGTCTGCTCCTCCAATCAGTTTAATTATGAGCAATTGTTTGGGTTGTGCTGCGAAGAAATATTAGAGAATGGAAAAAAAGAACATACTTCAGGTCCTTATTTTGCAACTGATTCATGGTTTGGCAGAAACCATTAACTAGATTTTATGCTTTACAACACTGCAATAGTATCAGTGAGGATCAACCATGCCATATAAGCACATACAGCACAAATCCACCATTTATTTTGACAAGGTTCTAGTTGAAGCGTTTGAAAAATGCTGAAATAACATCAGCTATTGACTAAAGTTTTTGGTTAATCATGTGCCTGCTTTTATCCAAAGGATCTAAGCAAGCTATGAAAAATTTGGCAATTGCTAATGCCTTCTATGTTTATCTGTCATGTCAGATTTTGGTGATGATTTTTCTTTGCTTGACACACGTTTTGTGTCTTGCTGCTACATGCAGAGACAATTTGTAATCCTAGATTGGTTCTTTTGGAGGGGCAGACTGGAGGAAGATGGCTCTTTCCCCAGCTTACAGCATCCTCCTGACAGTTTGCTTTCCTTGGGATGCCCACAACCTAACTGAGCCAATTGGATTGCTCGGGGGGTAAATCCTGATTGAAGTGTCCCTCAGCTTCTGTGGAACGGTTTCAATGCAGACTAGATAGGGCAGCTATTGGGCAGTGCTTCCATGCTGAATGGTCAGAGTGTGGAGTTCTTGCAGGATAAAACCCCAAATGACGGTTATTGCTGCTCGGCAGCCTGATCAGTCCCCAGGACAAGAGCCAGCTGGGCATGGTGCTTCATTTTGGAGGGGCGAAGGTCTTCACGTTGCTGAGGCTTATGTAGCCACCCTTGGTGTCATTCCTCTGTGAGCAGATGATTTTAGATTTCAGGCACTGTCAGATAATATTTATCAGCAAACTGGCAAAAAAAGAATCCCTTGGAACACAGAAAATGAAGAATTTATAACACCTGTGGCAAGTGTTAGTTTTCAGGAGTTCATGCCTGGATCTGATATATGACATGCTACAACAGCATGCTCCCTCCAGGAATGTAACATAAACTAGCCTGATCTGGACCCTGTTCCAGCAGAAAACAAAACTTGCGCTTGTTTTCACATTTGCTAATAAAAAATGTTGGGTTTTTTTCCACTCTAGTGCGACTTGCGTATACTCCTATGTTTTCTGATACCAGAATGAATCTTGGATAACTAACACGTTTCTCCTTGCACCATGTAATATGGGATTAAAGCAAATAAATTGGGTAAATGCTGCAGGTGGCATTGTATATCCCTGCCAGATTCTGCTGTCTGTACATTAAGTGTGTTTCTTAGATGTAGTTTCAGCCTGCAAAGTTCAAGGGGTACAAGGATCCAGCTGTTTGTAAAAACAAAGGGATCCAGCTGCAAATCATCCAAGACTTGGGCTGCTCTGAATCTTGTTAAAATGTGAGCAATGGTAATTTCTGCCAATGAAATTCTGAATTTCAACAGAGTTCAGAAATAATAGTTAGAGGAACTGAAGTTCTGTGTTTGGATCCTACATTTAGTACTTTTGTTTATCTGTTTAGCCTGAAGATAATTTAAAATAGAAGAGAATGTATTTTGCTTGACGGGGTGCTGCACTGTGGTTGCCTAAGTGTGGCTGGGAAAAACATTTTGCATTAGGAAGCCGTGTTTCCTGTGAATAAGAAATCCTTCCCTTGTAGAGCCGTTACAGAAGGAACAGTGATGTGTTTGCTGTAGGGAACAGAGACTGGGGAAACAAAACTGATGTTTGGAAAAGTAAGATCAAAAGCATAATGGGAGATAAGGAGATAAGACCATGTGATTTGTTGTAGATGTTACCAGGGAAGAGCAGAGATTAAAATCACACTATCCTAGATCAATTTAATAGAATAAAACCATGAAAAAAGGATTTTATTCTAGCCACTGACATAGCTAATGAATAATGGCAGAGGTGGGTCTCGTAAAGAAATTTCCATTACCAGTGATGTTTTTAAACATTGTATTTTGACAACTGTCTAAAAATAAGATTAGTTATGTTGCCAGATTTATAACTGTTTTTATTTTTTCCAACTGTATTCTTAGAGTTACCCAGGAAAACGTTGTTGATTTGAGAGCACGGCTGTGATCTGCTCTGCCACCGTCACCTTCTTCTGCTGTACCCCCAGAAATGGTACAAGTAAGAACAGAATTTATCTGAGTCTTCCACCAGCCTCATTATACAGCTTAACATCACTTGCTGATCGTAAGCTTTCTGCCTCATGGAAAACTGTCCTCCTGAAATCCTCTGACTGTTCAGCATTGAACCTCATCTTTTCGCTGTACTGCCTTGTCACTGAGTTATGTGATATCCTCACACCTCTTTGCTTTCGTTTGTGGTAAGCTGCTTCTTTTTCTCTACCGTTTATGAGTATATTGAAAGGCACGGTCCCCTGCAGGAACATAACCTCCACTGTGAAAGTGGTATTTTATTTCTATTAATATTTAAAGTAGACAAAAGTCTGGAGACATGCTGATAATTTCTCTTGCTCTTCTCCTGTGCCTTTTTCCTTGCAGTGCTCTCAGCAGTCACCCAGCGAGTGAGACCCCTTGCCAAACATGGTCTTCCTACAAGGGCGTCTCCGTTAGACACCCATGCAGCAGAAAGCAGCCACCTTTACAGGCCTCCACAGGCTGGTCCTTTCCACCCAGTCTATTTGCCTGAAGTGAGCAAGATTTAAGCTCCAGGGAGCTGTGGCTCTGGCTGTGCCTGGCCAGCTTGTACAGCCCAAAAGGAAGATTAATCGAATGGAGCTGGCAGCATTAGCTGCCGCTCAGATGCAAACTAATATCTCTGTGCAGCCCGTTGGCCTTACAATATAAAATCAAAAGCTTCTCTGTTTTCATATCCTGCCTCTGACACCAGCCAACAGCAGATGCTTTGGCTAATGATGTTTGTACCCAGACCATCTTGCTGGGAGTCACCCCCTGGTATTGCTAAAAATGACAGTTTACTCTGCAGTACATATATGACCTCAAACTTTAGACCCACAGAAAAACAAAACAACGCTACACAGTATATTACACAGCAGTGTAAGAAAGCTTCTGCGTACTGCTCTAATAGAAATTATCTCAAGCTGACACCAATTGCAAATTATCTGGTTTTGGTTTTTTTTTCCCTCAAAAATAGTTTGTGTAGAGCCCTTAAAGTCCTCTTCACGGACCTCTCAATTCATCTCTCACCTCGGGCTGTTGGTTGGAATGTAAACTCTGCAAGAAGGATTGGCTTCACAGTTTCTGGGTATTTTTAGTGTTCTGAAATCTTCTGGTTTTATAATACTTCTTTGTTGGTCAGGCTACTTTACCCTGCAAATCTATAAATAAAGACCAAAAACTTTTTAGGTCTCTCAAGTGTTCTTATCAGAAAAAATATGTATTACTACATGAATAGTAAAAACACAGTTCATTCTTTTTCTAATTATAGAGCAATTTTCCACAGCCTGAGCAATGGAAATACTTGTCTGAAGGAAACTTATGGTTCTGCTTTTGGGGATAACTGGCTTTGGATTCAAATTCAGCTTCTGCCATCTGGTTAATTTTTCTGATTTGCCTCATGAGAGGAGTTCTCCTTTTGTTTGCAACCTGCTGTCTAGCTGAATATGTGAAAAATGTGAAGATGGACAGTTTTATGGGATTACTAACAAAGTCTGTTTCTAACCAGGAATTTTCTTCACAAATGTGGCTTTAATTTTGTTTTTTTTTCTTACATCTATTTTTTAAGTTCATGCCTTCTCTCTCTACTGACTTACCTTGTTCTGGGATGGTTCCTGTCTAAACTGGAAAAGCTCCAGCATTACAAAATATAATTGCTATACTTTCTAAGTGCTAAGTGGAGATGAAAGTACTCTAAGTAGTCCTTAGCAGTCCAAAATGGTCATGGTTATCTTCTGTTATTTATTTTGGCTCTATTCAAAGATGCTAAAGGTAATCCTGCCCTGCCTGGGTATGGTGTGGTTATTCCATGGATTGTCCAGCAGTGTTGGCTTGTCTATGTGGATATGACAGCCGGTGGGCAATCCAGCTTTTCTGCCAGAAGCATCTTCTAAGCACAAATCCAATGGGCATGCAGACAAACCTGAGAAATCTGCCTCTTTGATAGACTCCCACTTTTTTCTTGACATCCAAAGAACTGAGATAAAATTGCCACAGCAGCCTCTGCACCAAGAAAACAGTCTTGTGATGGTGGCGGGTCATGACCACTGACTGCTGGGACTGCTCTGTCCTCTCTGCTGGAATCAGATCACAGTGTTGTTGGACTGAGGATCTGAAACCAGTCTGCTCCTGGGGTTAGAAAAGAAATAACAGAGCTCAAGGGAAATAAAGTTTGTACTCTACAAGTTTCAATGGCTGATTATTAATTATTGGCCACTACAAAGTCTAGAAAAATGGTACCTATTTAGCTCTGCTGTGTGTTCAGTAAATGACCTAATGCTGTGCTATTTCTGCAGTCATCCTGCTGCTGTTTCTAATGATATTGTATGGGAAGTCATTTTTCTACCACAGGTGCCACAGATACTCTGCTAAACATTAATTAGGTACTGATTACTGTTAAAAACAATGCAGAGTACTGGGAATAAGGAAGGAGGTAGGATACTCCTAGGACCTTGGAGATTTCTCTGCCATATCTACCTCATGCCGAAGAAGAATTCTTCCATGTAGGAATTTAAAAGTAAGTGGCATGAAACTAGGCTATAAAAAACCCCAAAAATATCTGGAAAGCTAATAGATATATATGTATATATATATATATATAAAATATGCCCAGTAGCCTGTTTGAAGCAGAAAATACCCTGTTGAAGCTGTCCTTTAGAAAAACTGCAATTTAGGCTGTGCAGCAGGGTGGGTTGTAGAAAAGAGTAACTACTGTGAATGACCACGAAGGGCAGAGAGTAGCAAAAAACAGACTGTGTGGGACGTGGACAATGTAGTTCATGTCTCAAACCCTCTCACAAGGCTGAAGGTCAAGAGCTGTAAAGAAGCCCAGTCGGTAGAGGAGGTTAGCTTGACAGAAGCATCCATAGATGGTAATGAAAGGAAGCAATTAGACCAGCTGCTCTCATGGTATGCTGGTGTGTTTTCCAAGAACAACGAAGAATTTGGATGACAGAATTGAGTGTAGTGCTGTTCTTTGCTACCAGAGGACTGAGAGCAGAACCGCTCAATGCTAAACCACTGAATGCTCCTGGGAAGCTGTGCTTATGCTGGCTGCCCTGACATCTAGGAGCTGGGTAGAAATGTTAAATTATGGGTGGGGAATGGTCTGACTGTGCATCCTATGATGCTTTTAGCATCCTTAGTTACCTAGGCAGTTTTGTGTTCATGAGTGGTTTCAGTTGTTGATGTTGATACACTTGCTGCCTTTGAAGGAGCCTGTTAGCACAGGTAGAGTGGCACCACCAGCAGCTTTCGGCATCTCTTTTGGCCCAGAAGTGGATCAGCTGTTTGTGTGTTGTACCCACACAAGATAACAACCCCTAAGTGGGCTACGGGCCAGAGCTTCTCGGGTAACTGCTTCCCATCCCCGGGGGAGAATGGCTGGAAGCCTGCTGAGGTGTGCACTGAACCCCCTCCTCCGCAGGCAGCACCGCTCACTCTGTCTGCACCTCGGCTGCTGCCTGCGGAGCCAAGGGTTGTTCCACTAACACAGTTTTAGCACTCTGGGCGCATTAACCTGGGGGCTCTGCCAGCCTTGGGCAGGCCGCACACACCTGTGTGCTGCTGGAGGAGTCTGCTCCAGCCCAGTGCTGGCTGTGCTGAGCCCTGCCAGCTCCACAAGCCATTACAGTGTCTATGCAACACACTCCCTTTCCCTTCTACCCACACATACAGTATCTAGGCTTTTCACTCTTCTGAGCAGTCCTTCATTTCCTTTTTCTTTTTAGAAGGATGCGTTGGGAACAGACGTTTTAGAAGGGTGTGTTTCAACAGGGCAAGGGGTAGTGGTTTTAAACTAAAAGAAGGGAAATTCAGGCTAGACATAAGGAAGACTTTTTTTACAATGAGGATGGTGAAACACTGGCACAGGTTGCCCAGAGATGTGGTAGATGCCCCATCCCTGGAGACATTCAAGGCCAGGATGGATGAGGCTCTGAGTGACCTGATCTAGGTGAAGATGTCCCTGCTCATGGCAGGGGGGTTGGACTAGATGAGCTTTGAAGGTCCCTTCCAACCCAAACTATTCCATGATTCTATGAGAATTTAAACCACTAGTCTTCGTGTCAGCTTCCAGATGACTGCGAATCTCTTGAATTAGGTTCAAGACCTGGGTGGGTTATCACTGCAATGCTGCCTACACGCTAACCTCTATTCTGATTTTGGAAGATCTTTGTACGCTGTGTATGAATTTAATGCAGTTTCTCTAAAGCATGGAAGAAACACTAGTATTATAAGAAAAGACTGCAAATCTTGTAACAGAGCCAGTTTCTAAAGCCAGGGTGCAAAGGTATGCAACCATTTAAGAGCAGAAATCTAACCTGCTCCTGGGGTAGTCTGGTACAAACCAGTTGTTAAATAGTGTTAATGGTGTGACTAAGGCAGGTAGATGCTTCTCCCTTCCACAGGGATCTTTCCTCAGCATCCATTAACCCACCTGCTTGCTAATTCTAAACATTGACTCAGGCTCCTCATTAATCTCCCCTTAGAAATATGACCAAGACCAGAGACCACAAATTTGAACTAGACCAGAAAGTAAGTAGTGCAAATATTGAAGGAACTGAGAAGAAAACAGACACATGGTGAATGAGAAAATGAAGAAGCTTGTGGTTTTGATGCAAGGTCTCAAAAAATTTGGCTGGTAGGTGGAAGCAGTTCAAATGATAGATCTGCCTTTTCATAAGGGCAAATGAAGGTACTTTAAGATGTGAAATATAGGTAATTTTCTGAGTTTTTTCTGAGTTGCAGCATTAGTTAATAGCAGGTAATATCCTCAATAGCTCACATATTGTGAGGAAGAGCAGGTTGGTTATTAGGTATTGCTATGCAGATTCTGTACACTTTTAAATGCCCAGGAAGAAGGAAATTTTGGAGATCAGTCAGAAGAAGAACAACGAAGAAAGGGAAACACCTTACAATCTTTTTAGACCTGGGCTGGTTGAGACAAACACGTAGTCCTTGGGGGATGATGATGCCAGATTGCACAAGTCAGATACTGCTCTGAGAAAGAGTTTGGTAGGCACTCATAAGCCAAACTCTAGAAGTGCAATTAGATGTTAAATTTCATGTCAAACAGGAAAAAACCAGAAGAACTGCAAGCTGTGGAGGAATTTTTGCAGATCTCAGTATTGAAGAAAGGTAATTAAAATGTCAACCAGTGAAGAGTTTTTGTAGACCCCACCAGAGTCCACTAGATAATTAGGCAGAGCAAATAATTAAATGTCAGTCCTAAACCATGCATTATACTATTTTCCTCTCTGTGATGGTAATAGTGACAGTCATTTCACAATCTTACGTTTTTCCTTACAATGTTAGGAAACTTAAGATATCTGTTCCAGCATACACATTTTTGTGTAAAAGTAATTTTACTTGTACTTCCTACTTCTCAGTTTTCCTGTTGGTATAATTTTTAACAATGGATCAATAACTAATTTAGTGGTCTGGAAGTTAGTTTAAAAAAAAGGCAAACCCACAGCACAAAAAGTGCTGTAATGGCAATAGAACTACTCTAGTTTGCCACTCACAATGGATTGAAATAGTTTGCTAGAGCATTTTGTACATCACTACAGGTCAGCTTAAATTCACTAGCAAGACTGCATCATCTAATAAGAGGTAACATGTCTCAATTCTACCCTGGCATCTGGCCTCGTCTCCTACACAGAACCATTAGATTCCTGCCCTGGGAGTCTATTCTACACCCCTGAACTGTCTCGGTAACATCCCAAATTGTATTTTTCCCTTGTGAAATCCTAAAAAAAAAAAAAAAAAGAACAGAGGAGTTAAAAAGTGCAAGTCCAGCACTGAGATGTATGGAGTTCCCTATAATGAGATCTCTGAAGTAACTATTTTAGTATTAAACATATTAGTGAAGTTTCAGATGTGATTCTGTGGACGCTGCACTTTCTTGAAAGTGTGGAGCAGTTGGACAGCATCCAGAAGCAAACAAAAAGAATGGCAGAAGTTTAAAAAATTGTGCCCTATGAGTTGAAGGCACTGGGGTTGTTTAGTCTAGAGAAAAGATGACTGAAGGGAGGTGTGATAACAGTGTTTGTTAAAATATTTCAAAGGATGCTCCAAGGAAGAAGGGAATAAATGATTTGCTGCAGTGGGCAAAGTGCAAGAAGCAATGGTCTTAAATAGCAATAAGGGAGATTTCTGTTAAACTTTAAGGAAACCCAAATTGTTTTAATAATACAAATAGCCAAGCACTGGCGGTTCTTGAAAGAAGAAGTGGGAGGTGGTAGGACCCCATTATTAGAGTTCTGTAAAATAAATGTCTATACACACATACTATGTATGTAAATATATAAACACTCAAAGTTTGACTGGAAGAGTTTATTTCTAGTGAGGAGCTGTGGTGAGCAGTATAGTCTTTTATGGACCCTTGAGGATGACCATTTTTCCACCATGACATGAGCAGACCTAATGAGGAAAGGGCAGAAGCTGTTGCTTGTCCCATGTAGGTGGTTTCAGTCACTCAGGGAGTGACACCTGGATTTTGGTAAGGCCGAAGAGGGGCTCTAGTGCTGCTGGTCAGATGCTGCTGTTCAAAATAGAAATTACCTTGCCTTGAAGCTTTCAAGGTTGCTTCTGGAGTCCAGCTTCTTTCTCTTGTCTTTTGTTCTCCAAATGCTTCTGTGTGCCCATGCCAGGGCACCTGGCTCCCATGAGCTGGAGCACCCTGTCCTGCTCCTGTGTAGTTGCCTGCCTGCCTTTCATCTGTCACTGACATCCCTTGGGCAGTAAAGTCCACTTTGGCTACCTCCATCACTTGCCAGGATCCAGGTCCTCTAATCAGCATTTCATGCCATGGAAGTTTCTCTTGAAGCTACACACTTTCAGTGTTTGATGTAGTTTTTCTACCTGATGTTTGTTTACGGTCTGGGCAGTCCTCATGTCCCATTGTCCCCAGAATATCTCCTTGTAACTGCCACTTTCTGTCATACTTAAGAATTATCCTGAAAGTCATGTGCATGGGACGGCTGTCAGAGGCTGGTGGAATTGCTTTAAGGTATAAGCTTATCTGCCTCATTAAATAACCAGGAGAAGCTAGCTGCAGCTTTCCTTCAAAAAGCTCAGTCATACCAACAGCAGAAGATTAGGGTATAAATAATCCATTTGGCAGGGTTAATACAAAACCACCTCTCTGTTGCTTTGCTCAGCACTTGTTTTTCATCAGTTTTCTTAGTTACGCTGCCTCACTGCCTCTGGCACCCACTACGCAGTTTCTATTTTGGGAAGCTCCCTGAGTGACTGCTCTCAGGGGACCATAAGGTTATGGGGCTTTCTTTTTAAACTAGATTTGTTCCTGGCATGCTCGTGGCATGGTAAGCAAATGGAGATCTCATTCACCAGCTGCACTTTGGAGTCACACAGGTCTCATAAACAGGTCTCAGCAGCTAAGACTATGTGTCACATAAGGCGGGTGCATCCACAGTTCCCCTTCTTCCTCGCAAGTGCCTCCTAGCTGTCTGAGAACCTCCATCTATAAAGCACTCCCTGATGTTGTGTGTGCTCCCTGGAGTTTTGTTCTCTAAGCCTCATGGATCAGTACAAATTTAAGGAATGAAGCCTTCCTTCTTTTCCTCCCTCCAGGTCCTCAGAGCCAGCCCTGGCCATCTGGGCCACATGCCTCATGGCTTTTAGCCCCAGCAAGGGGCTGAGACAAAGGAGCCATTCTGCAGTTCAGCCTTCCAGCCCATACAAAAGCGGCTAGAGAAGCATCTCTACCTCCCTCCCTTCTGGAGACCTGGGCCACCATTTAGCACATGAGGCCCCTGCAAAGCTGGTGTTGTGTCCTGTTCCTCCGCTCACCCTCCGGGGCCTCTGGCTTCTTGTTTCTCTCCACATACCCTCACCATTTGTCCCAGCTGCAAGGTGTCTCCCTCCCAGCCATCATTCACTCCCTTGCTTGGCAGGCTGCTTTTCTCTTTCCCCAGCTGCAGCTTTTGCCGTTGCTGCATCTAATTCAGGAAATGGAGCCCAGGGCAGGAAGATGCTGCTCTACTAGGGCAGGAGCCCTGGCTGCCTCCCAGACCTCACTGTCTCTGGACCTCCCCTTGCCATACAGGCAAACTGTTTTTCCGAACAGAACCGTGTCGTGTTGCCCAAGAATCCGACAAAAGCAATATGTGTCTTATTTCTGCCTTATTTACTGCTTGACTCTGTGCTCTCCGTGAGCTGTTTATTGAGACATAGTTGTAACTAATATATTTTCTTTCTAGCAGGTTTAATGTCTCACTACAGGAAAAGAGTATAAAACACCCTTGTGCTAAATTTGATAGTATTTCTTGGTTTGTTTCCTACAACTGCAGTTACATGGCTAGTTATCTCAGAGAGGCTCTTAGCAGATATTCTGTGTTTGTGCTGGAAAATCTCAGGTAGAAATCTAGGAAAGTCTGTGATGTCAGGCGATCATGTACAATTAGACTTCGGTTTATGTGTTCTGGGCCCACCAGACTTGCCGTGTGCTCCCAGATGAACTTTAAATCGCATACACAGTCAATTTGCTATGTCACAGGTCAGAGCTGTTACTCCAAGTAAGCTGCATGCTACCCTGATAAAAAATATTAAAATAGAAATGAGAAATACAAGAGCAAAGAAATGAGTAATTTGCAGAGATGGAGGCAAGGAGATGGGAGGAGAGTAAAAGGCATTATTTCTTTTGCCTGTGTTTTTGGATAAGGTGGAGGTAATCTGGTGTTTTCAGGCAGGGAAGGTAGTAGGAAATCAGGCCAGGCAGCAGCCAAAGCAAGGGACACCACGGTGTGCAGTAGCCGGGCTTCCAGGTGTGAAGAAAATTCGTGTTGACTCTCATCCTAGTGGTATAAATGGTTTGTTTTGTTAAGAGTGAGAGAGAGTTACTGACCCTTCAGTGGAGCTTGGTGCTAAACAAGGTCTAGAGTTAAGCAGGCAGCCTTGTAGCAGAAGCTGGGGAACAGACTGTGAGCAGGACGGGGCGTTTCCCCCCTGCCCGAGGGGACGCCAGTGAACCTGGAAAGGAAGGACAGGCTCAAGTGTTTGCAGGGTGTCTCACCAACAGCCTTGGCGAGACAGGACAGTCCCAGGGAGCAGGGGCTGCGAGATGTTTTTTAGCAGCTGTGAACCTGGTTATTGTGTGCACTGGGCCACTCCTTCTCTTTACTATTGTTTCACTTTTCCGGCTTTGTTCCTTTCAACATCTCCACCTGATCAGGCTCCATAGCAATTAATATGACTGTAAACAACCACTTAAGACAGCTCCATATGCTTTAGAAATAATACCAATGTTTTCCAGTTGAGAACAACTGTGTTGGATGAAGCTTGTCCTCCTGCTCTTCAGCAGGCCTTCATGACCTCCTGAACATCACCATTATGGGTCAGTTATTCAGTCAGTCCTTGCATAGTGTAAAGCAGAGCAGTTTTCTTTTGCAAGGTTTCCGTTCTGATGCTGGTGGTTGCTCCATGAGCACAGTGCTTTCTGTAGTTACAGTAACTGCAGCATGTGTCAGTGAAAATAATGTGCCAGAGCCAAGTGCAAGCATCAAATAGAATTTATATGTATGTACAGGTACTTTGTGCATTGTAAACATCTATTACATACCATTATATCCTGCCCGGATAAGTATGTCTTATACATAGTTCATATAGCTCCAAGAGGAAGTTGGTAATTTGTTTTATGTCAAGACATCCCACTTTAAGAGTTTATTAATTTAGGAATAATGCTGTGTAAAATTCTGCTCTCCTTTCCCACCCCTTGTCAGTGCTTTCCGCTTTCCTGGTTGAGATCCCGCCTCTCACTTAAAGATGCCCTGTCTCTTCTGTATTTTCACTGAGCTATCAAGACTTCTACCTTCTCTAAAGATGGAGCTGCCAGCTCCCCGGAGCTAGCTGTACGGCAGTCCTGCAGGAAAGCCCCGCAGCTTGCTGCATCCCCCTGCTGGACTCCTTGCTCTTCGCAGTTCAGCAGTTGTGTTGCACGATGGTTTTCTTCACTTTCACTGTCTGCGGTCAAGTATCTACAGTGTCAGCAGCTGACAATATCTTTGTCAGAAACACAGCAAAACCTTTTCTGTTTCTGAATATTGCTAGATTTGCAGAGGCTGCTCTGTCCTGAATTTTCAGCGATATAACTGGGAATGATTTTATTGTTTTCCCTACGGCCCATTTTGTAGGGTAGAGGGGTTCTCCAGTGCCCTCACTACATTATCTGAGCACTCATTGATACACACCTTTATGCAGCTACTGAATAGCTCTTTGCTTTGGTTACAGTTTAAAACACTGGATTTTGCCAGTATTTGCCAGGAAAAATCACCTGCATTATTCAAATTTCTGATGGTAATGTACGCATGGCTCTCAGTGTGTGCTCCTCAATATTTCAGCCTGAGCTCCTGAACTGGCTGCTTACAGCCAACACCAGAAGCACAACAATTGTCACCCCTGGGACTACAGCATCTGCTCCCCTCTCCTGCCAGAGCTGGGGCTGCTCTGCAGAGCAGGTACCGCCAGCTTGGTGCAAAGTGTGAGTAGCTGCCTCTGCTCCCTTCCTGGCTTCAAACCATTATGTGATGCCTCTTTGTTCTGCCTTCTGCCTTGTTGTCATTATAAAATTCAATGAGGAAGCTGGTTTCCAGGAGGATATCCTAAACATTTGATAAAGAGAGTGAGTTTTTTCTAGGCTGTAAAACACGTGTGCACTCCTTAGTTAAAGACCTTTTACAGCTGCTGTGATTTAGACCGAAGACTTCTAGATGTGCTGCATTTTATTCTCAGTAGTCTTTCTGCAGTCAGTCTGTCCCCACATGGAGGGTTATTATCAGTAACATCTCATGAAAAATAGATGTAAAATTAATATATTTTATAGTCAGATTCTGCTAAAGAGAACTGTAGAAACTCCATTAACCAATACATTAAAATATTTTCTTTTTTTTTTTTTTTTTTTTAATTTGAGTCCCAGTTTAGGACACAGTCTCAAGCTATTCCATTAGTACTGCCGACTCCCCTATATATTAAACTAAAAGCTGAGATAATGTGTGCTTATAGCAAATGAATGATGCAAGATGATCAGTACGCCAATACAGCTGTGCTGGAGATACGCTGTTGGATTTAAACCCCTGGTAAATTTACACAAGCTTTGCAGAGAATGGACTAGCAGGCTTCAAGGCAGAGCATTAGTGCCCTCCTCCTCCTCCTGATACGGATGTCATTAGCTCTGGAAAGAATGGGAGCACCACAGAGTTATTTATGCAGCAAGCATTGTTTGTCTTAAGGCAGGATCTCTGATGTGAAAAATAGTCTCAAACATTCTGAAAACTGACTTCTAACTAAAATAAACAAATACGTAAGGTCTTGTAAGCCAAACAAAGAAGTACTGAACTATTCCAAGGTTTTCATGGAGCCATTTATTGAGACAAGTCAGTGATGAGAACATTAAATTAGGAATCTCTTCAGTAAATATTTTGCTGCCCTCCACTGGACCAGCAAGAGAAAATCCCCTTTTGACGCATGTGCCACTGAGACCTTTTTTACTTCAAACCTGAGGCACGGCGCTCTACATGAAGTGAAAATCAGGTGGTTTGGGTTTTAACCTGCAAAACATAAAAGCTCTGCCTGATAGGCCAGTGACCCATCTGCTACCCAGGAAAGTGCAGACCTGTAGTTATTACATGTTCAGGCTATGGAGGGATTTACTGTTTCTACCACAAACAGAAGAACAACACAGAGTGATGTTTTATAAATAGATACCTGGAAATAGGAAATAATTTCTCCTTTCTCCACTCCTGTAATATTTTGATCTATTAATATGAGGAATCTGCAAGAATGTGTGCTTGTGGGAGGATTTTGTATTTAGTTAATGTAGATAACTTCTGAGTTTTATAAAAATGAGGACATGATGACCTAGGTATTTATTCATTAGCAACTTTGTACCAGTTGTAGTCCTTGGCAGAGGACTAAAATCAGTATTTTATCTAGAAACATTTACGAGTGAAACATTTTCTAGTCTGGATAATGTTTGAGAAGATAGCCTTGAAGAACCACTTTATCAAAATAGGAGACAGAGGCAGTCGTGGGGGCTGAAGGGGAAAAAATTCATGTGAAAGTGGAGAAAGGTCAGCTGTTGAAGGGATGGGTATTTGCAAAGGATTTAAAGAAGCAGCAGACTAGTATGAACACCAGGATCAGAGTGTGTGAGGGTCACTAGGATGACTGGAAGAAATATTTACCTATGGCTGGGAATTTTCCTGTGTAAGGGAGACTTGATGACTATAGGGTTGATTCATGACGGTGCAGAGGACTTCCTTAGCAACTCATTGGGTTTCCATCCTTATAATGCAGAGCACAGATAGAGCTGGACCACTCTTGCAAGAGAAAGTTGTTGTGTTTGGCTACGAACATTTTCACCACCGATTTTGTGCTGACATTTTGGTATGAAACAGCGGAAATGGTAGCAAGAAGGAGAAACATTAATCCGTTTGTTTTCAGTCCAAGAAATTAGGTATGATTCTTATCATACACTAAAAAGGAACGACACGATAATCAAAGCCTGAAGAGCCTGGAACTTGGTGGTAGCTATTTGTGTGCAGACGAGCCATGTTTTTTTTTTTCAAATGTTTATGTAATTTGCGGTTGCTGTCTGGGTATTAGAGCTGGAAGAATTACTACCGATCAGGTTACAGCCGATGTCTTAGTTCGAAGCCTATTTAATGCCTACCATGCTGGATTTATTTTGTGCCAGTTTATAAGAAAGCCACTACTCTCCTAATTCAAGTTTTACTTCACTACTTCTCCAAATGTTATCTTTCAATATTGCTAAATTTTTGTACGGAGTTCTCCCTGAGATAGCAAGAAATCTATTGAAAATATGCTGTACTCACTCCTGCAATAAAGGTTTCATGAAATCTAAAGCAAGCTTAGACATGCAGGCTGAAGCTGAACTCTCATCTGATAATTTAAAGAGGAATAGAACAGAGCTCTATTTTGTCATTAAAGAGCAACAAGAGATGAAACAACACTCTTCAAACCTATGGATGAATATACTGGTCTGGAAAAAAAATATTGTTGTAGTGTTTTAAGTCAAGAAATTAATGAAAGTTACATTGGGACTGAGCAAACACCAATGTTACCATATGCAGGCAAGCACTCCATTCAAGCTTGTAAATCAGGAGTCTCAATTGTGGCATCACTTTTTTTAGACACGATAATTGTTTCCTCATGATTTTATGTTTTGATGTAAGTGGTAGATAATAGAAGGTCATTAACACTAGATTTGCTTAGGGTCGGAGGGAAATTTCTGCTCTGGACAAGAGTAGGGACCTTCTTGTGAATTATATGGTCAGATGCTATTGCTTCTCATGGGCAGAGTGTGCAGCTGTCACAGGAAGAACAGGCTTGGATGTGACTCGCTGAAGGATTTGGTCTACCAGGAAGAAAAATAATGGATTAAAAGGATTTTTTCAGTATTTTATCTTGATAGAAGACAACAGTTATTTCTATCACATGTATTCCATAAAACTTACTGTAGTGTTGAGTGAGGTACTAGTGAAAGTTACCTGGTTCCCTGGTGTTGCTGCTAGTTACACAGCCAGGCACACTCAAAACTGATGCATTATCAGCAACTATTCAGTTTTCATCTGTTTTTTCAATGACAATTTTGTGGGGTGGATGGGACTCCACGAAAGGACACAAATGGCTTATTTTGGGTTCATTCCAGTGTCAGCCATGGAGTATTCCATTCCTCTGTCCTGATGGTCCAAGGTAGCCTAAGGAAAACACCACCCTGAAGTCTCCTTAAGGTGATGTGAGAAGGAGAAATTAATAAATGGTTACTGATGGACTGCTCAGCTATTATGTTGATAATTTATTCTTCTCTATGGTACCATTAGGAGTCAACCAGCATCATTTGGAAAAAAAGTCCAAAATCCATTCTATCCACAGCTGATATCTTTCTCTTGGATCTACTAAGTCCTTGTAAAATATTGCACCTTATTACTACACAGTGTATCACAGGCTACAGCAGACTCTTACATGTATGAATAGAATTGCCTCAAATAAGGAGAATAACAAATGTTTCCTTGTAACTTCTAATTGTGAGCAACAATCTCTTTTACTGTAGTGGATTAAGATTTTTATTAACTCTTGTGTTCTGTAATGAATAGACATTGAAAAAAATCCGTAGTAGATATGAGTAGCAGCTAGAAAGGTATTGTTAGATTTTGGTTCATCAGATGTCATTACTGCTGGACTGTAAGTGATGTGCTGAAATATTACAAACTCACCCCCAAGTAAAACAAGAAAGAGAAAATCTTCTAAGGAAGGTTTAGTAACTGAAAAATCTGCAGGCTCAAGGATGGTTGAGCAGAACTTACCTGTTAATGAAAGCTGGTTTTACACTGCTTACCCTGCCAGTGAAGTGTCATATATTTGAAAGCTCTTGGGCAGATGGGAGAAAAGCAATACAGAAATATCTTTCAGCCATGGTGAGACTTTCCAGACAACTCAATTTGGCAAGAGACCTTCCAAGAGTAATCCCACTCTACTGCAAGAGAGCAGAGTTTGTAGACACTGCAATGAAAGGAAAAAACCTGCTCAAAGGTAACGAAGGTCTGAAAAAGGCATTGGGTGGGAGGGATCCTTGTGGGTCTCTTTTCATCTGTAGCTTTTACATATTTCTTCCTGCTTGCCTGTGTGTGCCATGTGTGCTTTTGGACTTTTTCACTTCTCACAGCAGCTTTGCCTCTTGCCCATCAGAGATGTGCTTTTTCTTCCTTGTATCTGTAATGTTGCTTTCCTGTATTGTACAAGTTTTACCCATCACAGGGCATCCATCCCAGGTGGCTGTTCTTCCCAGCTGCCATGAAAGTGCAGAAAATGGTTAACTGTGTTAGATGAATTTTTACATTCTATTTCTCTTCCATTCTTTATAACAACATGTGATTTTATTCAGAATAATGGGAATACAAAAATGATCAACTAGTTAAACTGCACTGCATGTAAGAATTTTTTAAATGTCGTATTATAGGAATGTTAAAGCAATTTTTTCCCCAAGGTATCAAGCATGAAATGTGCAGGCTGTCTTTTAAGGTAAATATACACATAATTTAACATAATTTTTAATAGCTATGAAGTGATATAATAAACATTTCCCTATATTAAATATGCAGAGATATAAAAGTAACTGCATACTAATGTATGTAAGTAACATATACTAATGCAATATTTAAGCAAGGTTTTGAAAGATGGTGTTTGAGAAGTCCTTTGATCTTTATTTTGGGAAGTGATTTCAGTGTGTTATTTACTTGAATATCAGTATTTAAAGCACTATGCTTCAATTGCATATTGTTATTATTACTGCAACATCCTGATAGCCTATTAATGCCGTTACCCTGGTTTTGGTAAGTATTTGTGTGTGTCAGTGCACGTATATCTCTTTACACCTCTGCCTTTCGTCTGTTTGTAGTCAGAGACAGGCTGATGGGGCAGATGATAATGCAGGCTGGCTGCTGCACACCCCAGAATTGCAGGCTTGCTGCTGAGCAGGGCATGGCTGGGCTCAAATGCAGTTTGTGCTACCCAGCTGGAAGGTCTCCAAAATACCTCAGTGTCAGAGAAGGATCAGTCTCTGTGTCATCTCTTGGGAGGCTTAGGAGGGTGTTCCTGGGATGGATTGGTCAGCTGTTCTTTTTCTTTCCAAGAGATACATACACTTGCAAATGTTACACACATATATGCATATGTTAGCCCTCTGTGGTGAGGATCTCACCACAACAAACACAACACTGCGAGTCTGTCAATGGATAGTTGCAGATGATCATTCATGGCAATCAGAACTGTTCATAGAAAGAGCGGGAATGGTTGGTCAGTGGGAAACGTACTGGCCTTTCCATGTTCTCACCAGAGACCTGCTCCCTACCCCGTGCAGTCCCAAAGGAAGGAGAAGTTTGCTTTGCAGGTCGCAATTGAACACATTGGGATTTGTTTTGCCGTGAGCAAGTTTGAGTTTTATCTTTTTAAAATGAAGTTAAGAGCAAAATTCCTCCTGGAATCAGTAACTTTAGGGCTAGATCTTATGGTGGGAGTAAGAAGTAAATCTGTCTAATAATATATCTTTCCATGTAGAAAACATGATTCATGTCTCACTGATTAAATTCAGGAAACAGGAAAGAGGAAAACACCAAAACCATGTGGGAAAAAAACCCCAAACAAAATAAAACAACAACAAAAAAACAACCAAAGAAACCCCTACATGAATCATCTAGTTAGAGTCTGTAGAAAAGCATAAAGCTGAAATCTTAGAGCAGACTTCCACAGTAAACTCTAACTAGTACATTCAATGTTTAACCTCACTTCTTGGCAAAAGAGGGTTATTTCTATGTACTATGTATTTCTATGTACTGTTTCTATGCACTACACCTGGAACGTTGTTAATAAACCTCAGTTGAAATTCTATGATTTTTCCAACAAATGTCAGGAGTTGCTATATTAATAATCTAGCTGTAGAAGATGCTACTTGCCTCTTTCTTATTGTGGATGACTCTTCAATCTAATTTTCAGAAGAATTGCGGTGTATATTTCTAAACCATGAATTTATGTAGTCATGGGATATTTACACTCCTAGCACTTATAAATATTTTGTTCAGTGTAGAGGTAGAGAATCTTTAGAGAGAGATTCAGAGTATATTAACTAAGAACACCTATAAAATTATCAACTATTTTTTTATGTCTCTACATGTATGTTTTGTATGAAAATTACCGCAAGCCTATTGCTTAAGAGATTGTCAGGAGTGGACTATCATTAATAGTGACCAGAATTAACTATATATATACATATATAATGTATCATACAATGCAAACCATGCAATTTCTGATTGTTCCAGTTCTCTTTATGATCCTTTTCTGTACTTAATTGTGTCTGTATTTAACCAATGCTACAAGTATGCAAACATAGAAGTGCTCTCTGTTACTGTTTTCTCCTCATAGCTCATAAATTCTAATTTGGAGTTGGTTGAAAATACTTTGTTACACAAACATGCCATGATGGAGAAAAAAGAGAAGTAACCATGCTTTCTCTTCATAGTTTAGCCATGATGTTATAAAATTGAGGTAGTCCAACAAATTCTATTAATACTATTAAAATGCAACACATTTGGTGGTGGTTTATTGATTGTTTGTTTGAATAAGTGATATTCAAGCTCATGGAATTAATAATGGTGTCTTTTGTTAAAACGTGTGTGTGTGTCCCCTTTTTTTCAAGATGCACATATATTTATATGTATTTATTTCTTTTGTGTATACACAGGATTGGAAGACTACCTGAACTGCACCTTTATTTGGGATGCAATTTAACATTAAGCTTAAAATGTGAAAATGAACAGAAAAAACGTACTCTGCATCCAAAGATTATGCTATTTTAGAAAGTAACCCACCAAATTTGTTCCTACGTCTATGAACGCGTCTTTCAATGTACTCTGAAATCGTAAATCTCCTTGAGTTGGAATAACATGTTGGATGTCAGCATGGAAACACTCATATGGAACGCTGCGCTTGGCTTACACAACTGAAGCCTACTTGTAAGTTAAGCAAGTGGATGCAATTGTGTTTCATGCAGCTGGATAAGAAACACATTTCCTGACAAAACACTTTTCATTTCTAATTAACTATAAAATAAGCAATTGTGAAGAGTAGATATTCTTTTCCCAGGGCAAGAAGTCATTGTTAGACCAGGGGAAGGAAATGTCTCATACCTTCCAACTAGTCTTTTGATTTGAAACTGCATTTACTGTAAAATGCACCAGGTAGCCTAAACAAGGATATTAATAAAAATCACATTGAGCTTTCTTAAAGGAGAAATCAAGCGATCAATTTAGATGCAGATTCAGAAGCTGTGGGGAGCTGGGATTGTGCATTCTCTGGTCCAAACCACCGTAAACTTCCAGTTTTAGTAGGCAATGAGGAAGCAGGTCCATAATTTTGTCTTTGTTTGACTTCCTCCAGGACAGCCAACACCCCTTGGGGAATCGCCAGCACCAGTACCCTGTGTGCTCTTGGCAGACAGACCTTCTTTGAAAGAAGAACTCCTTTGAGTTGCCAAACATGATGATTTTAAAGTATAGGCAGGGAAATAACCACAATAATTTCATTTTCTACTGGCAGCATTGACAAGACCAGCATTTCTACATAAATGACTGTCTCTAAAGAGCAACCTAGCCACTGAAGTCATACAGATGGGCAGAAAATTCTATCCAGTGTGAATTTGTGCCGATCCATGTCAAACAAATGAGTGTAATGAAAATATTTTGAAATTGCAGTGTTTGAGTTTCTTCAGGGATTCAGGTGGGCTGAAAAAAGTGAGACAAGCGTAGCTGAAGAATCCAGTTCATGAACTGTAACCCACCACAGAGATCCTACCACACAGTACAGGAAAAGCTCTACAAAAGTTATAAATTAAACTCTCTGTTGCTGTTTTTCCTAAGAGATGAAACACTACTAAACAAACAAATAGTAGTCTTAATTGCAATCCATATACATAAAAGCACCTTGAGATCACTCCCTTCGGGTGTGCTGTAAGGCAACCCACCTCCCAGTAGTCTCAGCCTGAATGCTGTAGTCTCAGTTCTGAATGCTGCGCAGACCCACAGGAAGAGTGGCCCTGGTGTCTTCAGCAGAAGTTTGCCCGAGATAAAAATGCAGATAGTGACCTTTTCTTCTTTGAAGTCCCCAGACACGTGGTTAATTAGGATCAGGAAGCTTCATGCAGCCAAATCCTTTAAATACAAATCTTAAAATGTATTCCTCAACATCTCTTGATGTGGGTCTCTCTCCTGCACTACAGGGACATTAAAAGAGCTATGTGAAAACCGCTAGAAATGTGATTTATTGAATACATATTTTCTGTATTTGTCAGCAAGCAGACTCTAGCAGGCATTGCATGTATTCTCCTTATGGTGCGGGTTGCCCAAATGGGTTCCCATCTGAGTACTTCATCATTGCAGCCTTCGAGGCTGTGAAAGGCCGTCCATGGCTTGGGTGGGATTTATGGCAATTTAGCAATTCTGACAGTGGAGGCCATGTTGGCATCCATGTCCTGACAGGCAGGCAATCTCTGGGTTTCTTCTATACCACACCAGATTAAATGCTCCAGATTGCAAGGAAAGCTTTTGATGGTTCTTGGCACAAGATAGTGCTGAGCAGGAAGGAGAATAATGCAAAATTATTGCTTGATTGTTAAATGGTCGGTTCTATCCCAGTAAGTGAGGAAAGCATCGCTTGCAGAAATGAGTATGTTCTACTATTGAATACATCAGCTGATTCATCAACCTGGTTCAACAGAGGCTCAGCTGGGTGTGTCACACTTTGCTTCCTCCTGGTACCCAATGGTGCATGATGCTTACTGGATTGACCAGTAAGCTTCTTGGTAAGACGCGCTAGTAGGTTATGTTTTGATAAATAAGCTTTTCACAATTGTGCAATCTTCTGTCATCCCTGCTTCTTGTGTAATCTCTTACAGCATACCAGCAGGCCTTCATTTTTGTTACAGTCAGTATATTTTTTTTTGCTTGTAAATCTGCCAAAAGCAGTTTTTAGATTTATACTTTATTTTTTTCCTTCCTTATCTAGTGATCTTACAGATATCAGAAAAAAAAATCCTGACTTTCAGAGGCAGAAGAATTGATTTTTTTAATCGTGGCAAACTTGTTTTCCATCTTTCTTATTAAGTAGTTCTCTTCAGAACTATTTACAACTAGTATATTACAACTAGTATATGTTTTCCCCCCCACACCCCTCTCCGGCAAATTGAATGAAATAGTATTATTTAAGCAACACCCCCCTCTAGTGGGGATTCTGACTCAGAAAGAAGGGAGGCGATCGCTCTCGTCTGCTTTATAGCGACAAACCATACAATTCTGCACAGTGGTGGCATCCTTTCTGTATGTAAATGCAGTGTCGTGGTTACTAACCAACCCTAGCATTTGTGCAAGTTTACTGTATTAATTTGAATAGTTTAGTACATCGTAAGTGAAAGAAATTAAGAGGGAGAGAAAGCAGCGACGTGAAAATTAGAGTGTTATTCCTGATAAAGGCTGCAAACAGTGAGTTTCACCTAAAAATTGCAATTGCAAAAGAAAATTGATTTAGTGGGGGCAAAAAATTTGAAATAATCAGAGTTGTAATTGCCTCCTATTCAATATTTGCTTAGCAGATTCTGCAGCTTCTACACAGGAACTGAAATCTTGTGTGCGTGAGGACCAACTGGTGCTGGAAAAAATGGAGGGACAAAGCAAAGCAGCGGGCCTGTGTCTGAGACGGTGTGGAAACAGCCATCACCAGGCTGATGGACACGCCGTGCTGGTGTGTGGACGAGCCGTGTCCAGGAGCACACTGGGGTTAGGAGTCTGTTTTCTGGGTTTGCTTGGCTCATGTATTTGTTTACTCATTAGTGCCATACTGTGTGTAGTTAAAAGTAATTCTTTAATATGTCTTTCATATAGTCTGAAAGCAACTTGGAATACACTGTAGTGCAGATAAAGCCTGCTTGGAAGAATGCCGGGAGCTTCCCGATAGAGTCAGACTGTGCTCTCTTCCTGGCACTGTGGACTTCCTCTCATGATTGCTTTTACCAGTGATTACCTAATATTAGCTTGCCAGTTCCCCCTAATTCTCTGTATTGTCTAAGAACACACAGCTTCTTTGACTGCACAGTGGAAATGAGATAGTAGACAGAAGGAGGGAGATTCAGGCTGCACTTGGCATCTAAAGTGAGAGCATTTGGAAATGAAGATGATTTTTGTCAAAATGCTCACTGTGTGTGCTGCCTGTGGAGGGGGATCAGAAGGGGATGGTTAGCAGGGAACAGGGCAGAGCTGCTGCTCCCACCAGCCTGGTGCTGCATCTGTCACCTCCCAAGGGGTGCAGGGGATGTGTGGGATGCCCAGTCAGCAGTAACTGAGGAGGTCCTGCATGATGTGGAAATTACAGGAACCCCGCAGCATTTATGTGATTTTACTCATAGTGTCTGCCAAGAGGCAGCTCTGTCATAGGACTTTACAGCCTTTCTAGTGCACACTGAGAAGAAGCAGCTTTGCAGTTCCTCACACAGAGAAATCAAAACCAAAGCCAGGACAATGTCCCATTCCTGAGAGCTGCTTGTTGAAATCCCAGGTGGCTGGCCTGCACTCGGCACAGCCCAGGGGGTTCTTTTCTCTCCACCTCCCTCTGCCTCCTCCCTGCCTGCTCAGGATTTGTCCTCAAAATCTTCTTCCCAGATGCAGGGGAAGAAAAGACCTGCCAGCTCTTGGCCACTTGTCCCTCCCCTGCCTGCAGAGTCACTGAAACTCATTTGCCAGCAAACTTGCCTTTGGGTAGAAATGAGGACTTAGAAAATAAATAATATATCTTTGTTGTCAGCATGGAGAAAGTACTGAACTCGATGTCTCTGGAAACTCATTCGTGCCAGCAGCAAACTGTGAGGACGTGGAGCACCAGGCCACCAGGTAACCTTTAAACACAACTCGCTGCCCCTGAGGAAATTTTCATATCCACATAGATATGCTGCTGATTCCTCTTCAAACCCCACTCTTCTTTTAATGTGACTACAAAGACAAAAAGGACAATCTGACAGAGTTATAAATCTAGTAGCCATATACATCGGCCTTACTATTAAACCAAGGTATCAGCCTTCTGTTACCAATCCAGTTTTGAAGCAAGCAGGGTGGGAAGCTGGGCAGCAGTGCCAGGGTGCAGCTGCTTTCCTCTGTGCTGCGCTACAGTAACAATGCGGTTTTGCTCTTCCTTTTAAGAACGAAAATCTGGCCGTCAGCACAATTTTTGGATTGCCTGCACACTGTGATTTCATGACAAACTGCAAACACTTTCCCACACCTATTCCCTCTGGTTGTGGGAAAGCACCTGATAACCTGATGGAATTTAACAAGGGAAAGTGTAGAGTCCTGCATCTGGGCAGGAACAACCCCAGGTTCCAGTATAGGTTGGGGAATGACCTATTAGAGAGCAGTGTAGGGGAAAGGGACCTGGGGGTCCTGGTGGACAACAGGATGACCATGAGCCAGCACTGTGCCCTTGTGGCCAGGAAGGCTAATGGCATCCTGGGGTGTATTACAAGGGGGATGGTCAGTAGATTGAGAGAGGTCCTCCTTCCCCTCTACTCCGCCCTGGTGAGACCCCATCTGGAATATTGTGTCCAGTTCTGGGCCCCTCAGTTCAAGAAGGACAGGGAACTGCTGGAGAGGGTCCAGCGTAGGGCAACAAAGATGATTAAGGGAGTGGAGCACCTCCCTTATGAAGAAAGGCTGAGGGAGCTGGGGCTCTTTAGTTTGGAGAAGAGGAGACTGAGGGGTGACCTTATTAATGTTTATAAATATATAAAGGGTGAGTGCCACGAGGATGGAGTCAGGGTCTTCTCAGTGGCAAACAATGATAGGACAAGGGGCAATGGGATCAAGCTGGAACACAAGAGGTTCCACTTAAATTTGAGAAAGAACTTCTTCTCAGTGAGGGTGACAGAGCACTGGAACAGGCTGCCCAGGGAGGTTGTGGAGTCTCCTTCCCTGGAGACATTCAAAGCCCGCCTAGACATGTTCCTGTGCGACCTCACCTAGGCGTTCCTGCTCCAGCAGGGGGATTGGACTAGATGATCTTTTGAGGTCCCTTCCAATCCCAAACATACTGTGATATTGTGAATAGTGTGGCCAGCAGGACTAGAGAAGTAATTGTGCCACTGTACTCGGCACTGGTGAGGCCCCACCTTGAATACTGTGTTCAGTTTTGGGCCCCTCATCATAAGAAGGACATTGAAATACTAGAGAGAGTGCAGAGGAGGTGACGAAGCTGCTAAGGGGTCTGGAGCACAATTATGATGAGGAGCAGCTGAGGGAACTGGAGCTGTTTAGCCTGGAGAACAGGAGGCTGAGGGGAGACCTTATCGCTGCCTACAACTACCTGAAAGGAGGTTGTAGCATGGAGGGTGTTGCTCTCTTCTCCCAAGCAGCAAGTGCTAGGACAAGAGGAAATGGCCTCAAGTTGTACCAGGGGACGTTTGTATTGGATATTAGGAAAAATTTCTTCACAGAAAGGGTTGTCAGGCATTGGAACAGGCTGCCCAGGGAAGTTGGTGGAGTCACCATCCCTGGAGATGTTTAAAAGGCCTTTAGATGAGGTTCTTAGGGACATGGTTTAGTGCTAGAGCTAAGTTATGGTTGTACTTGATGATCCTGAGGGTCTCTTCCAACTGAAATTATTCTATGATTCTGTGACTTGTCTGGCTTCTCTTGGAGAGGCGGAGCAAGGACCACAGTCTGCTGAGGACTGCTGCTGTGGGATTTGGGATTTTAACCATTCATTAGGACATCAACATACACTTACAATCCTCCTGGAGGGGGAAAAATAAATTTCCAAGACGAAGCTTTCTGGTGTCACTCTGAGCAAGCTGTCATCCTAGCAACCAAACCTAAAGGTACATGGAGGAAGCTGAGAGATTTTAATCATTGCTGTTCTGGTAGGCTCTGCTCTGTTATGTGATCTCATCTGTGCCATGCTCATCATCATTATGTGTGCTCATCTGTGCCATTTGGTACACATGTGAGGTGAAGCTTTCTCATGCTCAGCTGTCATGCTGGCCAGATGCTGTAACCTGCACTAGAAATGCTGGTTTCTCAGCTCTGAGTGACGTAGGCTGGATACAGGCTGCTGTGGGAACCACTGCCAGGGTTAAGAACAGAGCAAGGGCAGCATCTTCTCTTTGTACACACCTCCATGTCCTCCAGGATTGTGCTGAGCAACAGGGTAAAACCACAACATGTTCTGCCTCAGGGTATAACTAGAAGGAGAACAGAAAGTGCTGTGTTTCAGGGCAGTCATTTAAAAATATTCAACAGTAATACGTTCACTTTGCACGAAACAATGTAATTATTTTTTGTTAGCAGAGTTCTAAGTGACCCAGGGGAGTATGGAAATGTCAGAGTTCTGGCACAACTGTACCATTTTAGCAGATTTTATAGGTGTCTAATTTTTCTTTTGATTTCATTAATAAATACAACACTTTTTCCTTCAAGGTGAAAAGGATCTGATAAGTTTACATGTTGGATGGAATAGTTTTTGCTTTTTATTCTGTGTGCTTTTAAAGGTCTTACACCTGAGAAAACCAAACAAACTAAGTGTTCTCCTTGTATAATACATTTTAATGCTAACTTTAAAAGAGAAAATGAGTACCTTGACAAGGATGTCACTTTTTAATCAAAATCTTTGTCTGGATACATTATAAATGGTAATTTTTTTATTTTTTTTTTTTTTTTCAGCAAGACTCCCTGCCGCTGCAGGGATCACTGATGATAGTTTTGAAACTGAGAAACAAATTGGAAGGTGCTAGTCCCAAGGCAGGGTAAGCCTTGGTATGCAAATGGTAATACCAATGACTCAAAAACCAGCTCTCTTCTCACTGATTTAATACTGAATTGGTGTTGTTGCAGAATTTTATAGAATGACACCTTTCTGAAGATGCCCTTTTCCTGATGACTTTCAGAAACATGTTTCTGGTTTTTGAATGACCTTCTGTTTTTCTGTCCCAGAAAAAGCAAGACTGAAACTTTCTCTGTCTTTAGGTGTAGAGGCATTTTTCATTCTTTCCTTCACTCCAATCGTGGCTGTATTTTGTGTGTGTTAATTTGAAAACTCCAGAGAAGTATAAATAAAGCATTATAGGAAAGTAAAGATACGTGAATTGCATTGAAGTCTCTACAGCAGTGTGATACATTACTTGTGCAGATTCCTGGGGAAAAGTAACACATCTGTGTCTAATATTGGTAGCTGTTTTGCAATCTGTTAGGGAGATCAAGGAGAAATTGAGTTTATTGGAGTCTGGAGATTCCAAGCTATAAAGTCTAAAACTTTATAACAAAATATATGATGTTCCCTACAAAGCAATAATGTATGCTAAAATTTGATGGCATCCTTCTGGCAATACTCTATATCTTTTAATACATAACGTGGGCATTGTCAAATCCATACTCAAATAATAACTCCTAGTTAAAGCAAGCAATATCCAACTTAATCCAGACATATCCTCATTTTTCAACAACACATTTAGTGCGGTCAGAATCAAAAGACTTTAAAAAAAACCTTTTTCTGGGACTTTTTGACACCTACAGCCCAGTCAAAATTCCTGCAAAGTCACTGTGTCTCTGGTGCTGGGAGCTCAGATCACTTTGCATTGTGCATGTGGCAGACTTGAAAATCATCCGGTTTGGGCTGCATGAACAGATTCTGCACAGGTCAGAGTCTGTCTGCACTGGCAGGTTTGCGATGCCCACAAGTGCTGGGTTTACCCATGCAGACAGTATACACATACATGCATGTGTGTCTCATACACATATTTGCATGTGCATGTGTATATGCGCCTATATATACACAGGCATATGCACACTTACATACATATGCAAGTGTCTTTCTCTCAGGAAAACCCTAAACAGAGATAGAACAGATCAAAATCCAGTGTGCTATCAACCAGTCTAGTTCTAGTCAACAACGTAAGTCCCAATAGATGATTACAATGCTTCCTTTTGGTATTGCTGTCTATTTCCCTCTCTCCTTTCCAAATTTGTATGTACTTCACAAATCTGCAGAGCTAGGAATTTCTCACTGTTCAAAACTTGCTGTTATTAGTTCCCAATGTGAATAACTTAGTTATTAAGTATTGCAAGGTCACTCATCAGCTTACCCTTGTTTCACCTTTTCTGAGTGCTCTGTTAAGGATGTTTTTCAGAATAAAAATCTGAATTATCAATTTTGATTCTAGAATTTATTTGATACATTTTTGTATTCTGTAGCTACACTTAGCTGCTAAAACTATGTTTGGTCCTTAAGGCCAAAGCTATTTTTTGGAGCCAAAAGCTAGTAAAGATCTGGAATACAAAGATTGTTCTTAATTTGATTTCCTCCTCCCCTGTTCTGCCTCTATTTTTCTTAGTAGCTCTAGTAAAATACACCTACTTCAGCACTCAGTTCTTGTGTGTACTCCAGAATATTGACTAAAATTCAGTGACTTTGTGGCAGTGAAAGCAAATAATGAAAATTCCCAATGATGATTCTTCAAAGACAAAATGTGCAAAAATAAATATTAATTTTCGTTCACCATTTGCAAACTGCATGTTGAGGAGTCAAGTATATGCTACATTTTTGGAGAAGAATTCCCTTCTTTGATGCAGCTGTTCTGTAGTGTGACAGTTGTACCAAAATGCTTCACTCAATTTCTTTAGCCTTAGTGAAGATGTCTATCTCTTTTTGTGCGTTTGCAATGAATTATATTTGTACTTAATTAGAATAATAGAATCATTTTGGTTGGAATCAGGATCATGGAGTTCAACCATAACCTAACCTACCTCTAGCACTAAACCATGTTCCAGAGAACCTTGTCTAAACACCTTTTAAACACCTCCAGGCATGGTGACTCACCTTCTGGCAGCAGGGGACAGCCTTCACGTGTGTAGGACAGAGCTGTTGAGGAAGCGAGGTGTATAGAGTAACAATTGCCACTGCAGAAGGTAGGTATAGATGCGCCAACCAGTAACATGGGTAGTGGGGCCCGTGTGTATCTTCTGTTAGGATCTTACCTTATCTCCACCAAAGTCTGCATACAGCTTAGCAAACAAACACCAAGGCTGGCTGGCCTTGGTTACATAGCTAGCTCTGTTTATATCTATAGGGCCTCCACATTTGTAACACTTTCTGTAAGTCTGGCACAAAGTCAGCTTCCCCTGGAGGGCAGTGGGACTGGGAAAGGCTGAGAGGAGGGCAGGGAGGGGATGGATTTGAAAACAGGAATCTGGCTGTCATGGCTGCAGAAGTCAGGCCATGCTGTGGATTCTTTGGCACTCTTTTATTTCATACTGTTGTGGTCACTCAAAGCACAAAAACTGCTAGAAGAATATTGCTGCTCCATTTGTCTTTTCTGGAGGGCAACAGAACCCCATCATTTTCTATGGCTGAGGCTGAAGCTGTGGCAGCGGAAAGAGGATTTCTTGCCTGTCATAAATGGAAAGGCCTAAAGGAGGAAGGTTTCATTTGCCTCCTGGCAGCATCCTTTCTTCTGTATGGCCAAAAATTACTTATGAAATAATTGAAATAGAAATCAGTATGCACCCACAGAGCTCTGGGTGACTAGAAAAGGCTGTGTATCCATGCTAAGGATGTGCAAATGCTAAGGAAGCCTGGGAACAGCTTTCAGTGACTAAGCCTAATTTTGCACAGTCTTTGAGGCTTTTCTCTCAGAGCCAACTTTTCCTTATTTGATTATGAATTAAATAATCATCTTAAACAAAACTTATTTTGACAGCTTATGAAAGAGCAGGAAAAGAAGGCAAAGCATTCTCTATCGTTAATGTAAGTTTATCAGTGATTCAGAACATACCTATCATTTTATCTTTGAGTCTACAAACTCAGTGACAGAAGACAAACCATCCCTCCCAACGAAGCTGATTCATATTGGTGGAGAATCTAGGGGTAAAAGTATCTTTACTTCCACCCAGCTTTTTGAAATCATAAATGGGATCATAATGAAGTTATAGATCCTTCTCATCATCAAGTAAGTTCTAATTACTTTTACCCTGGTCTTTAAAAACTGAAATTTGTGCTTGCTTGTTGCTCACGACAGAGGGTTGCAGATACTGTGGGTAGATTCAGCTCCTGTGGCAGCTTGAGGAAGAACTAATTTTCACTTGTCATCTGTTTGTTGCTCATTTTTCTCAAACAGATGGTCACGTTTCTCGAAGGTTTTTAAACGTGACAAACATTATTTGGAGAGGTTTCATTCTATGATCTGTTTGGGATTGTCCCTTCTGAAATAAAGTCTGATTTATTTTTACAGAAGGTATGCATTAGTGTATGCTTCTTCTAATCTGGATTTGAATTTTCAGTGGATCTTAGCATATGCGTATACGTGCTAACAGATAATTAATTGTCTGGCTGGGATCTTTGTGGACCTGGCTAATAGCATACTCTAGGTCAATGGGTGACCACTGCCTTCTGAAAGAGCACTTGGGGATGACTCTTCTTAGAGTTGAATGTCCTCTAGGAGAAATGGAGACAAGAGTGAAGAGAAGCAAGCGCGGACTGTTTGCACACTGGCCGGCGCTGCGAGATGGACTATTAAAGCTGTGTGAAATGGAAACACTTTGGGGGAGTCACAATAAAAGGTGCTTAAGTGGAACTTTATCCTTTTCCTCCTTTGGTAGCTGGTGATCACAGAAGTGAGACAGATTCCCAAATACGAATCTGAACAGAGAGAAGTTGGTCCAAAAGGAACAGCAGCAATTCCTGGAAGTCCAGGACTTATGACTCCCTGGAGCAGCGGTGAGTTTAAATTGCTACTAATTACATGCAATCATGTCAGCCAGTTTTGCAGTCGATGTGGATGGATGTGAAACTTGGGATTTAACTTAACATGGATAGTCATAAAGCAGCTAAGAAATAGAACTATCATAATTTTAATTTCCTGCTTTCTGCAGGGTTATGCAAGTCTACCAGGACACCATGGACAGAAGGTACCGAGAAATACAGTTTCGCATGAGGGTTACCTTTAAACTGAGGATTAGACACTTTGATTTTCAGGTAACAGTACAGTCAGAACAGGGCAATTAAGATTAAAGTGGAGAGGAAATGTATTTCAGAGGTAAACAAATATGGAAAACAAATTAGCAAATTAGCAGCTACTTGGAAACGTGTCTGATTTCTAAGTGTAAATGTGTGTGGCTGTAGGAGAAAAAAAAAGGTACATAAAATACAGAAGACAATATTGGGTTTTTTTGTTTATTTCTCCCTTCTTAGGGGGAAATCTTTCAGTGCTGCTGTGATTCCCTTGTACTGTTGATGAAGAACCAGTACCCATAACGCATGTGCTCTGGCATGTATTCTGCTGCAAACACAGTGCTCCCTGAAGCACGGGTGGGCTGGATGTGCTCAGTGCTGCTGCCATTGGTGATGTGTGGCAAAGAGCAGGTCAGCACTGCTGGCTGGGCCTGGAGACCCACAGGTCCCACAGAGCCACAGCCGCATTGGTCATTCCCACCTCCTTCAGGGCGCTAAATGCTTCTGTGGAGCAGAAATGGTGCCTGCAATTCGTTCCTGACTCTTTTATGAACCCATTGAGGGGAAACCTCCTGACTCCTCTCATTGCTGGACAGATAAGTGTAGGAATCAAGCAGGAACTGGCTTTAAATCAGTGGAAAATTTCTTGTATTATTTGCCTTATGATGATGAGAAGTGAAACAAAGATTCAGAGAGCTTCAGTTCTTTGCACATTCAAAATGTCTGGGTTTTTTTTCCTCCACAAAACCTGGTGATTGCGCGAGTCCCACGCCGTCGGCACTGCCCACCAATGCCATGCTGTCCGTATGCACAGGCGTGCAGGCCATGGGCATCTGAAGCTCCTGTCAGTGCACTAGGGCCAAACTCAAAGTGTTAAGTTGAAAACTGGGCTCAAAAGAGTTGTGAAGAGGTTTATTTTCCTTGAATTAGTGACAATGTAGAGACACTCTTAAGTAGGATATAATTTTTTTGCCTGAGGCTGAATGATACCTCATGGTATCAAATAATAGAGTCTCGACTATTTAACAGTGTGTTTAATTCAATTTGTAGTCCTCTAATGCCCCTCCTCAGCAAATGCCTGTTGAAATAATGCCATAGCCTAACACTTACGAACCAAAGCTTGAGAATTCTTTATCTCTGCCACTCAACTATGAATTAAGAATTATTTTGGGTAAGCCTCAAAACATTTTGTGATTTGATTTTCCTGTGTATATCATACGACTAAATATATTGAATCTAAGAGGATATATTGAATAATAGGAATAAGTATATAAACATAGTACATGTTAAAATGCTATGACATTTACAAATTAAACTTGCCATTTAAGAGCTAGATACTTTATTTAGATATTTAAAAAAATGTATTGTTTTCAAAAATTTTAATGAGTAAATGACTTCAGAATTGTTATCTTAATAAATATCACAGGGAAGAAGCATGCATCATTTAGAGTAGAAATTATTGAAATAATTATGACCTCTTTTAAAAAAGGGAATTTATGGAGACTTCTAAATGCTTTCTATGCCAGAGGTTTTCTTCCAGCTTTAGAGAAAATCTGGTCTTCCAGGTATATATGCTAAAAGATGAATGCTTATAATGAGATTAAAATAAAATATTGTTTTAGCTGTTTCTGTGTTTATAATTTTTACTGTCTTCTCACACTCACTTTTCTGTGTTTTTTTTTGTCAACCACATATATTTATTATATTTTTCATCTTATACAGCCAAGAGTTCTGAAAAAATATCAGTGATCCTCCACTACCTTCATCATCATAATGAATAATTTGTAGGTTGTTTGGATCTTAGTGAAGATGCTAATAAGCTGTAAAATAATAATTACACATAATAAAAGTTGGTATGTAAACCAGTGAGAAGGAACATGGGTTTGAAATTAGGTGCAATATCACAGAATGTTAGGGATTGGAAGGGACCTCAAAAGGTCATCTAGTCCAATATCAACATTTGTATTTTATTTTAAAGAGAGAAAAAGGCACTGACGGAACTGTAAGTAAAGAAATGGTTTGGGATCTATTTGTTCCTTTCTCTCTACTTCTATTGTATTCATCTAACCTGAACTCCTTGCAAAAACAATTGAATAAAGCCAGGAAGAGCTAAATAACTGTTCCAACGGTGTTACAGCAAGCCATAATTTGTTATACAAAGTGCAACTAAGAGTGAGTTATTTGTTTAGGAAAGGAGACAGAGGACTGCACAAGCTTGAAGGTGCCATGAATGACCCAGAGGAGGGAAGAGTGGATGCCAAGACCACTACAGGGAGAAACATTCTCCTGGAGCCGGTGATTTGCCTGGCATCGCCCCATCTGTGGGACCACTTGTGGGACTTGCTGTTCTTTCTGACCTAAAATACCACAAAAGGTAACAAATAGTTAGGGTGAGGAGGAGATATATGAAATTGAGCCAATACAGCAGGAAATAATTACAATGAACACCATAGAAGGATCAGAATGGGAACAAAGGTAGCAAAAAGTTATTCCTCAGGCCAGTGAAAATGCATTAGGGAACATCTCTGGCTCAGTGAATCTGAATTTAACTTTACAAGAAAATTAATCCAAACTGATAAGATCACAGACATTTTCTTGTAAATTTTTTTCCTATTTTTGTAAAAGCCATGTGTAAAAATAACTCCGCTTGAATATTCGGAGTATAAACATAATTTTAGCCTTAGCTGGATGCTAGAAAAGGGCAGTACAGCCAAACATTGTTAACCAGATAATTACAGGAAATTTAGGAGGCGTTTCAGTGGGATTTTCTGGTGGAACTGTTTCTACTTTATTTTCCTAATGTTTCTAAAGCTCTTTAACTACAGGCACTACCTTTCCCACAAACTCATGTAATTATAAGCGTGTTAAAATGTTCTTAGAGCAAAAATCAACTTTTGCAGACAGCAAGAGGAAGAAATGTGCTAGCAGCTGCCCCCTCTACAGAACCGTGCCAATGGGTTCTCCAGGATGTAGGGATATTCCTGGATATCCCAGGCAAGAGGTAAGTGTAGTGGGAGAGAAAAACAGGCCCATTTCACAAATCTAGATGTAGCTTAAGCACTGAGTGGCATAGAACATGAAGTGTAAGGAACAGGAAAGGCTTTCTTTAGTGTAATGTTATATGTGATTTCATTCTCATGGAACTAAATCTGAAGTGAATTTTCCATTTCCTTCAATAAGAATCAGGGGAATTTGTTTTCCATACAGGGAAAACAAATATAGAATAGCTATGGAAGAAATTAGAAGCCTGTAAAACAAAGTAAAATGCCCAAAGCAAGTGCTTGAGAGGATTACTTTAGCATGAGAGACAGTAGAATACTAGATATATCCATTTTAATGCTATTACAAGCTGAGCAATAATTTAATAAACTTTTTTTTTTAAATTACCCCTGAATGATATGCAACAGTTTTATAACTTTATTTGAATCTGTATTTTCAAAAACTCTGAAAGCAAACTGTGAGTTATAATCAGAGTATTCATCTCCCACTGATCTACAGGGTCTTGAGGGACCATAATTTACCTTTCCCTTTCTTGTGGGACCTTTGAGGGATCATAATTTCATTATATACAGTTTATTAGTATTTTCTATATACCACAGAATATCACAGAAGAGTAAGTTCCAAAATACATTTTTTATTTGAGTTGTTATGTTCATTACTGTGGTGCAGCCAAAACCTTGGATGATCTACAAGAAGAGGGAGGGTTTAAAAAGTTATCAGCAAAAATATCTGAGTTATTTCTTTTTGCCTTCATATATCTTCATATATGTTGATCATATATCTTTGTCAGTGTGTTGCTGATCACCGCCTCCAATGTCATGGACTCTAAACAAGCAAGATTTATTTTCCAAATTTAGAGTTAAATACCATAGTAATGAGGTATTTTTAGTGATACTTTCCAAAGACAAAATACACTTTTGAAAGTGGAATAAAATGCAGTGGATTGCACGCCAGGTTTGGAAAATAGGCAAAAATAACCTCACTTCGCCTTCCAAATTTTAGGTTACCAACTCATAGAGATATAAGATGATGTTAACCTAACTGTACTACAAGTAATTTAATAAGACTGAAAGTACCCATCTAATTTTAACTCTTCTTCCCCCCTTGCTCTGACTCCCTGTAACACACATTTCCATATGTGTAGACCACAGTGACAAACTGAAAGCACACAATGTTACCTCAGTTTTCTTGCCATGAAATTAAAAGTCTGAGGTTTTGTTATTTTGTTGGATTTTATTGGTTTTGTCCTTTTAAACAAACTTTGAGTTTATTTTATGCCATTTCTTTGCTCTAAACAGTCTTTGTTTTTCTAATCCCTTTGTTTTTCCGGAGTGTTTTTCCTTTAGTGTTGCCTCTCCAGTGCTGCTGCTGTGGGCCCTCTGCTTTTTCCCCCTCAGGGAGAAGTCTTCCCTGTGTCGTTACACCTTCAAGACTCATGTTTCAAATGTGACGTGTGAGCAGAACAATCATTCATCCCCCAACCTCCATAATGCCTTCACTTCATCTCTGCCCAGACATAAACCAGTTGGAAATCATGCTAACACAGGATCATGCTGGGAGGTGACGCAGAGCACTGCTGCCTGGGGGACTGGGGAACATCATGTCCACAACAGAACAAGCCATGGTCAAGTCCACACCATCAGCTCTCAGCTGTCACAGCTTAAGCACTATTTCCAATAAAGCAGGCTTCTGCAGATGCTGTGGCCCTTATTCTCATATGATCATTATCTAGAGCAAGAATCCTTGGCTCTCACAGGTATAGCTAACCGCACTAGGAAGTTCCCCTATAAAGTTCTACAGGTCTCGGAGGTTGTTCTTTGATTTTTTTTTCCCTTCTCCAATGCCTTCTGTGTAAAGAAAAGAGCATTTTCAAAGAGTCTAGTTTATAAAAAAAGACAAGCTGTACCTCTATACAGAATCAAATCACTGGTTTGTTTTTCCTACATGGTAAATTTGGACAAATTTCTACTGTTGTTCGTAATTTATGTTGTTTGATGTTACAGACCAGAATTAATAACGGAGGAATTAGTATGAACTGAATTAATGGATTTGCAGCAACATTAGAAATTTAGCTGCTTTAACAAGACAGGTGAGGATGTTTCTGTGTTTTTCCAAAGCTATCTTAATCTGGTTTAGAGATTTTTATTTCTGGGTCAAGTAGAAGTCAGAGAAGCAACTAATAAAAGTGTAGTCTGCTCTGAACTGCTGTGTGTGTGCTAGAACTGGCCAGGACTGAATGCCATTTTTTTTCAGGACAACTGTATTTCGTGATCTTAACCTCACTTCAGCAATGCTGCAGAAAAAATTCCTTCCACTTTGGAAGCAAAAGTTATAAGTGAGTCAAACTGCCTGATGTGATGGTTGGCTGAAGAAAATAAGATGAAAAATTATTTGTTAACATAGAGGCACAAGACACCTTGAAGGTTTGCAGTATAACCACGGTCTTCTGCAAATCACAACTATCACAACCTGTTCAACTGATGGATGATAGAGATCTAGTGAAAATAAAGTTGCATTAATCAATTCAGCTTTTGTAGGAATACATATGTATATAAACAAAATTAATGATATGCATTGTGATCAGACTGTAATAAATAATTTCTCCTGAAAGAGCTGTCCTCTATTATTGATTTGAGAAAATGGGAGAGTGGTATGCATTTATATTTTAGTTTAATAAAATCTTAACATCGCAGTTTTCCCTGTCTCATTGAAGAAAAGTTCAGCCCATAGAAGGGCCTCTGTATCTGCTGTCTGAATGTATAACAGGTAGATATTTGAGAGACCTTTAATAAGCTTCATTGTGAGTCCTAGTCCTGCAAACACTAAATTGTTCACACAACTGTTATGGCTATCACACAGCTGGGAGATGATTTCAGAGCCTGACCTTGTTCAGTCTTCTGTAATGCCCTCCTTTTTCACATCTGGTATTTATGGTGGAAAAGAAAGCAATGGCTTGGATTGTTACATTTTTATATGAGTTTTAATATGTTTTAAGAAGCCTTTTAGATGGAAGATGATTGTAATTTCTATTTTAACCCAAAATGTCCTTCATAAGAATATTTTCCATGTTGGAAAGTAAAATTTTCCAATGTTAGGAAAAGACCAATTCAAGCCTGATCGTATTTATTATAATAGCACTTCAGTTAATTGCTCAGAGCACAGAATAGATAACACTGCCTCAGGAACAGATTTTAGATCTTTTGCTGACTTCAATATGTGGAACTAGGTGTTCTTATTTCATGATATTGGAGCTGCTGTTAGGAAAAAAAAATCAATTTCTGAAGAGCTTTTATCAGGCAGCTGTTACTGGAGTGTCCTCTCTGTTTCACTAAGATGAATTAGTTTTGTTCAACATTACATTGTATGGCAAAGAAACATTTTCATCTCTCTTTCACAGATGTGAAACTGAGGAATAAAAGGACCATGGTGGGAAAAAAGAGCCACTAGTATGGTGTTAAAAACCACACCAACCCCCCTGAAACTTATGTTCCAGACTACTTAGCTTTATACAATCCATTCTCCCTGTTCTGCCCATCAGACCTTTTATCTGATACTCACCCTAGGAAGCTCACGCTTGGTGGCTGCTCACTGAGACCCTGATATTGGCTGTCTGCTCAGAATTACACAGGCAAGGACATGTTTTCTAGGAAACGTTTTAAAACAAACCCTAAGGGGAGTTTTCATAGGACCTATCCACTGGGTGGCAGAAGGAGATCAGAAAAAACTTACTCAAACATAAAGAACGTGAGCAATGCATAATCTAGCCACCGTTTAAACTGTTTTGTAGCAGCACTATATGAATCTTCCACCTGAACTGGATGTACTTGATAACAACACATTTCATGAGATTATAATACATTGGAAAGGCTTTTTTCACTCTTTTCCCTTTTCTGTATGTAAGCAGAAGTAGACTTGCGAATGCCTACATTCTCATCCCTTCTTTCCCCTTTACCTGGCCAACTACAGGAGAGCATTTTCAGAGGGGAGGAAGGCCTGGGCTGCCCTCCCACCCCCTCCTTTTCTTCCCACCCCTTTTGGTGGAGAACACTGCTGCAGGAGCTGGAGGCTTTGCTGTGCCCTCTGACCTGCTGCTCTTCTGCTCCCACCTTGAGCAGAACTTGCTGCTTTGGAAAAATGACCTGAGGAGGTGTCTTAAACCTTCACCTACTCCAGCAACGCCACAGCTACAAAAAAATTGTCAGATCTGAGGATCCCTTCCCAAGGCACACATACTCAGGTGGTCCGGGTCCTTGCATTGATTGCTCTTACCTGTTCCTTTGTCTTGCCTGAGCTTGTAACTCAAGGCAGATTTGTCATCTTAAGGGAGGAGTTGGATCAGCTGTAAAATAGCAGGTGACTAGCTAAGAGAATTAGATGGGAGCTGATAAACTGAATAGTGATAAATATTCCCCACTCCTCACCCCTGTATGGTTAGTACCCCACAAGTTTTAGGTGAGTGCAGTGAAAACAGAGGTGAGGGGGACAGAAGTTATGGACTAGTTTGCTTTGAAGGCAATCAAGAGCCAAAACTTACCAAAAGGTAAGTTTTCTTCTTGAAATTTTTCATGACAAAAATAAATTTAAAACAGAGCCTACATGTTTCCTTTTATATGCCTCTATGAGAAGGAGACCTGCCTAAGTTAATTTTTTTTATCCAATATGCTTCTTGTGTGTGTGTGCATCCTGTTACAATAACTGAACAGCATTCCTCTTTGGAAAATAATTTCGCATAAATAATCTGTCCACTGTAAAGCCCCCAAATCCTCAGACTGACCCAAGAGATCCTGAGGCTTTAGAAGAATATACTATTTTGGTTCACCTCCTGTATTTTTTGTTTTAATGTCTTCTGTACAATACACATGAGAAAGAAATAAAACTAGTGATATTACTGCTTACGATTTTTTTTACAGAGGATTTGGCCTTGCTGCCAAAATTTGTCCTTTACCTCTGCCTATTCCTTTGCCCTTCAAACAGCCCTGCTTTAAAACTCCCTCTGTTCCCCTTCTCTACTCTTTCTGGTGCTCCTGGTTTATTCTACTGCCTGGGCAGGGGAAAGATGCAGTAACCAGTACAGTGAGTCCTATTAAACTGAATGTCCAAGAATGTCTCTATTACGTATTTTATTATCTGAGGCTGTGAGGACTTTGGCTTTAACAAAAGTGCCACCTGGCAGGTGGGCAGAGTGTGTGGTGGAATGGGCTGAGCTCAGCATCTGGAGGATTATGTCTAACCATGTGTAGGGTGATTGATCTGGAAGGCTTTTAATTTACAAGGGTTGTTCCCAATAGTGTATTTCTAGCACTCTTTCTTTAGAAGATAAAGGATGCCAAGTTGTAATAACTAAAATGAGGTCAGCCATATCAGGTCTAAGCTATTTGACAGCACACTTTGAAATCTCTGCAATGAATTGGATGAATAGGACAAACTGTAAGGTAAAGGGGCCCAAGACAGTTGGTTAGTGTTCAGGGACTGCTTCTACCAGGCTCAAGATCAGAGCATCCCGACACGTAGGAAGTCAAGGAAGGGAGCCAGGAGACCTGTGAGGTTAAACAGGTAACTGCTGGGTAAGCTCAAGTGGAAGAGGAGAGTTTATAGATCATGGAAGGAGGGGCTGGCCACTTGGGAAGAATATAAGGCTGTTGTCCAAGGGTGTAGGGAGGCAACTAGGAAAGCTAAGGCCTCCTTAGAATTAAACCTGGCGAGAGGGATCAAGGACAACAGAAAGAGCTTTTTCAAATACGTGGCAGATAAAACTAACACCAGAGGCAATGTAGGCCCACTGATGAGTGAGGTGGGTGCCCTGGCAACAGAAGATACAGAGAAGGCCAAATTACTAAATGTCTTCTTTGTCTCTGTCTACTCTGCCAGAAGCTGTCTTGAGGAGCCCTGTACCGCTGAGGCCCCAGAGGAAGTCAGGACAATGGAGAAGTCTGCCTTGTTTGATGAGGACTGGGTTAGGGAGCAATCAGGCAATCTGGACATCCGTAAATCCATGGGTCTGGATGGGATGCACCCACGGGTGCTGAGGGAGCTGGCCGAGGTAATTGCTGGACCACTCTCCATCATCTTTGCCCAGTCTTGGGAAACGGGAGAGGTGTCTGAGGACTGGAGGAAAGCAAATGTCACTCCAGTCTTCAAAAAGGGCAAGAAGGAGGACCCAGGTAACTATAGACTGGTCAGTCTCACCTCCATCCCCAGGAAAGTGATGAAACAACTTATCCTTGGTGCCATCTCAAGGCATATCAAGGATAAGAGGGTCATTAGGGGCAGTCAACATGGCTTCACCAAGGGGAAGTTGTGCTTGACCAGCCTCATTGCCTTTTATGAGGACATAATGAGGTGGATAGATGTTGTCATAGTCGTGAACGCGGTCTACCTTGACTTCAGCAAAGCATTCGCCACAGTCTCCCACAGCATCCTCACAGCTAAATTGAGGGAGTGTGATTTGGATGATCAGGTAGTGAGGTGGACTGGGAACTGGCTGAAGGGAAGAAGCCAGAGAGTCGTGGTCAATGGGGCGGAGTCTAGCTGGAGGCCCGTCTCTAGTGGAGTGCCTCAGGGGTCAGTACTGGGGCCAGTATTATTCAATATATTCATCAATGATTTGGATGAGGGAATAGAGTGTACTACCAGCAAGTTTGCTGATGACACCAAGCTGGGAGGAGTGGCTGACACTCCAGAAGGCTGTGCTGCCATCCAGCAAGACCTGGACAGGGTGGAGAGTTGGGTGGGGAAAAATTTAATTAAATACAACAAGGGCAAGTGTAGAGTCTTGCATCTGGGCAGGAACAACCCCAGGTTCCAGTAGAAGTTGGGGAATGACCTATTAGAGAGCAGTATTGGGGAAAGGGACCTGGGGGTCCTGGTGGACAGCAGGATGACCATGAGCCAGCACTGTGCCCTTGTGGCCAGGAAGGCCAATGGCATCCTGGGGTGTATTACAAGGGGGGTGGTTAGTAGATTGAGAGAGGTTCTCCTTCCCCTCTACTCTGCCATGGTGAGACCACACCTGGAATATTATGTCCAGTTCTGGGCCCCTCAGTTCAAGAAGGACAGGGAACCGCTGGAGAGAGTCCAGCGCAGGGCAACAAAGATGATGAAGGGAGTGGAACATCTCCCTTATGAAGAAAGGCTGAAGGAGTTGGGTCTCTTTAGCTTGGAGAAGAGGAGACTGAGGGGTGACCTTATTAATGTTTACAAAGATATAAAGGGTGAGTGTCACGAGAATGGAGCCAGGCTCTTCTTGGTGACCACCAACAGTAGGACAAGGGGAAGTGGGTTCAAACTGGGACACAAGAGGTTCCACTTAAATTTGAGAAGAAACTTCTTCACAGTGAGGGTGACTGAACACTGGAACAGGCTGCCCAGGGGGGTTGTGGAGTCTCCTACTCTGGAGACATTCAAAACCCACCTGGACACATTCCCGTGTAATCTCATCTAGGTGTTCCTGCTCCGGCAGGGGGATTGGACTGGATAAACTTTCGAGGTCCCTTCCAGTCCCTGACATTCTGTGATTCTGTGAACTGTTGAATCTTGTTCTGGCATTACTCTTACTCCATTTTTTTTCAACTAATTGCTTATCACAGTATTATACTACTTTAGACACCACTGCTAGATGTACACAGCACTATGAAAGTTTATGTGTTTTTTTTTTTTCCTGATCCTCAGGGTATAGATTTTTAGACAAAACTACATATATCTGTATTTTAACTAGTCTTTGAGTTAAGATCTGAAGATATGATACCACTGAACATGCATAGTGGAATGCACAAAATTCTGTGTTTTTTGTCAATTTTATACACAACTTGCTTTATCCATATTTGAAGATCAGTAGAAGTTGGTAAATAAAAGTAAGCACTTTGCAAACAGATGTCATATGTGCAAATGCTGTACTCTTTTTTAAAAATTCAACAGTAACAATCCCTGTATAAACAACAAGAGTAGTAGGGAAAATTTCTTGGATATCACTTAGAAAATACCAGGTTTTAAAATCTGAATGGAAATTGGAATATTACTAAAACATCTCAAAAATTACTCCAAGTACATCTTGTCAATATTTAATTTTGATGGCGTGTAAAATGCTTATCACAAAATATGCTTGAAGTAAAAGGAGCATGCCAATATAACAGACTGAACAAGAAAGAAAAAACGCATAAAGACATTAAATATAGAAGAAGGGAGCTCTGGTATTGTGGATGGGTGGGTTTTTTTTGTTTGTTTGTTTGGGTTGGTTGGTTTGTTTGGTTTTTTTTGTTAAATTTTAAATTCTGAACATATAGCTGAGCATATTCACAGTGTCCTACTGTATTTAAATGTCACAGTCAAACATTTATTTTCCACCCTTGTTCTATGTAGTAAGGAGAATTAGAATTTTAGACTCAGTTATTTGGATGGAACTATTTTTTTATTCATGGAACACACAGAATTTTCTTTATTACCCTCTGTGCTATTTTGTTGCTGTTGTTGTTCCCTTCACTGTTTAAAGAAACAGCAGAAATGCAAGACAAAGTTTAGCCAAATTGGAATATAATTAATTTACACAAAAACTGTACAGAGCACCCACGGGCTGATGCTATTAGTCCAAGAGAAGTTATTGTCTTAATGACATTGTATGATGTTGACATGGGCTTTGGAAGTGCAGTAATTTACAAAACTGCTTCTAGTAACTTGAGCATATACATTTTCCAAGGAAATAGTCCAGATTTTCCAAATGAAACATGTTGAGTGGAAGGACATGCTGGAATCGGAGAAAAAAAGACGGGGTGTGGGAAATGTTAACTCACAGAGCAATTGAGTAATGCTGGTTGGTCCCTGTCCCATTCCCCACTGACCTTTCAGTAAGAGAACCCTGGGATGACTCACTCTGCGGTCCCACCTCGGCACCTCGCCTCCTCTCCCTGCCTTTGGGGCTGCTGAGAGGTGGCAATGGCAGTCACCTGCATTCGGCTCATTTTCTGTTTTTTTTGTTCCCCAGCTCCTAGGGAAAACTATCCCTCCCCTTCCCCTGGGTTAAGGTAGAATTCAGCATATTGCTGTGTAAAATTACACTTGTTCAAAAAGAAGCTCATTCTTGCATCTGTTTTATCTAAGGTTCATCTTAATGCATTTTTTTGAAGTTTCTTCAACTAAGTTTTGACTTTTCAACTACCATCCTTTTAATTATTTTGTGCCGGCTTACCGGAATGCGTGTACTACTGAGGAAAAACTGTTCAGTGTCACACAAAACATAATCAGTCATGTTTTCCTCATATGCCAAAGGGCAGTAACCAGTGATGATGACAAGAATATTAATGTCTGTTGATCCTGAAGGAAAGTATTATTGTTGTTCCACTTTCTAAGTTTCCAGAAATCAATTTCCCAAACACACTGAGATTTTATGCTAGAGTCGCATTTTTATTGCACCAGTTTATTGCTGAACCTTGTGTAATAACAGGATGGACTTGATTATACTTAGAGCAATAGCCCTTGAAGCTACAGAACTGGAAAGAAAGCTCATGCCTGTTCTCTGGGATACCCAGGGTCCAGCAGACTTGAACAGGAGTCAGAAAATCAAGAAGACATTGCAGCGAGCCACTGGAGAGCCAGGCCACCGGTGCGGCTCTGAGTCAGCACGTCAGCTCAGGAGTCGCTGTTTCCTCAAATGCAATTCAATTTTATGTAGTCTTCCCCCATTTTTTTTTTTTTCCTGCCTTCCCCCCATCCCTTCCATGTTTTCCTGTCTCTGTGTTCACATTTAAGCCCTTGAAACAGAAGGGGGAATAATCCCTTTACTTAGTGGGAATTTGTGTGTGTTAGGCAGACTGAGAGGGGGAAAATTGCCATTTCTGGAGATGTCACAAGTCTGATATTATGGAGTCTTTCCAGGTATCTGTGTTAAAAATATCCACTGGATCTTAGACTCACAGTGAACATTTCTGATTAACTTGTCTATGACACCTTTTGACAAAAATCTCCATTATCTGTTTTTTGTAATATAGTTATTCCCCTGTTTTCTACATTTTGACGGCTGTCTTTATGTTCATTAAATTACTGTAAGTGAATGGCTGACATTATTAGGAGCAGAAGTACAAAATCTTACAGTGGCTCTCTTTCTTGGAGCTGTCGAGAACAGCATAAGAAAAGCTCGGTACTTAAATAAGTAGTATTAGAATAATGGAATAAGAATAAAAAACCTGTGTTTCAGTTGTAAAACATCCTACCATAAAACAACGCAAACTTTGATTAATTCCCAGCACTATTATCTATAGTACTGGAAATCATGAGTTGTACTTTATTTGATATAAACTTATGTAGATACATGCATTTTCAGTAGAAAGTAAATATATAATCTCCTAATCTGATGGACTGTGCAATATGATGGGAGCACTTTTCACATACATTTATAATTTAATAATCCTAGAACTTTTGTATGGAAGGCTAGAGCATGAACTAGGCAGTTTACTTAGGTAGCAGTGTAATGCTACTTAACCTTTTTTTTTTACTTGTTTTCAAATTACAAATATTTGAAAAACCTGAACAAAGTCAAAAGCAGGGAAATAATACTCAGAGAAGAAGAGGAGGCTCCTAAAACCAAACCAAAGAAAATGAAACAAACAATGGGGAGGAAGGAAAGAAAGTGGAAGATGATCAAGTAATTGACAGGAAAATACATCCCCTGGACGAAATCTGAGCCCTAAGGAAACCTATGGTAGTTCAGTCACTGATTTTCAACAGGACCAGGTTTCATCCATACAAATTCTTTCTCTACATCGAGAATCAATTTCTAGTATTGACCAGGCTACTGCACAGATGCAGTATTTTCCAGTGTGTGACTTCGTCTTTACTCACTTTGGCTTCTGTGGCTTTAATGACAGTGGCACATAGGTTATGATAAGAACTCGGATGTAATTAATTCATAATTAGCATGAGAAAAATGTTGCTTTTAAGGCGCACACCAGGTTTTTTACTTGATATTTGAAAAGGCATGTAGCAAATGGGGCTATTTTACTGGTCTTAAAATTGAGAAACTGAAAAAAAAATTAAAGATGATCTGCTCTTTAAGTCAAAAGTGGATAAAATAATAGTAGTGAGTATAACATGCAATAAAAAATAAGGTTAGATAAGAAGAAAATATTTTAACAATACTAGTAAACAAAATTGATAAGAGATCACCTGGACAAAGCAGGAATTTTTTTATTATTAGACATTCCTAAAAGTAACTTGGGCAAACAGCTCATGGAAATGATTCAGGACAGGGACTGATTTCTTGAGGCTTCTGACATGCAGCCATGTTCACCTGCCCAATCAGATTCAGCATTTGTTTACAGGTTTTGCCTGTCGTTGGACTGAGACTGATATGATACAGCTTGATATTCTGAATGTTTTCATGTGCTTTATGGACTTTCCTACAGAGGAGACAGAGTACAACTGCTCAGGTAGCACATCTGACTTGGTCAGCTGAAAGCCTTCTCTAGTGCTGCTGAAAAGCCACTTCATGAAGTAGCTGTCATTCCCACCTTTGGGATGAAGTTATTCTCACTAGGTTTTTAGCTGAATATATAAATAACCAGTTCTCACTTTCCAGCATTGTGGTGTTATTTGCATGCATGTTTAGGCAGGTCGTGAATTCACAAACATCCTTGGAGTCACTCCAGAGTCTGTCGTCTGTGTCCCTCTGAGTTCTGTTCCCAGTAGGTAAATATATGACAAAAAATGGAGGATCTCCATGGTAACCAAATAAGTGAACTTTTGTGGTTCTCTGATTTTTGGCCTTGGACAATTTTTGGTCTGTGCCTGTTGAACTTGATGGGTTTTTAAGATTTTTTTCAAAGTACAAACTTCACAGAAAACTTTGACTTTTCACAGGTCTATGGCAAATAGTTGGGATGATTCTGGCACAGCATAATTTAGAAGTCACTTTCTCCTTCAGGATTAATCTTTTGACTATTTCTCAGTCCAGAAGAGTAGCTTGTATTTTCTGCTCTGTAAAAATTTCATAGAATCATAGAATGTCCTGAACTGGAAGGGACCCACAAGGATCATTGAGTCCAACAAACACACAAAGTCCAACATTTCATATAAAGCTGCTGTAGAAGTCACTGTGCCCTCCTCACATATGTAGGAACTTTCCGTTATTTTACTCTCCCATATTTTTGGACACAAGGCTCCAGCCCACCATCACTGACTTCTTGTCCCAGGAAAATTGTGTGATCTTTTGTAAATGAGCATTGTTTCTTACAAATTTAAACCCTGGCTCCCAGAAAGTTTTGGAGTACTTTCCACTTCTACCAGATGTTCCACCCATGTTTTATGGGAACAGATGAAGTCATTTAAGGATGTGAGGATGTTTTCTGATCTTCAGAAATTGGGTTATACTCTTCAGAAACATCTGAAATGTCCCTGGTGCATTCAAGAGTCTAAAAGGAATTCTGCACCACTGAAGCAATCCACAGGTTATCACAACAGATGTTTTTATTTTCCCCTCCATCTCTGAATGATAATTCAACTTGAAGGATATCCACGTATTGGATGAATAAGAACTGTGAATATATGCGGCTCCTTACCTTTCTTTCTGAAGTGTCTCTTGTACAATATGGTGGATGATCTTGGCCTTTCTGTAAATGAAGATTTCTATAACCAGAAATCTTTATGTCCCCTCATGTGTCTACCAGATGTTTAAAACAATTACAGCTATGGAAGATCATAGTGACTGTTCCTTCAAGTCATCTGCTAGCATGAAACCTAATTTATTTTTAATTACTATGTGATATACTAAAAAATCCAATGGGGTGGCGAGGCTACTGTTCCATTATACTTGGAGAACACAAGGTACAAAATAACTGCTCTAGTCACTTCCTTTCCTTGCTATCCGTGGAGGTTTGTGTTGGGTTTGTTCCTAGAGTTTTTGGTTCTTGGGTTGCTCCGCTTGAGTTCTGTCTTTCTAAGAAGCTCTGAATCATCAGCCCCATTGTACACTCTGCCCATAGCTGGATTTTTCTTTAGCTGCACTTTCTCCTAGTTATTCCTTTCTCTTTGAGCTCAATCCTTCATCTAGCTTGAATCAAAGTTCTGCAAAACAGCAGTCCCAGTTTCAAACAGTCGTTCTTAACCTTACAGATGTACTTGCATGATGATTTATTATCTTTCTAACTCTGTTCTGAGCTCTTGCTCAGAATGAGAGTAATGAGAGAATGTCCTCATTGTCACCCTGCAGGCAAGACCATTACTTCAGGACATCACACTTCTTCCTGCTGACATTGCGTACCTAAATATTACCCACAAAGCACCTTATTCTATTAGTGCCCTAGGGAGCCTCAAGTCTTGGATCAAATATTTTACCAAAACATCTTGGTTAGGAATGTTAATACTATAGCAGCACAAACCATTTTACTGGGAAAGGAAGCACACACTGCATCTCTCCTCTCTGCAGTGGCAGAGGATTAGCATTAAGCACAATTTCCTCAGCCTAGCCACCTGAGCACTGCTTTTTCTGTGCAACAGCTCTGCCGCTTTCCAGCCACGGCTGGCTCTAGAGAAGTGCTACAGAAAACCCAGAAGCTCTGGGTTGCCATGAGCCCTCCAACAACACCAGATTTTATTCTCCTGTAAGATGGTGATCCTCAGCACAGGCTGTTCTACCATCTGTAAATGCCACGTGGCTTGGAGCCAGCTAAGAAACGTGTTTTCTTACCCATCTGGCCAGTGACTTTTTTGTGAGATTTCTGCACCTTGAAATCCCTCAGTATTTCCCAGCTACATTGACAGTCACTCATGTTTGGCCTCTGGGGAAAATAAAAAAAAAAGCTTTCATTAAGTTTCCATGACACAGTTTCTGCTCATTGCTTACAACTCTTGATCATTGTTTTATGTACTATGATTTCCTGGTGAGGAAGGAGAACATAGAATTCCTTCCAAGTCAATTACAAAATGACTTTTTACTCAGGTTTCAGAGTCCATCTCTTGAGCAAATTTACAGGAATTGCCCAATGAAGCAGCTGCCTTCCTGTGCATCCTCTCTTCTGCTTGCAGTAACACTGGCAAGCTAGGCAATTATGAAAGTTACAGCCTTTCCACATTGAGAATCATCTATAAACTAAGATTCAAAAGGGCTAATATTGAAACACCCTTCTTATATACAGTATTTTCTAATGTTGTTGACTGCTTTGGTTCTTCTTGAATGTGCTAGGTCAGAAATCCCGAGCTTACCTGATTTGCTGGTAGTTGTTTCTTTTGTGTGCAGAAGCCATTGGCCACAACTGTTGTGAATGGCAGGGAAGCATTCTGAGGCAGGACTGAACTTTCTTCTTGCTCCTCCTAATTCCAAGGCAACAACAGTGATGCCGCTACTAAAATGAAATACTTCTTCATGGATGTGCTTCCTAGAATGATTCTTATGTAACTTAGAAGGTTAAAAGCATATTTTTGGGACCTGCATGTTATTGGGCTGTTGCAAGTCAACAATCACATCACAGAAAGAAATCTTGGGTGTAAGCCAGGGCGAATAGTTTGAAAATTATTTTTGCCTACAGGAGCCCTAAATTCAGTCCCAAGCTTCAGCTGATCTATATGGATTATATTAATTCACAAGAGAAGAAAATAGCCTGAGTTACAGGAGAGCTCTTATTTATGTTTTTTGTGTGAACAGAAATCTGCAAAATTTCTGTAAAATCTTGCAAGTACAAGGAGTTAATTATTTCCCAAGTTAAAGTTTCTGTGCATTTTAAATGCTCTTGTTTTCTGTGATAACAATTATAGTAAATGAAAATCGAATGTACTACCCTATTTTTGAAAGACTTATTCCATCTATGAGGGCTATTCATATTATGTAACTTCTTTCCAGATTTGTATTATTAATGAAGGTTGAAGACCTTCTCTAAATGTTCTTATGTGTATGTTAGAGAAGCCCCTCTCCAGTGTTTGCGTAATGAGACAGGGCTCCTAAAGTGAGCACCCAACCCAGCCATTTGTACCTATTGCCCAGAGTGCCTGCATTATCATCATTAAACCATGAAGAGCTATCACTTTAACTATGGAAATACAACTTTCCAAACAACAAGCTTTTTTAAGCAATGGCTTAAATGACAAGGATTGTGGAAACTTCTGTTTTGCAAATCCTGGGCTCCAACTACGATTTTCCAGTTGTTTATTTCTCATACATTAGCTCTAGTTTCTAATTTCCCAGTCCCTTCTGTCATCATCATAATGCAGAATTCATTTCAGAGTATTGGCTATGTCAATACGGTAAACCAAAGTATATTTATTGGAGAAGTGATGTAGAATACAAAAATGCTGGTAAGCAATAAGGTTGTCAAACTTCTGTCCCTTAAAAAATAATCTGATCTTGCAGACATGGTTTAAGAATATGGTGTGGTTGCTGACAGCAGAATTAAGTAAATTTCTGGCATTGCTGGTTTTCTATAGTGTAAATTCTAAGTGCTGTTCTTCCTATAGCTCCTGTATTTACTGGGATTTCATATACAGCTTAAAGTTGTATCTGTCTAAAATGCACCGGATCTTATCAGGACGCAAAGCATGGTCTTGGTGCTCTAACCTCTTAAGAAATATTGCCATTCAAAGGCAAGCAGATGTTTATTAGAAGTCTAAATATTAGGCATCTGCTGAGGTTAAAAGAAGTACTGCTATTTACTAGGAGTAGGATTGGTCCCATGAAAATTATCTATCATACACAGGTATAAATTGAGCTGGTCCAGCATCAACACTTACTCTGAGCTTACTGGTTCCTCGCTGGCTTCCTACTGTTAATATTTCTTGCCAACTTGTAGGGATGGCAAAAAGTAATCATTGGCACAGAATTTCACTGAAACTTCAAGACAGACAAACCTGAAAACCGGAAATTACGTTTGAAGCTAGCAGAAAATATTCTTAAGCTTGAATGTGTAAGTAATAGTGGCCTAGTCTTCTGCAATACATTGAAATATCACTATTTTAATGTGATGCCCAGTAATAAATGCAGCAGTTTATGTAAATATCTCAAATTACATGATCTGAACACTATATTACATCGGAAGTCATCTCATGGCAGGGGATTGGACTAGATGACTTTGGAAGGTCCCTCCCAACTTCTATGATTCTAATTTTTAAAAATTTTTATTTATTATTTTTAACCCATTGTGCAGGACAGTTGAGGAACTTAACAGATGCTGTTTCATGACCAGTCTTTCATGCCCCATGATTTCATGCAATCCCTTTGTCCCACACCAAAGGGCATGGGAGAGGGCCCTGTGTTGCTGCTACAAGAGAAGGAGAAGGGGAATTTGTGGCTAGTGAAACGGGTCTTAGGAGAATTGAGCTTCATGTGATTTCTACAATGATGAGTCATGCTATCTCCATGACTCACATCCTCAGGACACTATGCCCTGCAAACACTAGTACACACACCGATATGCACACCATGCAATTCTTTTAAGTAAAGCTACTAATGGGCAAGTCATTACAGAAGCAGAGCTATGTCATAAAGAACTGTTTATTAATGTAAATTTTATCTTTTCTAAACATTTATCTTCAGTTAAGACAGCAGAGCTATGTTGCTGTTTATTCTGTCCTTTAAAACTTTGCTGAACAAAAAAAATGGCAAAATTAAAATTTTTCTTGAGAAAGGAAGAATAATGGCTGCAGGATGTGATTCCTTTTTCAGTAGGAGAAAAAGAGACATAGAATAGTAGGTTTTGAAAGGTACTTTTCTTAATTTGAGTCAAGAAAGCTAGAATCTTCAATACGTTTGGGTGAAATGGATTTAGCTCAGTGTAACTCCTGAGAGTTTCCACAATGAAACAGATTTCTGTCCACACAGACTTGGCTAATGTCACTTGTTTGTAGAATAACCAGAAACTTCATTTGAAACCGCAGAATCCTGAGACAAAGAAAGACATCGAGAGCTTTCACAGTGTGGGAGGAGGATGACACAATTTCTGATTGCCTGAAGCAAGATGGGAATGTAGCAGAGACCTCAAAATGACTAATTTGGACAGAATTCATGCTTAGATTTCAGTCTGCATTTTCATTTAATTTCTCTTTTGCATGGCCGCACTGGGTACCATACTTTTTTTATGCTTTGTATAAGAATTTTTTTTCTTTTCACACTCAGCATCTAGAAAATAATATCAAATGTTATTGATAAACAATCGGCCAAAAATTCACCATTTTAATAATTTAATGGAAGGAGCATCCTAATGGGTGAATAAACATACAGGCAAAACGATGATCTACTGGGGGCTGTGTTCACATCCACTTTCGTGCATAATTTGTTCTAAGGTGACCAGACTAAGGTCTAACAAGACTTTTTGTGTATATTTTGTGCATATTGACAAAAGAATCATCAGTGAAGTCTGGGTGATCACTGGTGAATTTAAGTCATATGATAGCTAATTGTGATTGAGACCGCTGCTTTATCACTCTAATTTTTCAGACTTCATTGTAGATTCTGTTAGAGGCAAAGTTTATGCATGTAGTATTATTATATTTCTAAAACGATTCTCAGGAAGCAGATTTGTTAAACTAGCCTTGATCGGTAAGAAATTGTTTATGCTGTTAATAGGAGTATTCTCTTCACAGGAACAATGGCCTAGAGGTGCTACATACTGAAAATTACTGATTCTGTTAAATTTAAACCCTCTTAGAGCTGGCATTTGCTATTATGTTCTCTGTCCAAGGTATAGTTCAGTTATTAATTTTTTTTCTTGAACTTTTTTAGCTAAAAATAGGTATTGTCTACTCTGTGACAGTTCATATGCAGAATCCCCTAAACATCTCTCTCCTAGAGGCTCTTCTTTTAAATCAGAAAAAGAAGACATACACAAAATACACATATGTCCATGTCCTTAGGTATATATATAAGTACATATATGTGAATAAATTCACTGACAGCAATCAAACTGCATCATCACAAACTGAGATATCTATTGCTTCATTGCTGAGCTGCTCAGTTTTCTGAATGTGTGGTCAGAGTAAGGATGGGAAACAAAGAATTGCTACGAAAGACGTTCCTTTCAAATGTTCCCAAACTGCCTTTCTGGGATATGATTTAGAACAAAAAGCATTTTTTGATCTTTTGCTGTTTGGATAGCCAGACAAGAGCAGGGTTGATTATTAATTAATTAATTAATTAATTGCACTTAACTGGAAGGTGATAGGTCTTTCTGTCAAGTGTAGAGATGTTTGCCTACACTTGGTCTCTGTGTATGAGGGTGCAACACAGACACATACTACCTCATTCATTCACAAAAATGTGCTGCTATTCAGTGATCCTCAGAAGAGACTACATGTTAAAGCATATTGATGTTATGTCTGAATGCAGATTTTTCTCCTGGCTGAAGGAACCAGGCAGACACAATCTCGTATGCAGGCATGTGTATAAGGCAAGCCTGAAGGATCTGAAAGAAGAGAGAAGCTGACATTTCTTAGTAATGTGCACCCTGACTACAGAATAGATTAAGTGGTCATGGGTACTGCTGTGCCTACAGCACATATAGCCCACAATGTCTTGGAAAAGCACATTTAGCATCAGGAAGATGAGCTGGCTTCAGGTCCTGAAAATGGCAGTGGCAGAGGGGGTGAGGACCTTGAGTATGAGAGCAAGGAGCCTCTGTTTGGGACTGCTGGAATTTGTACCACTTGCTAATGCAGGTGTCTGTCTATGTTTGGGAGAACATGTATGTAACTCGTGGAGAATTAGTGAAGCTGCATTCCCCTTCTACCTACCAGCCTCATACCCCTGGCATCCAGGCATCCAGTCTGGTGAAAGCTGTCACTTCCATTGTAATTTAATGCTTTTCTTCACACACGCTCCTTCACAGGAGGACAGGGCCCATGTGGCACAGCCCTGAGGTTCCTCCAGGACCTTCAGGGACACATAGGGAAGACATGACACATGGGGAACATCACCTAGGTACAACCTGTGAATAAGGAACAATTTGGGAATGGCTCCAGAAGTCTTAGATACTGCTTTGCCTGCACCAGGCTTGTCACACCTCTCTCAAGTCTATGGGTCCATGAAATTTGTCTGAAGGCAGTAAAAGATACCAGGTGCTGGCTTTGGTAACACCTCTCCACATGTGAATGTAAGTCATGTGCCCACTGGCTGATCATCCAGTTTCCCAAGGACACAGTGTTCTCATCAGCTCGTCTCCTGGACACAGCACTCACTGAGGCCAAGCCTTACAAGAGTCATCCTGCCTCTTTCCTCCATCTGGAAAAAGAAATGCAGGAGGATGAGCAGGAATTTATTCAAGGTGTCGATCTGCAGCTGCAGAATTAGATCTATTTGTGCATCAAAACACCTTGCAGCAGATATTGTCCAAAAGGGCAAGGTGGAGGGAAGTATTTTGGCAGAAAGCACCAATAGTTTTGCATGAGCACAAAAAGTGTTTCTGCACTTGAGCTCTGGTTCAGGTGGTGGTACTGCAGGTGCAGATTGTGGGACAGCTTCACTTGAGAAAGTGTGAAACCACATGTGCAACAGGAGCGCTCAGGTGCGTGGCCAAACTAAGTACTTCTGAAAGAAAAGGAGCAACATCACCTAGTTACTCCGAACTACTGGTCTGCCCCTCTTGTATCAAACAATTTGCGGTGCTCTTCCGGACCGACGAAAGCCTGTCCGACCCCTTATCGGGGACCGGGCAGGATGGCAGGAGCGCGCATTTTGGGGGGCAGGGGGTGCACGGGAGGTGCGGGAAGGCAGCAGCTCTCGACTCCGGCGTTGGTCAGCAGCCGAGTCCGGGCCGTGCCAGGACGCGGGGCCGGGCGGGGGGCACCTCCCGCCGCCGCGGGGAGGCGGGCGGGGGGCGGTGCTGCGGGCGGGGCGGGCTCGGGCTGCCGGCGCGGGCCCGGGGCCGCCGCAGCCGAGCTGGCGTGGGGCAGAGCCGGGCTGGTGTCGGACAGAGCCGGGTTGTGTCGGACAGAGCCGCGCCGCAGCGAGCAGAGCCCTGCGGCAGGTGGGGCAGCGCGGCTGGCGGAGGGAGGGCGTCCGGCCGCCGGCAGGTCAGCGGGGCTCCACGGGCGAGCGGGGGGAGAGACGGGAGCTCCCCGGCGGCGCCTCACCCCCACGGGGCTCCCCTCGTCCCGGGGTCGACTGGAGGGGCAGCCCAGGGCGGGGGGGGGCGACAGGCAGATGCAGCCATTGGGGCGACCTAGACCCCCGCCCCGCAGCCGCTCTGCCCTCGGGGCGCCGGGTGTGGCTGTGGGACTGGGGGCAGGAAATTTGTGTCTCCTTTCTAACGGGGAGCTGAGAGTGGACTGTGTCACTGGTGTGGTTTCTTATTTTTTTTTTTTTCCATCATTATTTTTAGTGCGTGCAGGCAGATTGTACTCGCTTGAAATACTTAAGTTTGTTGGCACGAGATGAAATAATATACATCACGTTATATCCTTCTGTGCCATACAAAAATCTGCTTTATTCTCGCACCAAGGGTGAAACGAGTTACTGTGTGTATTAACTTCTTTGATAATTTGTGACATGGGAGTCCAAACTTTACAATAGCGAGTAGAAAGGTTTGTAGTAGCTGCAATTACACTTGTTGCCGTACCTGGAAAGAAAAACCTGCCCTGCGGGCTGCTTCTGATGGCCACTATTCAGTTGTGTAATGCTTAGATGTACATGGTACTTACTGTGCTGAAAGGATGTGGTCTCCAATTCAAGGATTTCACAGGCTGGAAATCGAGTCCACTTGTTGATTCTGAAAGTCTTCCGGGTTTCAGGCACCTGAGAAAGCCTTGTGGGTTTACTAGACTCAGTAAACTTACTTGGAAGTTTTCCACAAACCTTATTGATTGTTGGTGTGTGCTTGTTATAGATCTCTCAGATATACTGAACTAAATAACGGGCACAAAATATTTGTTTGAAGAACTCTGCTAAGTATTTTCCTTAGGAAATATAGTTTTCAGCGTGAAGGCTTTGATAGGATACAGGATATTAAATGTGTGCAAAATCAAGACCAATGTCATTCTGGGATGTTGCAGGAGTGTTGCAGATGTGTGATGGCATCTCTTGGTAGTTGTCACTTTGGGTCTGGGTCTGGTATTAGTACTGTCTGGGATTTTGGACACCACGGTTCCAGCAGAGTCTTAGCAGTTAGGCATGAGATGAATAGCTGAGGTGATCAGAGATGGGGAAACATAACCTATGAGAGAAGAGTGAAAGAACTGGAATGTTGTAGCCTAGGAAAGCACAGACTGATGGGAGATATGATAACTATCTTCAACTGTGTAATTGGTTGCTGCAGAGTGGCGGGAGACAAACTGTTCTCCACGTTCAGTGGAGATGCGACAAGAACCAGCATGCTGAGCTGCAGCAGGAGGGATTAGGTTAAATTAGACAGGAAAGTCCTGTCTAATTGCACAGGTAATTGAGCACTGGGTTGTCCAGGTAGGGTATGGAATCTCCTTCACTGTAGCAACAAACATTTACCAGAAATGATTAAGGCAGATGTGATCGTGCCTTCCTGTTGTGAGAGACACTACATGACCTTTCCAGGTCCCTTACAGTCTCCTAGGTTGACAGAGGCTACCAGGAGGCCAGCCTGTGAACTCGCACTCTTGGTGATGATCATGCATATCAAATAAGTAGCTTTGTAAGGTAAACACGGTTTGGTAATCTGTTTATAATATTTCACATGCCTAACTTTTATACTTGGTTTTGTGATTCTTCTTACTTCTGCTCAAACTGTGTTTACAGATGAAGTCTAAGAGCAGTTGTGGATGATCTGCTGAAGAATATCACATCTTGGTTTGGCACCATCACAACTGGCCTTACTGGTAAATGTCAGGAGATTTGAGCTTGGTTTCAAAGTACAGTTCTGTAAACTGTATCACATTGTTCCCTTCAGGTCCTCAGTAATACAGGTGTGTCTCAGACAGTCGGTGAGGCAAGACTACTTTGGTTTAATTTATATCTTGGCTATGATCATTATCTTTGGAATTACTTGGATTATCATTCTGTTCTTAAACATACTTTGAAAAGTGTAGTTTGTCCTACTGCATTAAACAAGTTTTTTTGTCCAGTCCTATTATTAGCCCAGCTATTACAGAAATAGCTGGCTGGAATTAGACCTGGTGTTTTTCTTTCCTTACCTCCATTGCCTAGAGGTGTTTACTACTATGCTCAAATTTTGTTCCTTTATTTATTGTGTTATTCTTTGTGTCTAATTACAGATTAATTATTTTAAAAATTCTGCAACATTCTTTGCTCCTGGTGATTGCTTGTAAAATTAGCTTCACAGCCCACAAAAGGATCACTTCATTTTTTTTTAACATCCACATTTTATAAGAGTGGGAACAGACAAGGCCTAACCTCTCTTTCTAGGTTATTTGTTAGTATTTCTTGTCCCTGTGTTCTGCCCTTAGTACCTTAGAGCGGTGCTGAATGAAGCCAATTCAATCTTTCCAGTGTCTATTAGACAGTCCTTTTTAATGCTCTTAGTCATCTGTACTATCAAGATGTCTTAGTTTCTGCCTGTTTTGTCTTCTTTGAGCTGACCAGAGCTAAGCCCAGTAACCCCACTGAAGATGCGCTGTTCATGCATCATCTTTCCTCATCAGCTGAATCCCTCACTTTCCATCCCACCCGCGGTCTCCCAGCAGTCTAGGGTGCTTGAAGAAATCAAAATGCGCCTTACAAAATGCATTGTCTTGCATTTATTTTTTTTTTTATGTCAGCGTGTTGCCCTGTACTCTATTGGGATTTTCTGTGAATCATCTGAAACGACACATTTGGAGGCTCCATCAGGGTAGGGCCTGGCAGCCAGGGCCCATCCCGCTGTCCCAGCCAGGAGCAGGACAGCTGGGGGCAGTGGGGCAGCCCCAGCCCCTGGCATTGGGCACATCCCTGGTGACAGGCTGTCACCTGGCCCCATGGGTAGGCCTGTGGCTGGACAGGAAAGGATGCAGGAGCTGGAGACTAGCTGGGCTGCGGTGTCACTGGAGCAGCCCTGTGGGCCTGAAATAGCGTCCTGGGCTGTGGAAGGGGCCAGTGAGGGCATGTTAGTGCTGTGAGGGCCCTCACAAATTTCAAAGCTTCACTGATCCAAATCTTGTGTTGAAAATGTGTGAAATCTACTCACTAGCACTGTAGTGGGTATCTGAAGTGTCTGAGCATGTGGACTTTAGGAAGGGTGAGCCTACAGAGATTGGAAGATGAACTTTGCCATCTATCTCAGGGTGACGGTCACAAGGAGATTGCCAGAGAGTGTATCTCCCCTAATTACACAAAACAACAAGGTCTCTAGAAGAGTTTTTTGTGGTACAGATGTGTGGTTCTGCAGCATGTCCTTGGCTTGCCTGTGCTGGAGCATGTAGGGGCTAATGCCCCCTGCGCATCCTTTGCCAGAATTTTATGCATCTCCTTCAGTATCTGCAGTGACCGTGCTCAGGTCTTTGCATTGCAGGTGGCTCCATCAGCCAGCGTCTGCCTGTGTGCAGCCAACTCGCTAATGTGGAGTAAAATTTAGGGATAAGGAGAAAGTTGTTAAGGAGGTTGCTACACCAGGGCAATACGTATGGCTTTGTTAAATCAAAAATAATAATCAGGGCTTGGCATTTCTTCCCTGCTCTTGCCCATGGAAACAGGCTGAGCCCTGCAAGGCTTCTATGTTGATTAATTTAGAACTAGACTGGCCATGGAAAAAAAGCAATATATGGTAGAAGAAAACTTAGACCCGTGGGGGCATAGACAAAATGACTTGAGGCGTTTTTCTTCTCTCTAGTTTCTGTGGTCTTGCAATACTGTGAGACTTAGAAAAGAAACTTTTCTAAGTTACCGTTAATCTGCACAAACATTGTTTTAAAACAGCGTTGATTGATTTAGCCTTCCAGGGTAGATGTCAGGCATTCTATTCATGATTAAGAGCAGATAGAAACCAGGGAGATGAGCAGTGTTGATCATACTGAATAATATGAATGGAAATAAGAGTACAAAGTAAATACATGTCAACCTTTTGGAATTTTGTGTATTTATATCGTTTCGGTGTTGGATTGAGTAATTGATCTTTTTTTATCAGTGTGTTTTATGTTGTAATAAAACAGGATTTAAATAGTGAGAAGTTAATAGCTGCTCTAAGTAAAACACACAGGTACTGGAATGAGACACGTACTCTATAACTAAGAACATGCAAAAATTTCAGGGAAGTTTGTTTGAACTTGATGTGGTGCAAAATAAAACTATCATTCATGCCAGTGAGAGATTTACATTTTTCCTTGAATTCTCTTGTCAGTTCAAAGTAAGCCTGTTAAGAGTACTGCACTAGCACATAGGAAATCTAAATTTCCTTCTTGTATATTAGTACTTTAAGGCCTCTTCATAATTCAGACTTTCATATTCCAAGATTTTTCTTTCTCTCATGATTATTTCCAGTAGCTTGGTCTGAAGCTCTGGTTTGAGGCATGAGACACTGTGCTAGTAACAAGGAGAAGCTGGAGGCTTCTTAGCCCTGTTGACAGAAAAAACTACTGATGTGGCAGAACGAGTGGGTTCTGGAGATTGCCTTGAGAGACAAGGAGGGGCTGGGATCAACCACAGCTTTTCTGGGGCAGGAGGAGCTGAGCAGGGGCTGTCAGGGCCACCCGCCTTTGGCTGTGGGACTATGGGCAGGGGTCTTCTGGGCACTGACATGGGGACAGAGGTATGAGGAGGACTCAGGACGTTTTTAGGACAGGGAGGTTTCGGTGGAGCTTCGTGGCAGCAGGACTTCTCTTATTCTCTCACACTTTTCATCCAGACAGGCTCTCCTCATTGTCTTTTCCACTGTCTCATGTTGTGGGTGCCTCTTATCAGCCTCCACAGCCATCCATTTTCCCCCCAGGCTAAAAGTTTTCCTTTCGCTCTTCACTGGCCCCTTCAAAGCCTTCCCCCTCCCATCCCCATCGCAGACTTTTGGAAAAGGGCTGTAGTTTCCGTGTCACTTGTTTTGGCTGTTGAGAAGGCGATCAAGGGACATATGAAGAGAGATACTGGGACAGAACCATTCTGGCAGAGCACTTCAGTGACCTTGAAGAGCAAGGGAGGCCCTGCAGCCACTTCATGTACACTCATGTCTGTCCTTAGAGGTGGTGGCAGAAGTACTGTGTAAACAGGAGATGCTAATCAATGGTGTGGGATGTAGCTTTACCATCCCCATCTTCTTTGGCACAGGTAAAATCTGCTGGTAAAAGTGGACTACTTGCTTACAGGTGGGCAGGTTTGTGTGTGAGTGTAAAAGACCCTGAAAAAAGAAGTGATTATTGGCTTTTTGTATGTTTTAATTGGGATGTTAAGATTATCAGGGCTCTGAATGTGTCTGTCTGGGCATCAGGTATCCACAGCTGAAGTGGCTGTGGCATGCTGTATATTTACTGGTGTGATAAAACTTGTAGGATTTTTTAAAATATTTTATCTGTGGAACATGCTAGAAAAGTGTCTTCATCCAAGCTGTCTTTGAAAGGGAGAAATTGAGGCATTGGAATGAAGAGTGTCCCAACTTCTGTGGTTGGAGTCTACATTAACACTGGTATTTGGTTAGCTCAGAACATTTTTATATATTTTAAAGACTATTTACTATACCCAAAGCTCTGTATTTTTTATATTTAGTCCAACTTATCAAATGTACAATGTTGATTTGCATTATCCCCTTCAGAGCCATGGTGATGATAAAACATGTTCCAACTTGCCTGAACTCAATTTATATCCTACATCAACAGAAAGTGGAAAAAAAAAAAAAACCCTGAGCTCTACTTTGAGATTAAGCCAGCATTTTTAAAAGCATGCCAGCTTCTATTTTCCGAAATACTTTATAACAGTCTGTACTTTCTTCATTAAGTAGAGCTAATGATTTCCAAAAGTTTTCTTTTTCCTCAAAACTGTTGCAGCATATAAAAATGAGCCAAATTAAGGTGATTTGAAAACACATAAGAGTGCTTGCAGCTGGTGTAACAGCAGGAGCATGGGTAGGCTCAGCCTTTAACAGACACTTGGGAACTCTCTGTTGTCAGGAGCACCTTGTGCTGCTTTTTGTCTCAGTAGGTCGTTGCAGTTCTCACCCCCTTATGACTATTGGTTCCCTAATTCCACAACAGCTTGCAGTATCTTATGTAGAGAGGTCAAGATAATATTGTGTACTTGTATCAACAGTACAATTTATTAAAATACCAGATTATTGAGCTCAGTTTAAAATCTTGTAGTATGACCCTTGCTTCACTGAAGTGTGGAAAACTGTGTGAACTTTTGCCAAACTACCAGAGGAGCTGCCAGGGAGGGACCCCACGGTGCCCTGCTGGGTTTTCTAGACTGTTAGTTTAATGCATACATTTGAGGGAAGATGTACAAAGAGACACTTTAATTCTTTTCCTGATATCAGACACTTTAAAGTTCGAATTATAGGTGCAGTTAGAAAAGCACCTACTGCCTTCGGTGTCCCCAAATGTAATAATTGATTTTTCTTAGTCTTTTAACCTCCTGGGTGGCTCTCTTGGAGCTCTGGCCCAGACAGACTCCATTAGACAGATCCAAGCAAGGCTGTTTAAATAAATGTGTCTTCCTTTCATTTCAGCTCTCTTTGGCCAGATCAACATGTTCCTACTAACTTGCACTTGGGATCTGACCCTGGTTTCCTACTATTTCCCCTTCCTCATTGCAAGTACAGAAGACAGAATAATATTCCCAGTTAAATAGAAAGTCGAAGGAGAAAATAAACACTCTTAAGTGTAGCTGCAGTGTATTTTGTGGAGAAGAGGAGGCAGGCACATCTGTGCAATAACTTAAAGGGTGTGTGAATTATGCAGAATGACTTGAAGTTGGAAGAAGCAGGAGTGGACCACTGCTGGACTGTTAGGGTTGTGGATTTTTTCCTTTCCTAGCTGTGGGAGGTGTTTCAAAACAAAAAAAAGTGCTCTGTGGGAAGTGGCTCTTTGAGATCAGACTTTATGCCCAAAATCAAAAACCCAGGGGAAAGTTACATAATGCTGGGCTTCCATTTAATCGTAGCATTGCTTGCTTATGGGAGGTGGACATGGGAGTCTCCAGCTTTTAAAATCTTGGCCTTGATAGCACAGAACTGAAAGGTAAAGCAGATCACTCCTGGCAGAATACAAACTGAAGTCCGCGTCGGTATTTTGGGAAAGGAGAGCACATGTTCATTACCAATTGGAATGGTATCTGCATGGTTATCACATTCTGTTTAAAGGGTTTCCATGAGGAGGAAGCAGAACTGGGAGAATTAAAGTGAGAGAACTTTTGAGATATACTGTGAGATTCACCATCAACTCATGAGCTAGAACAACATGGAAAAGTCCAGCCAAGAAGACTGGAGCTGTGTAAAGAGTGGAGCCCCTTACTTCATAGAACTTAAAGGAAACTTTATATGGAAATGCAAAAATAAAAGGTGATATTATGTTGAGGGCAATTTTCAGAGACAAACGCCCTAATTATCTTACTGAGAAAAAACTAAAACTCTTCCCCTGCTGAAAAAAGTCCTTTTTGTCCTTCAGAAACTCTGTCACTTGCAGAGGAAGTGAGGATCAAATGGCAACCGTAAGTGAACCAACCCAATAAATTAAATGGCTTTTTGAATAGGTCTGTCTGGAAGTTGAGAGAAAAAGGACAGAGAAATAATGGCAATTAAGAGATTTGGAGGAGATTCTTCCTATCCCTGAAAAGTAAAATGGAAAATCTTTCAGGGCCTATGTAGAATTGCACAAATTGTGAGAAATCACTGATGATAAGTGTCTAAATGCTGGCAATATATGAAACTGAGAAATATACTCTTGCAGTGCAACAGAAGTCAAAGTGATAAAATAATTTTTTGCTGTTCTACTAGCATAGAAAAGAATGAGGGGTAGGGAAGGGGAGGAAGAGTTGTTGAATAGGAATAATAGTGATTTTTTTTTTAAAGTCCTGGACAATGGAGTTTTATGTTTGTTATTCCCTGATGAATTTGGAATGAGGAGGAAGGAATGTAATTGTATGCCTCTCTGATTAAGTCCATTTGCTGTGCAAGGAGGCCCACATGGTCATGGAGCGCTCATGACTCAGCTGAAATGAACATTGACAAGTTTTGCCAAAAAGGGGAGGGAAGCCAGGATGCAGAGGATTTCACTAAGGAACTCAAAAGAGAGGACAGCTGTGCCTCATTTTCAGAAGCACTCAGTTGTCTTCGAGGAAGCCAAGCAGCACCAAAGAAAAAGCTTACTTTTTATTTCTTAAAGAATAAAGACGTTCCGTTTGTTTTCTCTCTTCTTTTCTAATCTGGGTTTAAATAAGGTATCTGCCCTCAGAAAAGGTTTTTCTAGCAACGGAGAATTTCTTCGTTGTATATACATTTATATACCCACTCATGCTACATAACCTCTATAGGTAATGAGTAGCTTTGATTTTACGTACCAGTAGCAGCAAGAAAAAGGCATTCAGCAGAACTGCCCTGGAGCTGTCCAGTACGGAGCATTCCCCCTGCAAAAGTTTTGGTGCTTTGCAGAGCACCCGATTCTCTCTGCTCCTCAGTGCTTGACCACATGCAGTTTTGAATTAGTTTCCTGGTTTACTCTGTCTGATTTCTAAATAGCGCTGTGGTAATGTATGTCTTCTGCTCCTGCAGGAGTATTTATAGGATGCCTTTGGAAAGTTGGGCAACTGCAGGCAATGAAATCTTGCTCAGAAATTAAAGTGATTTGAAAAGTTCTGTTACATGGTGATTTCATCCTGAAAATTCTGCTACACTAATACCAAAATATTAATAGAACTCAAGCATGGCTGATTGACACCAGGGAGAAATATATAATCACTTTGAATCATTAACCTGTTTTCTTGTTTGAATAAACAGGAGGCAGCCTTTCTCTCCTGAAAATGAATAGGCCAAGATGTAGAGAATGTTTTGATACCATGGAAAATACCAGTGATTATTACTAAATAATCCTATCATCTTTTGTGACATAGACATTTTGCTACTTTTTTGCTGAAATAGTTATTTTCCAGGTTAATTTGCTTATACATTTTCGTTGGTTAATGTTCTGAATCTGTTTTTATTGTCATGGAAGCATATTTTGTGATGTTTGGTCTTGGCTGAAAAGGAATTGTCTTTTTGTGTGTATACTTTTTTTTCACTTTTCATACTGAGAACCAACAACCGCATGTCTGGATATTTAAAAGTGCAAGTTTGTAAAGTTCATCTTTAACTTCATTCCAAAACATACATGATAACATTTGATTTTAAAGATCTAAAATGTAAAACAATGCTTATGGATTATGACATAGTTGCTAGTTATTATGGCTAAAATGCAGCTAAATTCTGTAACTTGCAAATGGATTGTGAATCCTGAAGAATTATACAGCCCGTATAAGAACAGAGAATATGATCACTTACCTTGAAACAAAGCTTAGAAGCATGAAAATCCATTTTAGTCAAACAGTGGATCAGTGTGTTAGAGTTTAAGTAAGAGAACAGTATATGCTATTATACACACCATCTTTGGATGCTGATACCATCCACCAGAGATTCCTCCAGTGCGACTGTTTGTTTTGAAGAAGACATTTTTATATAAGGTCATTCTGAAGTGGTAAACAAACATACGAAATCATTGTGTGGAGTATCTAGAATTCACAGACCACTTAGATAACTATTGTGGTCTTAAAGTACCTGCAAATACCACAATTATTGCGCTGGCAAATACAGCTTCTATAAAATGTGCCTGAACGTATTAAGTTGGTATTCTCATAGTGTTCAGTATTGCAACAGTTTTGTATTTTCAAAATTGGGAGAATAGAATTTGAAAGAATACTTCCTGAATAGTGGTTGTTTCTATCACATGAAAAGCAATGTTAGGTGGAGGTTGGAGCATGTCATATCATTCTGTAACTGGAAATAGAATAGCTGTTGTTTAAAGTTTCAAGGTATACAATGTAATGTGTGCGCTTATTTATTTTGATTATTTCCTGATTTGTTTCATTTGGAGTCCCAGTCCCACAGACAGTGCTGTGCTTATTTAGGCCTGAATGCAAGGAATTACAGTCCAGGTACAGATTTTATGTTTCATTGAGATCACCATTAATTTTTTTTTTTCCCAGTGTAAACGTCAGTCTACCCAGTCATGTTAAATTGAAGGAGTGGCACTGTGTCTGTACAATGACTGGTTTCATCTAAACCTACAGGTGCTATATTTATTTTACATTTTTATTTTATAGTTTACATATTTTTTTATACATCAGCATAGAATGTGGATCACAGCATAGTTTACTACATAAAATACATTGGACTTTACTGAAAAGGAATTTACCCATCTCTCCCTTAGTATTAAATTCTGTACAAATTTTTCTGTATACTTTGGTGCAGGTCAGGTAGTATTACTGTTGGCTTGTGCTAATGAATGAACCATTCATAAATGGACCATCAAAATCTGCATAGAACTGAAACCAGTGAAGTGCCTTGGGTGAGTGGTTACAAATGTCTAAAAACTGGTCTTGTGGGCAGACAGTGAGGAGCACAGTGATGCGACTGAAGGTAAATGAGTGATATTTGCCAAGTCAGAGGATGAGAACTTGATTTTCATGCTGGAAGAGTGAACCCTAGAAGGAGAGACCAGTGAAATCAGGGTTTCTGGGGATGCAACTTCAGCAACCAGACAGCACCTCAGTTCAATTTTGTGTCTCCGTTTCAAAGCACAGAATCTATTTCAGAGCATCTTCATTCTGCATAACTGGTACGTTCTGGCTTAGAAAAGGCTGCTGTCAAGTGCAGAAATGAGTCTTGAGTGTATCATTCCTCAAAAGCCTATAGATCCTACAGAATAGGATCAAAGAATTGTTTAGGTTGGCAAAGACCTTTAAGATCATCAAGTCCAACCATTAACCTACCACTGCCAATTGTGTAACTTCTATTCCTGGAACCCAGGTCCAATATTGAAATGCCATAGAGAGATTCTTGCTTTTACTTCAAACCCAGGGGTAACTGAAGTCATTGTAGCTGTATTTCTGTCAATAAAAATTCCTATACACCTACACTTCTGATGCTAGGCATGCCTAGAACTGTGTGGCATAGGTAAGTATGTAGCACAAGCCCAGTTCCTAGAAAGATTTACAGGGTTGGAATTCCTCTGTCTCACCTCTGGATCCTGATCAAGCAGGATTTTTAAGACTTGTTTTTGGAACAAGCTTCATGAAAAGCAGTATTTTTTACCTTTTATGTCATGTAGTTGGAGCATTAGTCAGAAAAGAAGACCAGGGTTTAGTTCCTTCCTTAGTCTGAAGCAGTTTGAACCTTTGCATTTCTGGTAAAAGTTTAAATGATGAGCTTTTGGATTGAGGTTGAATGGGAGAGAAGTGTGAGGTATGGTGTAACTATGGGTGGTATTGTGTATTTCAAGCCCTTTTTTTGCCAGCACTGCAGGGAGCTATAAATACAGGTATCAGCCTCCAAAAGCAAGTTACATCACTAAGTGTTTGTTGTTCACATAGGACCCAAGTGAGATGTGTAAGTAAGTTATGGTAGAGATTATGCCTCTTAATAGATGAAGAGGAAAGCTACATAAAAGGTCTGTTTTATTTAGTCAAGGATAACTGCGAACATTGTGTGTGTTGCTGTATTAGAAGCAGAGCTGCAAAAGTAAAGTGCACAAATGCGTTCTTCATACTGCTTTGGGCATGATAATTCAGTCTACTTAAACTTTTATCTTCATAGAGAGGGAACATCATATAAAAGGGACTATGTTCAGAAACTCCTCATCTGGATCCATTTTGATCTCTTTTTTTATATGTTATGTAACATCAATTATTATTGCTATGTGTTGGATAAGTTTGGTATAGAGTTTTTTTTTTTTTCCTTTGTCTTGTTTTGGTTTTGTTTAATATTTTTTCATGCTGCTGATGTACTGTATTTTTGACAGTTTATGAATGCCACAATTTAAAAGCTAATAGATATTTTCTAATAACACCACAGAAATCAACGTGAAGTTGCGCATCATGGAGAGCAAATATAAAACAAATGATTTCATGTTGAGGCTCCATAGCATAAATTCAGGCACTGAAATCTGATGAATCTGGAGGTTTTCATTTGTACCATGACAGGCACTAGCAGCACCTCATTTGATAAGTAACTTTGCACCAAGTATTTTAAAATCAACTGGAGAAAATAAAAAAAAAGTAAAAACCTGCTATTATTACCTCCAGCATCTTTAGTGTTCTGGTGGTAAAGGATCAAACTCAGAAGCACTTGCAGAAGGCTGAGGATTGAACATAATTAAAAAGGATCACTCCCAAAAGGGGGCCTGTGGAACACCATGGTCTGAAGAATCTGTGCTAATAATGCTTTTAAACCATGGCTTTTCATTTACTGTGAGAAATACAAATTGGAACTGACATTTAACAGATGAACGTATCTCCACAAGCCTTCTTTATATGAAATCACTAAGACTGCATGCATGGTACTTTTGTTCGGCTGTGTAAACCGTAGCTTCAAGTGCCAGAATAAACCTTGGAAACACTGCAGGTGTTTGCTCTGAAACGCTGGACATGATGCTCAAGATTTTGTGTTCTTGGGAACACAGACTAGATTAGAGTTCTCTCTTGTATATCAATTCAGCTTTTTAAAACAAGCAAACAAAAAAAAAACAACCCCAAATCTACCCATTTTTCTAAGAGCACCAGTTTGACATTTAAAAAAAAGCCTTTCTCAATGTGAATAACTCTGGAATATGTCTGAAAATGATTCTGGCGTGTTCAGAAATGTCAGATTTCTGGCACAAATAAAAACATATTGTATTCCTTTCAATTTTTTTGAAAGCCATCTATTAGCATTTATGACAATATAAAATCTGCCTTTTTCATTTGTGGGACTTCTCTGAAAGGTAAGTTGTATACCTGTTTATGCAGAAAAACATGACCTGTACTTTGTTCAAACCTATCTGATAGTGTCACTATGCAGTGTAAGCAACTTGTCAAAGGTCCCAACAAGTGTGCTATGTTGTTTTATTCTGTCTTTTGCAACCTACGTTGGTGACAGTGGACATTTCTTAATGGACTCCAGAGAAAATAAGTTATATGTTTTGTATGTTTTAAGAGATGGGAACTACTTTGGAAAAAGTCATCTGTGCTTTTGAAAGCAAAATGTCTGAACTCCTCTAACCTCTAATGACCATTTAATTCACCTCTTGCTAATTTAAATTAAGCTGTCTTATTCGGAAATGTGATACTCCTGAATTATTAACAAATTCTAGGCCATTAAGTAAAAAATAAACAAAGGGCAGAACTCTTTGCTCTGTCCTCTTGAGCAGAAAAGTTGCAAGTGGATTGGCAAGAAGGAGGCAAAATGTGAAAGCCTTCAGCTATTTAGTCTGTCAGCTATAATACTGTAGAAAGGTACAATCTGTCAGAGTGGACTGAGGTAGCATGCTCTTTATGCTAAATGTTATTTAATTATTGCTCAAAGGGGGGAAAAAAGTGCCTTATTTCTTCTGGTTCCTTGGTGGAAACCTAAGAGATGTGTAGGTGATGAGTGCTTATGACTCTGGGATAACTACTGATACAGTAGGAGATCTCATCCCTGGGGGCCAGATGACTCTCTGACCCATATGTTGAAGGTTTCATCATAGAGTGGGAGGAAAGAATTTGCCTTCTTCTCATGTGCTGTAGCCTGGCAAGATGGAACAGGATACTGCCCTCCATCCCACTCCATCCTTGCAGTGCCAGCTTGTGGGGAATTGTCTGGGACAACTGAGGATTAATTTTCCAGTTTTGAACACTGAGATTTTTGAGAATTTCCAAGTGCATAACAGACTTGCATGGCCATGACTGTTATAATTGTTGTGGAAACAAACATGTCCCTGCCTTGAGGGTAGTTCTCATCAGGGTATCTTGGAGATTTGGAGTTGTGCTCCTATTGTACTATTAAATCCTGCTTAGTGAATGTCTGAAGGTTAACGAAGTGGCCAATAGCACAGATTGTCTGGAGTGAGAGAAAAGAAAAAGCTAAGATGTCAGAGGTAAGTGTTTATAGCAGGATTACAGGCTTCAGGAGCTGCTGCATATGGAGAGATGAGGTGGTACGTATGGTTCTGCCAGTATCACTGAGGGTATGGCTCATCAAAACCAAGAATGTGATAGCTAGGCAACTATTTTACAGATATGGAACTATGTATCCAACTGAAGAGTATCACATGTGAAAATCAAAGTGCACAAATACATGTAGGGAACATTTGAAAAATGTTAACTTGAATACTGACCGCTAAACAACAAAAGAGAAAAGCTGGAGTTACTCATGAAAGGGGGAAAGCTACCCCTACTCGTTCAAGAGTCAGAGACAATAAAAGGCCACTTTGAAAGCTGAAAGCTGAAGAGCTGGTGGATGTCTGCTACAAACGTTCCTCTTGCCTCTGAGCACAAGAGGAATTCCTTCTTAAGCACCTCTGAGGTGTCATAATAATATAAATACCATTTTGTCATTACTGACTTCAGAAGACATTTGGTAGACATCTCATGTGCAGGAATATGGCTGCATATTCTGTGCATGCAACTGGGGAGATATGGAGCAGGTGCTGTAGTGTGGGGTGTACTCTGAATGTCCAAACTTTGTCTCCTGCCTGCTCAGCTGTCTACCGGTCTTGTTGCCAAGAGGAGAGGTCAAGATATGAGGAATGGCAGTGGCTGCCCCGGAAGCCCCGTTCTGCCCGCCGGGGCGGCAGGAGGGCAGGGCTGCCTGGGCCAGTTTTCCTCACCCTCCCCCACCTCTTCCTCCAGTCTGCTTGTCATCACACTCTCTTCTGACCTTCATAGGCCCTGTTCTTCAATAGAATAGCTCAGAAAAGCAAACAGCTTGGAGAAGGGTGATACGCCTGAGGGATGGGGACAGCGTACCTTGAGGGCAAGTGCCCTAGAAATCGTACTCTGGAGAGTGAGAAAGAGGGATACTGGAAAGGGACTGCAGAGATACAGAAACATGGAGGTTGGAAGGGACCTCCTGCGATCATCTGGTCTAGCTTCTGGTCAAAGTAGACCCAGTTAGTGTAGACTGGGTAGGGTCTTGTTCAGTCCAGGTGTGAATAAGACCAAAGATTGAGATTTTGCCTACTCTTCTAGTGTCTGGCCATCTTCCTGGTAGAAAGTGCTTCCCTTACACTGAGCTGGCATTTCCTCTGTTCCTCTGTGCCTGTTTGTCCTTGTCCTTGCACTGTGCGACTGTGGGGAAACTCTGCTTCCATCTCCTCTACACCTGCCCTCTGAGTAATTGCAGACTGCCCTGGGATCTCCCCACAGCTTTCTCTGCATTCAGGTAGGGAGGTTGGGGATGGGGGAGAGAGGAAGAGACCCAGATTTTATTCCCATCTCCCACTTAGACTCCCACAGACCCAGAAAAAACTGACCAGGACTGTGTCCAGCTTCCCCATTGCTGCTTTACATACCCCAGGAGTCCTACAGAGTCCTCCCAGACATCTGACCTTCCTTTTGGTTCTCTCTTAGTGACTTGTAGCAATACTGCACGCACCCTTCCTCATCCCCAAGGAGCTAAATGGCTTCAGCAAATGCCATTATTTAAATAATTAGAAACAGGTTCATTAGCGGACACTGAGCGATACCTACAAATAGCAATGCTTTTGAGATAATCCTGAATAATTGTCATCAGTTTATTCTTTGTAGGTTACTTCAGATATATTGTTTTATTTGGTGTCACTGTTCAGTAGATAATCACCTCAATATGGGCTGTTGCTCCAGGGCTGGGACAAAATAGACCAGTATGTGTGGATGTGTGAAGAACAAGGCTTTTGAGCAGAAACAGGGAATTGATCTGAGATCTTACATTAACAAGTGTGCTAAAATATTGTGCCCTCTTCTATGTCCACACCTCAAAAACAGTATGCCAGAAATGGAATTCAGAGGAAAGTAACAAAAACGAGAAGGGATTTGGAAAACAAGTATAGCAACATGAATCTCAGGAGGGTCTATTCGTTTAGTACATGAAGGACAGGACTGAGTGGTGGCTTGGACTGTGTACACATATAGATAGGAGTAGGGGAGGACCTTTCAGTTTTGCTGAGGAAGTCATAGCCAGAAATAGTGGCTGGAAATTCAGACAAATTAATCTTTGAAATAAGATGCAGTTTCTTAAAATATGGGGCTGATTAAGAAGTGGAAAAGATCAAGGAGGTTGGAGAGAGCAGGGATACACTTGAGTCATTAAAACAACATTAGATATTTTTCTTAAAAATGCAGTTTAATCCAGTTTCTTATAAGATATCTACAGCTTATGCATACATGGGGTCAAACTAGATGATAAAAATATCCTGGATGATGCTTTCTTTTCCCAAAATCGCACATAATGGCTTTGACAGAGCAGACAAACTTTCACTTAACTGGCATTTCTCTTCTAAATTTGTGTGTTTTCATGTGCAACTGAAAGCAGCTTGTTCAGATGCCTATCCAGGGGACTGGGAAATACTGGTGGTTTTGCTATGTCAGAAAGTGATTTGCAACATCCAGGTGATGTTTGCATGGTACCTACTGGCTTTTTTCATATTTTTTCTTAATGCTATTTACCTGTGTGAAACAAAGCTGAAGGCAGAGAGGAATACACAGCGTTTTTCTGGAGAGGGTATCCTCATAGATGTGGGTTGCGTAGTGCTGCACAGCCCTGGCCTTCTCCCCACCCTCCACCTTTGCAAAACCTTCTTGGTGTGATTTTTCTCTTCTTTAGTTAATCAACCCTGCAGCTACTGTGTCCTTAGTTACTTGGTGGACTGAAGGAAAAACACCCAGTAGGGGCCAGGACTAAGTTTTATACTTTATGAATATAACAAAAAAAAGGTCTTCAAATAACGGGCTGTAAGAGTCATCACATTGTAAAGAAAGTGAGCTTGAATACTTGCTGGAATATCTTTAGTCTTCTTGCAGGTGAAAAGCAGCTAACCAGCTGAATTTTGCATGGTTTTAATTTTTACTTGGGATCATACTGTATCTGGAACTGTGAGTGTTTCTCAAAGTACCAAACTTTGGAAATACTTGAAACAGCAAATGTTTATGTTTTCCCCTTTGAGGATGAATGTGCTAAATTTATGTTTTCTTCCCTCAAAAAATTGTTTAAAATATCAAGGGTCTGATGTAGCTCCACTGAAGACAGTCAGAGGAGAGAACCTTCTTTCAAGGTTTTCACTAGTTCAGGTCCTACATTCCTATAGAATTTCTATTCCATTCCTTCAGTGATCACAATCTCATTTGAATGACTTGTCAATATTTTCAGCAAAAACAAGACTAAGTAAAAATACCCTATAATTTAACAACACGGAATTGGAAAACCTAGAATTCTTTTCTGTTTATTTCTCTCATATGGCTCTTCTTGGTTCGATGTCAGTGAGTTTTTATGTCATTGTCAAAATGCTAACATAAATGTTTTAAATGCCAGTCTACTTCATGATACCTTGATATTTAGTCTAAAGGCTGTTGTACAAAGTTAAATGAAATAAACATCCATTCTTTCTATAGTGTAAAACAATGAAATCAAGTTTTGATGCTTAAGTAGAGACTTCAACCAGCTTTTCCAATGGCTGTGGATTCCTTTTTTATTTTTTTAAGATTAGTCTGTTTTACCTTTTATAGAATGTTTCTGGAAATAAGGGGGAAAGAGGGAGGACAGTTAAAGAATTAGAAAGGCCTAAGTTTTCAAATAAAGTTTGGAAACTTTCAGCTAAAACAGGGCTCTGTGTGATCATTCTCATCCCCTCCAGCATTTGTCAGTACTTTAACAGTGAGAATAACATTTATTTGTGGAAAAAGACAATGAGTAACACTAATGGTTTTGATCTGTTGTGCTGGAATCCATTTTGAGGGATAAACAAGACAAATGAACAGAAGAAAAAGATAGGAAGACAGAAATATAACTTTTATTTCTGATGCTGGCCCTTACTTGCAGGAGGCAAACAGAGCCCATAGACTTATTCTTTCCTTCACATAGCAAACTTATTTTAAATCACCTGTTGTGTATTTCTTACTGCTTTTCTCTTGTTTTCACAACAAATGTTACAGTCATCACATTGCAAATAACATCTTAACTAAGCCAACCCTACCCTCTCTTTTTCCAAAGTGGAGAAAAAAAATTAAAAATTGAAAGAAAAGAAATGTTAGGGGATAAGATGTGAATGAGGAGCTATTGGCAGAAATGTGTATCTGACATATCAGGACCTAGCTGAATTTGCTAGTAATCAATGAGCAATTCTGTGTATCTCCTGTCAGCTAGGCATGATCTCAATGTAGTATTTAAGTTGCATTAGAAGTGCTTACTTGGATTGGTTCAGTTTTTATATTACCTTTACACCTTTTTCTGTCAGCATTCATTGTTAGAGATTGTTATACCTTGCTCTCAGACTTGAGCCAATTTCTGTAGTAGTTTCATTGCTAAATTATATATAATTATGTATAATTATATGCCATTTTATATCTAATTTCTAGTTATTGCATTATGTTCCCCAATGACTGCTTTCTTTCTGTTTACCAAAAATTGAACTCTACATTTCTTAGCTCAGACAAAATGGTCTCCCAAATTATTGCTCCAGGTATTCATTTATATTAAATGGTTTTCTCTTTCCCCATTTGGTAACACAGATACATATGCACACTCAAAATTTGATTTCCTGTAGGAGTAGGTGCAGATGTTTCTTCTGCAGCATCCTGTTAACTGTATGCTCGCTCAATTTCAAGTGTAGAACTGGAGCGTCAGATTTTGTCCTATTGATTAGCTGTTTTGTTTTCCTTGGGTCCGTCCAAGAAGGGAAAATTCTGTGGAATCTCAAGTTGCTTGATAAAGAGGGAAATAACAGCATGGGCTTTTCACAGACAGGATGAAATCATGGTTTCTAGGGAGACCTCAGATTCATTTGTTGCAGCCAGAACGTGGAGCCACCAACTGTGGTTGCTTACATAAGTTGCCCATCCTATATTATTTTCCAATCCGTCGGGTATCACTGAAGCAACTCAAGTGCTGTGGTAAACCTCCTTTTTCTTTAACCCGTAATAACTAATTGCCAGCACCTGGCACAGGATTCTCTTGGAATGGGAATTAATCCAACAAAGTGCAAAGTGCCAGAATAAATTGGATTTAAAAATACAAGTCTTCTGTGACTTCAGATGCTCGAGCATGAATACAAACTTTCTCTGCTGTAGACTGGAGGAGCCTGTGGGTTTGCTGTGCTTTACTGAATCATGTGAAAAATAACCCATCCCACTTAAGATTTTTGCTTTTAGAAATATGTATCTTCTTGCTTGGGTTATAATATATGTCAGCTGCTTACTTCGGTCTTTGAGGTACATCATTAAAGTTGTTATAAAGCCCTTGTAGAGTTGATACAAAGCCTTCTTTCAGAAATTTGACAAAAATATGATAATTTCTTTAATCCTCTCTGCTTCTTTATATAATGTTAATAACACTTTCTGCTGTATATATATCAAAGCTATAGATGTGAAGTGTAATCTTATCATGTAGTACTAATTCCTGTGGTTTACTTCGTTGGTTTACTTTATTGAACACCTCTAATAGTGGAAATTGTGATTATGTTGCAGAATAATTTCATTTAAACTACCAGTCCATTTTTTTTCCTTGCCTATCCCTAAAATGTATTTCGGAGCGAAGATTGAAGTGAGTTGCTTTGTCAATAGTTTGTGCAATACTCTTTTGTCTGTTAACAGTTTTTAATGAGAGATTGAAATAGTGGCTGTGGCACAAAGGAATGAAAACTCAAACATAAACTTGGTGTACTTAGTGCCTTTACTGAACTTTGGGGGAGAAACCCCACGTAACATTTGAGCAGCAGGAACGAACCACGCTAGTGTGTGCTTGAGGGACCACAGATGTACATGCAGAGACAGGTGATGCTGCTGTTTCTTTGAGGTCTCCAAAATTCATTTACTTCTTGCAGCACTTGGACATTCAGTGTCTGCTACCCCAGGTCGTTGTGCTGCCGACACCACACAACTCCCTTTACTGCAGCTGTGAACAAGATATACTCACGGACTCAGCTGCAACAGGCCTTTGCCCACATCTCTCCTCACTTCTTTCACATGTTTCTCCAGCACTGGCTGGAGATCTCTGTTCTCTAGTCTGGCTGTCAGGTAGTCTAAAAGTCTAAAAGCCTACCTGTTGTTGTAAAAAGAGCGCAAAGGTGATAGGAATGGGAGGGAGAGCCCAAGCAAAAGTGCCAGTAGCCTTTTCTTTTTAAGGTAGTCCAGGCAATGCTTTTCTGCCTGATTTCAGGGTTAGGAAATACAGTATCTTGAACTCTGTGCTCTGTGTACTTTGCATAGCCATATATTCTTGTATTGACTAAGGACAGATATTGCTTAGCCAGAACAGAACCATTTTACAACTACTTTTCATTCTTGCTGTACTAGTACTAACTAGTAAAAAAAAAAATAAAATAAGAGAGATCTCACAATATGCGTAACTTAAACACGTAAGTTTCTTTCTTGACTCCTCCTAATAAAAGCTCATCTGAACTACTTTGTAATTATATATTTAATGTTGTAGAATACTGTTGGCATGAATGTAATTACACTGGTGATGATGCCAAGAGAATTCATTGCAACATAGCAAGAGAAATAAATGGTATGGGGAATACTAATGTACTCATCACTGTAGGAGATTTAGTCTATTTATATACAATGTTGCATTTATGTACATATATGTATGTGTAAACCGAGACTAAATTAATGTCTTCACAGCCTCACCCTTCTGAGGAAATGCTATTACTCTTTTAAATGTTTGTAATATAATAACCTCATAAATTGTGCCCACCAAGAAAAATAAATTAAGAGGAACAATATGTGGAAAACATGGAAGCAGAATGGAACTGAAATCCAAGTGAAAATAAATACAGATTCAGATGCATTACTTGTTAAAAGTAACTGACTTAGAGTAACCTCATAGACTTTTTGAATGCCGAGGACTGGTAGTATAAGGTAGAGTTAGGAATAAATACTAAAATGTAAATTGCCCTAACATTTTATTTGTAAAATCCATTAATTTTGAAAACAGAACAAATATAAAAAGAAAGTGATGCAATATTGCATTACTTTTCCACATTATTTAGTGCATATAAATCTGGATTTTCAGGGTTGATTTTCACTTGCTGTACGGTTTCTGTAGTATTGCATAACTTTTGGAAATGCAAAGAATCTCACTTATGTCCTTTCAGTCATTATTGTTGTAATGTTTTAGTATTTGTTCTTTTGTAAGCCAAACTTAACAATCTGTAGTTGAATTAAGAGATGTTTATACAGTGATGTAATATGAGAGAAGCGTTAATTTATACTTGGAAGGTGCCATAATATATGTAACCTTTAGTCTTGTTATTTTCTTGGGATGCTGGAGAAGGTTGAAATCATAGCCTTCTTGGCTTCTTTCAGAGGCAGTAACTAGCAATGGGAAATAGTGAAGGAAGGAACTCCTACTTTCAGTGTATTTCTTTAGTGTAGTTCTTCAGCAAGAAATCTTCATGCAGCAGAGAAGCCAGGGTTTTCAGAGAAAGGAAATCTCCCTGTCTTTCTCTCTTCATTCCCAAGTTTGGATAGTGAAAAAACTGCAGTGAAAAGCAAATATTTTTGATTCTGGAAGATTCCAAATGGCTCTAAATGGAAAGTTTCTTCACAGGGTATTCCTGGGAAGAGTAAAGTGATATACTTAGATACTGGAAAGTTGCATATGGAAAGTACATCAGTAAACTGCCTTTTGGGATACAGAAGGTGCTGCTTTTAGGCATCTTAAATGCAAAGTGGAAATACTGCCTAACCTGCAGAAAAGGATCTGGGGATGTTGATTGACAGCTGGCTGAATATGAGCCAACACTGCACTCAGGTGACCAAAAAGGCCAACAGCATCCTGGCTTGTTTCAGGAATAGTGTGGCCAGCAGGACTAGAGAAGTGATTGTGCCACTGTACTCAGCATTGGTGAGACCCCACCTTGAATACTGTGTTCAGTTTTGGGCCCCTCATCATAAGAAGGACATTGAAATACCAGAGAGAGTGCAGAGGAGGTGACGAAGCTGCTGAGGGGCCTGGAGCACAAGTGTGATGAGGAGCAGCTGAGGGAACTGGAGCTGTTTAGCCTGGAGAACAGGAGGCTGAGGGGAGACCTTATCGCTGCCTACAACTACCTGAAAGGAGGTTGTAGCATGGAGGGTGTTGCTCTCTTTTCCCAATCAGCAAGTGATAGGACAAGAGGAAATGGCCTCAAGTTGTACCAGGGGAGGTTAAGATTGGATATTTGGAAAAAATTTCTTCATGGAAAGGGTTGTTGGGCATTGGAACAGGCTGCCTAGGTAAGTGGTAGAGTCACCTTCCCTGGACCTGTTTAAAAGACCTTTAGATGAGGTTCTTAGGGACATGGTTAGTGCTAGTGTTAGGTTAGGTTATGGTTGTACTTGATGATCCTGAGGGTCTCTTCCAACTGAAATGATTCTATGATTCTGTGCTTAGGCACCTAAATTTCCTATTGAAAACTTATGTTGGATGAGAAATTAATTTTCTGTGCGTGCATGCATACAGAAGATGCTATCATTTGAATCTCTGTGCACCTCTACATAGCAAAGATGTTCTGGAGGTTGCATGATGCCTTTGACATGTCTAATACACTGGCAGCATTGAATTAATTCAAAAATTGAGTAGCGACTGTTGGTGTCAGTAATGGCTGTACCATGTGTCCACTGTGTAGGGAACCTGAGTTCAATTTCCTTCCTGGTCAGAAGTGCTCAGTGACCCTATTTGTGCAAATGTTGCTGCACAGCAAAATTGCAGCACCCAGAAGAAAGCAAGAAAGATGTTGCAAAAACTGTCCAATTGGTTTAAGCTGCCTAAAATGACACAGCATGAAGGTGAGTCAGTAAGTCACCAGTTTTCAAACCTCATTGGGTTTTTCTCCTACACATTACAAAAACTGAATGTGTATTGGGGAGACTGTAATTTATCACAGGGCATGGGCTGATGCAGACAACTTTGTTGTACCCTCTTATTTTCCTGCCTTTAGTGAAGGTAGAAATGATACTCTGCTAATGGCTTTAATGGAGAACAGGTTCTTATACTACTGCCCTGTGGGCCATGGTTCAAGGGCCTGATGTTTAGTAGCACTGCTATGGTTTTTGCCTTTCTTGATGCAAGTCTCAAAGATACTCAGAAATATCTGGTGTACTCTATAACTCCTCATTTGAGGGGCTCAGAGCAGAGGCCTTTACATAAGCTGTTTGGGGTCCCTCTGTGCAAGGTAGACCATTTTGCCCCAGGGAACTGTTTCTGCTCTCTCTAAACATCCCTTTTGCTATCAAAGAAGAATGGCCATAATGAGTCACACTAAAGGTCCACCCAACCCAGTATCCTGTCTCAGTTAGTGTCTGATAGGCCTTTGTGTCTTTAATCTGATTGGTGGAGTTGGAAGATAGCCAAAGGCTTGCTCCCACCACTCTCTGCATGCCAGAGTTACAAACCCTCTGAGTGCAGTGTGCGCTTTCCCATTTCAGGTGGAAAAATTCAATAACCATGGGGGATGCCTTGAAAAATACAGTAGCACATACTATTTCTCCATTAATACTCTCTCAGTCAGCAACCCATTATTTGAGCTTGATGCAATGACTGTGCATTTATTTAGTAACCCTGTGTGGCTTTCTCTTTCATGAACATATGTATATTAAAAGTGGTTTGGTGTAACTGAGATGTGGGAAAGCAGTTACATTTGGTAAAACCACAAACTAAACAAATAATTTGGAAAAAGACAGGGGCTAAAAGTTTTAATAGAAATATTTTTATTTAAGTTGTTTTACACAGAACTTAGCATAATATCATAGGATCATAGACTATCTCGAGTTGGAAGGGACCAATAAGGATCATCGAGTCCTGGCTACTGTTTGCAGATGCAGAGGAAATAAGGAGCAAGCGTGAATCCCGTGTCCCTCTGCCTGTGCAGCGTGGGGACAGACTGACTGCCCCTTAGCACTTCCCTGCACACCCTGACCCAGCTCCTACAGCTCCAGCAGCAGTTTGGTATGAGGACCCTGACTTCTCGTAGCAGCTGACAGAGCTCTCAGGGGCAGAGAAGAAGGCGGTGAGCACTTCTGTGGACCACCATAGAGGCAACTTTCTCTGTTTCTCTTAAAAAAACCGGAGATAGAAGGGACATGATCAGCAGTGATGAATTTTGTTTATTGGCAATGTCAGTGGAAAGGTCCTGGGCCAATGTTAGTAGTGGCCTCTCCATAATAACAATAAGGCACTTGGGCGAGTATTTTCTTTGAGTAATTTCAAATGCACTTCTGTTGCCTATGCTATTATTGCTGTGTCAAAAAGACTCAGAAGTTTGGTCTCTGTAGTTGTTGGTTTGGCATCTCTTTTCACTGTTAAAAGTGCAGTGCTATATTATTATTTTCTTTCAAATAAATTGAACACTGGATAATTCCTGGAATCCTCTTTGATTGCTTTATTCTTGGGTTTATCCTTTTAATTTTGGTTTCTATTAATAACCAAGTGCATTTTGGACTACTAAATAGTTATTTGGCTTTATACTTATAACCAAGTTCCCATGTTCAGTATCTCATAGTTTTCAGGCTTTACTGTAAATGAAATACAGAAGGACTTTCACAAATAGATGGAAAAAATTGGTCTGTTGAGAGAATACAATTTGGTTCTTCAAATGAGATAGACCTGTTTTAACAAGTATTTTACTGATTCTTTTTAAGAAGTGTAAGTCGGAGCATGATTTTCACCAAAAGAAGTCTTACTCTGGTGTGATGGTTTCATTGCTTTAATGTTTTTCAAGTTAAACGACAGGCACTGAAAGCTGCTGTAGCATTCACTAGTGAAGAACGGAAATTCTTCCCTGTGAGAAGTGACATGTATGATGCCTGCCCTGTAATTCTGTCCTGCGCTTCCCCACACTGGTGCCTGATGGCTTGTGAGAGTTTTCTCAGTATTATTTCTTTTGCTGGTGGAGTGAGGCCAAGTTTGGATATGGCCCTCATGTGAGGCTGGGGCTGCACAGTGAGCAGCAGTTTGGGTGAGTGAGGCTGGGGCCAGGGGGAACTTGTTCTACCTTTCTTGTTCTACCCTTTTGTGACTCCAGTTTCACAGAGTTTTAAGACAACTTGATGAGAGCTGACCAGTGGGGTCATATGAGGGGTGTGCCATTTATTTTTGCCTGTTATTTAGAATATATGCGTGAATGAGTTGAGTGCAAATGGATGATAGAACAACACAGAACTGAAAAATTGAGAGGACAGCACATTTCTGCTGGGTGTGTCCATGGAACACACCACAGCATATCCCCATGAATTTTCCTTTCCTTACTTCTGGTTCCCCTATAACACCCCTAACTGGCAGTGGTTTTGAAATGACCTTTCCCCTCTGCTCCTAAACCAGGCTCCCTGACACTCCCTGTGCTCCAGGACAGCTGGTAAATGCTGCATTCACATCCTGCTTTCCATCCCTGATGGTACCAGAGGGTAAACGCTTGTGGAAAGATGAGCAGAGATGAAAGGGCCGGTGCAGTTTAGGGCAGGCACTAATGGCTTCTGCAGGGGCTGCTGCAAGGAGAGCTGTGCCAGGAGCAGCATCCCTGTGTCCCCACCTGACCTGAAGTGCCTGCGCGTATGGCATGGAGCACGTACAAGTTTTGTGCTGCAGGGAGTGTGTTGTTAAAATAATTTTGTAGATTTAGTGTGCTTTTTTAATTTTGAAAAAAAAAAAAAAAAGATGCAAGATCAATGGTAGCAGTCCCTCTACTCCTTTTAGTGAAGACTGAGGCAGTGAAGTCACTAAGTTGCTTTTTTATTTTCCTTTTGCATAAAGTCTATAGATTTTACATAAATAACCATTTATACATCCACAGAGATGATGAACATCAAAAATTATTTAACGTACAGTTGTGATAATACTCTCAACAGGCTTTTTTATAACTATTCCTTATCAGTTTTTTGGACCTTTTTCTTTTGGGCTTGTTGGTGGGAGAGGTCTATCGGATTTTATAATTTGTTTGGGCCAGGACTGTAGTTTTGGTATATATTAGATCTCTGCATGGTATGCATGGTAGTCTGTCTTTTTTTTTTTTCTTTTCAGTTTTAGGTTTATATTTTTCCGATACTTTCAAAGAGTTCAATTGTCCTTCTATGGTTACATGCTGTTCAAATTCCCACAGAGATTTATTTTCATATGTTCTTTGGTATCACTCAGTTTGGCTTCATGAAAGATGTATTTTACCCTTCAGTAAACACTTGCCACAGAAAAGGCTGAAAGTGATTTTAAAATGATGAATCTTACTGAGCAGCACAATGTTCTGAATGCAAACCAAGTAATAGGGAAAAAAAGTTTCTTTTACAATGTACAAAGATAGATGTAAGGTATTCTAAAATTCTGTCCTCTGTTATATTAATTACATTTGATGGACCAAATCTATGCTTAAATGAACAAGTGCCACCTCATAGTTTAATAGAAATCACGGAATCACATCATGACTGAGATTGAAATAGACTTCTGGAGGTCATCTAGTCCAGCCCCTAGAGCTGGTTGCTGAGGACCATGTCCAGACAGCTTGAATATCCCCAAGGATGGAGACCCCACAACCTCTCTGGACAACCTGTGCCAGTATTCAGTCACTGGTGCATGCACTTACACCAGCAGTTAATCCTCCCTTTCCCTGTTAGGGTGTTCCTGTTTTGTAGTGGAGGATGAAATGGAGTTAGAAATACTGCATTTTGTGTTGGGAGGATGAGAAAACAGAATACGAAAGAGATTCATTATACTTATATTCTTGAAATGAATGGATCTTTAATACAATACTCCAAAAATGTATCTTTTCTCCCATTATGATTCTATTTTTTTGCATTTAACAGAAGTAATTGTTATGACTTAATTTAAGTATGGTTCCTTTCTGACTTGATATACTCTATGATTTTAAATTTGTTAAATAGTAGTTATGACAGCAACATGAAGCCAAAGTTGCATGTTTGCTTTGGGACCCTCTTAGGATTATAATTCAGAGACCATGGTAACAAAGGAGATAGAAACAGGAAAAAAAAAAAGAAAGTGAAGGTTAATATAATTTATATAACCTTGAATGTTACAGTACACAGTGGGCTTAGCTGTGCTGGGAGGGGGCTGGGGCTCACTGGGACCCGGGCTCATGGTGGTGGTCTCAGCCGAGGACAGAGGAGGAGAAGTGTCCCAGAGTCCCTGAAGTAGCCAGGTATGTGGGTTGAGACTGAAGTACCGTGTCCACACCAGTACCTGACACATAAACACTTGCCGTATTTTGGAGCAGCAGCAGCAGCTGCAGAGTGGGATGGTGGTTGGACAAGTGGGACTGGGACTGGGAACATAACCTACTTGCGTGTGTATGTGGCAGGTGAAGTATATAAATATGCCTTGGTGAAAACTGAGCTTCTACAGAAGAGCTGGTGAGTGTTGTTGAGTTTAGAATCTCAACTTTGGGCTTACACGCCTGGCTGGCACTTTTGGGGTCTGTGGCGCCTTGCAGGCTGGCCTTACATTTGGGCTTGCAGATTTGATTTCAAAGTTGTTCCTCATGCACAGGTTTTAAAACACAGCAATTTGGATTTGTTTTGTAATATAATGACACTATGCTTTCTTTTCATTTCTTCCCCATCTAGTTTAATCTGAAGACTTTGAAAATACAATACACATGGCACAGATCAGAACATTTTTTCAGATGTTATTAAGTCTATTACTTCATGATTACATCTCAGCTGAAGATGGGGAAACAAGAGCAAGTAAGTCTTAAGTTTTTATATTTCAGATAAGGGCAACTTCAAAGCATGCCTTGAATTTATAGTAATCATTTTCAGGTTCACATGCACACTTCTGTTGATGGTCATTTTTTTCCATTGTAATTTTCTTGGTGAAAATCCTGTAATATAGGGTAAGTAACTTAAATATATTATTTCTCCTTTAGGAAGGGAATATCTTTATTTCTTTTTTTGTCCTAGAAATGCCCAAGGACTGTAAAGTTCCAGTCTTGATATAAACATGTGTCTTGAGTATTTATATTTTCATTTCTTCAGGAGTCCTGTTTTGAACAGCTTAATGTTATGTGAGAAACTAAATGAGAAAAATAAAGCTTCTGTGAGGGGAAGCTGAGATAACCTCAGCTTTTGGACAGGCCTTCTTGCATATTCTTCAAAGTTAGCATCTCAGACCCCACCAAACCAAGTTATATACTGTAAATCTAGTTTATGGAAAAGAAAAAGTTAAATCAAGGTAGCTTTTTGAGAGGCAAATTGACTGGAAAAAAAGACTGTGGAAAACTTTCCTCTGGGCACAGTGGTACTTTCAGAGTAGGTCTTTTTTCTCCAGTTCTGCTCTTAATACAGCAATTTTCAGTATTGTACAACATACTCCATAAAATTCCTTTTGGTGTCTAGAAAGACATATATTTTTTTTCAGTCCACCTGCTCTAAGCTGGGCCTGCCTTCATCAGGCCCGAATTCCCTTCCAACTGAAATTACTGTGTGATTGATAGCTCTGACTACGAAGTGACGCGCTCTGCTCGCCCCTTGCTCCTTCTCCCAGTGTCTCTTCACCACCTGCATTGCAAAATGATCTCTCCAGCAGACCATGGTCAAGCGCTTTCAAGGAAGGTGAAATCTTGACCTGACCAGACGTGTCCGTAACCAGATGTCAGGACAAGGCGAAGCTCTCCTTCCTGTGCTGGAGCTGCAGCCTTCCACAAAGCAGAAAGCACTGAAACACCCAGCAACCCCTATAAGCCCAGGTGCCATGGGATCAAAATAATCTCTCCTGGTTTTGGCCATCTCCTTGGAACCTTGTGTATCAGTTATTTAAGCTCCTTTCACAGTTGATGGAAGGTGATTATCTCCTCTGGAGTTATTCCCTCCATCTGAGGATGTTCATATAAGAGGGATAGGACTGACCTGTAGAAATGCTTGTGTCAGTCCATGGCCTGTACTTGGCAATTTAGTCTAACAGCTCCATTTATAAGTGACTACAACTAGGAGAGCTGAGTCCACGCCTATTTGTTAGATGCTTATGTGTTCTTATACTCTGGAGGTTGAGCTTGTTCACTGAACATTTTTCTTCTACTGAAATCACAGTATGCTATCAGCAACATTCAATCAAGACTCAGGATTTTATAATAACTAGCTCTGTAAGTGCCATGTAGCAGTGTCAGAAGTCAATTAAAATGTATTTGTAAAAGGATTGGATATTACTTCTGGAGTATTCAGACTATAGTCTTCCTCTGCAGTATACTTGGTTTGCTAACAAAAACAAGGTTTTATGTTTATCATCTGTGCAGACAGAGATATGGAAAAAAACAAAATGTGTTTCTCTCTGCTCATTGCATGATGTGCAATTGCCAGCTGAGGAACTAAATTCCAGAAATTTTCATAGTTGTTTCTGGTGATAATGTGAAAACCAGAAAATGGTGTGGTTTTCAGATACCAAGCTGGGTCTGTGTGGATTACGGAAACAATCTTGTTTTCTCTGATAAACTCAGCTGACTTTTTTTTAAATGGACTGTATTTGTCAATATAGATTCTAATATAAACTTTAATTGATATGAAAAATGTTTCTTATGGAAGAAGAAAGTGGAAGTGTTCTTTGAAAGTTTTTCTTTTCTTCTTTTTTTTTTTTTAGGTTGCAGAACTGCTCCAGCAGATTTAGTTTTTATCTTAGATGGCTCTTACAGTGTTGGCCCAGAAAACTTTGAAATAATCAAAAGCTGGCTTGTCAATATTACAAGAAATTTTGACATAGGGCCAAAGTTTATTCAAGTTGGAGTTGTCCAGTACAGTGATTACCCTGTACTTGAAATTCCCCTTGGAACTCATGAATCCACTGAGAACCTCATCAGGGAAATGGAATCCATACACTATTTGGGAGGAAATACAAGAACAGGAAGAGCTATTCAGTTTGCCTATGACCATCTTTTTGCAAAATCTTCAAGATTTTTAACAAAAATAGCAGTTGTTCTCACTGACGGAAAGTCCCAAGATGAAGTCAAAGATGTAGCAGCAGAAGCAAGGAAAAATAAAATAACTTTGTTTGCTATTGGTGTTGGCTCAGAAATTGAGGAGGATGAACTTAAAGCCATTGCCAATAAGCCTTCATCAACTTACGTATTTTATGTTGAAGATTATATTGCAATATCAAGAATTAAAGAAGTTATAAAGCAGAAACTCTGTGAAGGTAAGTTAGAGATCATAAAATATTTTAGAAGGTGTACAGAAGACAGCTGTGTATGTGTATTTATTTCACAAACAGTATGTATTATTAATGTAATGTAAGACACCTGATGATCTTTAGTTTGATCTTTCATTTTGATCTTGTTTGCAGAAGTCCCTCCCAAAATGGTATTTTCTCTGTTAAGCAGCATTTGGGAGGTATATGATGTGTTAACACAGTGTGTGTTTGATTTTGGTATGTAAGATTTTGGCCTAAGCCCCAAACTTTTTGCATTGATAAAGTTTGTAAACCCTAAAGTAGGTGAGGAATTCTCATAGTGCCAAGAACATAGGGCTTGCTTTGTTCTTTTCCTAGATGTGCCTACATCTACAATCTGGCATTTCTTCTTGACAGTTGAGAAGATAGCCTATCATGACAAACAGGAGTTCTTCCACTAGCATGCATTGAAAAACCCAGAAGAAAGACTCTTGGCAAAAGTACCCCAAATTGTAACAAGCTGTTATGATCTTTTTTAGAAGGATTTTATAGAAGAATTAGCCAAGACCAACATTGTAAAGTGACTTTTTAGCTTTAGAATGCTAGTAACATTACTGCATTGAGGTTTCTGGTAACTTTGTAAAACACTCAAAACTGTGAATACAGTGAATATTTATCAGTGCTATTTTGTACATTTTTTTATTTCCAAGAATTGATTCAAGTCATATTTCATTTGTACCATATTCCTGCACTTAGTAAGAATGCAAAATAGTTTTCATTTGCTCTCACTTTCAGTATGAACTTCATTAAAAAAGTATGATACTAATTTTGAGGTTAATAGTGTTTATTTCTTGATACACTTACAAAAATTTTAATTCCTTGTGGCTGATATAGTGAGGTGGTCAGTCCAAAAATTAAATCAGCTAAGTGAAGCTAAATTCTTTAATAAAGCTTAATGCAGAGAGAAATTTCCCAAAATAATCATGATGCTTTCTTTAAATAAAGCTTAGAAGTAGTGACATTATACTCCATCAAGATGGATTTTCTGCTTTCAGAAATAAGTTAACTAGTATCCTTTAGAATTCAGCTGCACTATTGGACTCTTACAGAAGGAATGTGTGAATGTTGACTACAAAAGGGTACTTGAAGTGACCCTTTGCTCCCACTCTCTGATGTTGTGCCCTTCCCTTGCTGTAGCATTGAGATGCTTCTCTCAAAGAGCGATGAGAGCCAGTTGGCAGCTTCATTTCTAACCACAATGTCTTTAGCAGGTGAACTCAAAGACTGGAAATTTTAGATCTGAGTGGTGGATTGTTTTATTCATGTTGTTAAGATTCACTTGGACTCTGGGAGAGGAAGTTCCATGAGGGCAAAGCAACAATGATTTGTCTCTAATCCGCCACATGAATCTGCCTGAAAATTCTGGAGTTCTCTCTTGATCATCTTTGTTTTAATGTCTAAAAGAATGCTAGCTTCACTCTTTGGTGTTCTTAACTTCTTTATTATGTGAACATAGATCTAAGAGCTTAGGGGTAGTATTTCCTTTCTAGAAAAAGGAGGCCGAAGTTTGGAGGTTCATGTAGCAAGTAGCGTCATTATCAACAACTCTCATGTGCCTTCTGGGAGCTCCAGTGTTCATTTTAGAGTATGGCACGGTGTAAAAAACTGCTGAACCTGTCATCCAGAAAGGACAATGTGGCTAAAAGCTTCCCCAAATATTTAAAGTTTCTTATTCTGGAACTCAAATGTTCCTGTGTTATTAATATTCTCTAGCAAGAATATAGAAAAGATGATGTGCCAGGAATGCATTTAAAAACAATTTTCAATGCAGACCTGAGAAGTATGACTGGAGGATGCTGAGTAAAGTTCCTTTCCATTAGGTAATGGATTTTAAAATCAAAAAGTTATTCCATACTTCATGACAGGAAAAACAAAGCATCAGAAAACTATATAAAACACTAAAAGGGAACAAGATTTCAGTATAGGCTAGAGAATTGCTGTGACTGATACTATGGATGGGAAACACAGTCCCATTTCCCTTGGAAGACAGTTCTTAATTTTGCCACTGACTTCTGCATCCCGTATAATGGCTCAGATACTTATCAAAATACTCTTGACAGAAGATGATCCAGAAGACCCAAAAAAGGTTTACTGTCCTAGCAATGCTTTTAGATAGCTTTTCAATGTACCATTGGAAATAAGGAATACTTACTTAATGTATGATTTTACAGATGCTCAATTTGTGTGTTGATTTGGAATAGTTACTTTGGCAGTGATCCAGAATAATGGCTCCGTCACATAAAGTAATCCTATTTCTGCATTTATTTTTTGATTTTACACCAGATTTCTGATCACAGAATCATTTTGGTTGGAAGAGACCCTCAGGATCATCCAGTCCAACCACAAGCTAACTTAAATCCAGCACTAAACCATGTCCCTAAGAAACTCATCTAAAGGCCTTTGAAACACATCCAGGGATGGTGACTTAACCACTTCCCTGGGCAGCCTGTTCCAATGCCTGACAACCCTTTCCATGAAGAAATTTTTCCTAATATCCAATATAAACATCCCCTGGTACAACTTGAGGCCATTTCCTCTTGTCCTAGCACTTGCTGCTTGGGAGAAGAGACCAACACCTTCCATGCTACAACCTCCTTTCAGGTAGTTGTAGACAGCGATAAGGTCTCCCCTCAGCCTCCTTTTCTCCAGGCTGAAGAGCTCCAGTTCCCTCAACTGCTTCTCCTAAGACTTTTGCTTCAGGCCCCTCAGCAGCTTCATTGCCTCCTCTGCACTCTCTCTAGTATTTCAATGTCCTTCTTATGATGAGGGGCCCAAAACTGAACACAGTATTCAAGGTGGGGCCTCACCAGTGCTGAGTACAGTGGCACAGTCACTTTTCTAGTTCCTGATACAAGCCAGGACCCTGTTGGCCTTTTTGGCCCCCTGAGTACACGCTGGCTCATATTCATCCCGCTGCCAATCAACACCCCCAGATCCCTCTCTGCCAGGCAGCTTTCCAGCCACTCTTCACCGAGCCTGTAGCGCTGCCTGGGGTTGTTGTGACCCAAGTCCAGGACCCGGCACTTGGCCTTGTTGAACCTCAGACAACTGGCCTCAGCCCAACAATCCAGCCAGTCCAGATCCCTCTGTGTGGCCTTACTACCCTCCAGCAGATCAACACTCCCACCCAATTTGGTGTCGTCTGCAAATTTATTGAGGATGCATTCAGTTCCCTCATTCAGATCATTGATAGAGAGATTAAGCAGAAGTGGCCCCAATACTGAGCCCTGGGAAACACCACTCTTGACCAGCCGCCATCTGGATTTGGTTCTGTTCACCACAACTCTTTGGGCCTGTCCCTCCAGCCAGTTCTTTATCTGTCGCAGACCACACCCATCCAGGCCATGAGCTGCCCACTTCTCCAGGAGAATGCTGTGGTGTCAAAGGCCTTACTGAAGTCTAAGTACACAACATCCACAGCCTTTCCCTCATCTACTCGGTGGGTCACCTTGTCATAGAATGAGATCAGGTTGGTCGAACAGGACCTGCCTCTCATAAACCCATGCTGGCTGGGCCCGATTGCTTGTTTTTCTTGTGTGTACCATGTGATGTCACACAGGATGATCTGCTCCGTGACCTTTCCTGGCACCGAAGTCAGACTGACAGGTCTGTAGTTCCCTGGATCCTCCTTCTGGCCCTTCTTGTAGATGGGCGTCGCATTGGCCAACTTCCAGTCAACTGGGACCTCCTCAGTTAGCCAGGGTGGCTGATAGATAATGGGAAGTGGCTTAGTGATCACCTCCATCAGCTCCCTCAGCACCCTTGGGTGTCTCCCATCTGGCCCCATAGACCTGTGTGTGTCCAAGTGGTCTAGCAATACTGTAACAGGTAAGAGATTCTTGTGTTCATTGTCTTGTCAGTGTATATGACTATCTGCAATAATATTTATGGCAAGATGACTGTTAATTCAGATTTGAAACATGTGAGTTTATAACATGCTTCCACGATAACACTACACAGTGAAGAAACCTGGAAGAAGAAAGTGTTATTGTTATTATTCTTACTTAATATCAAAAGTATGTTGACATAAATCCTCTGTCTGTGTTTTGAGAAGAATAAAAAGGAAAGCTGTGTTGGACTTTTTTTTTTTTTTTTCCCAGCACTCAAAAGTTAGACATTTTAGTTTCCATAATGTGGTCATGGACTTTTTGCAATTCTTTCTTACAGAACCAGGCAGATAACTTTTAATGTGTTTTTAATTTGGAAGTCAGGTGACATTTGGCTGTGAGTGGGAAAAGAAAACCAAGGGGAATGTATGTGGCTTCTTGCTGCTGCCCCAGGTTAACTGTGGCATGTCCCCTTAGGATGGATTGTCCTTTCCCACCATATATAGTTAGTGCCTGCCCTTAGCTGACTTGTCTTAGATCTTATATATCCTGCCTCACCCACCAGAACGGGGTAGCATCTGACTACCTTTGGGCTAGAAAGAGAAACTGTGCAGCTTTGCTCATATTATAAAGAGAAGCCAGTCTAGACCTTTGAGCTGATAATTCCCTGGCATTGAGACATGAGTTTTCCAGCCTGCAGCTGGTCCGGATGAAGATGAGAGAACCCTCCACTCCTTCTTTGGAATGTGTTCCTAACCTCCTCTGACTAATTATTAACCTCCTCTAACCGATTATTTCTAGTGAAACAAAGGAAAATGAAAATGTGTTTATTGTAAATAGTTTAGCATAACTTTAATAAAACAAAAAGTAGTTTGCTTTCTTTTCATTGATTTACTACTCTAATATGATGTTGGCTTTATCATTAAATTTCACTCCACTATCTCACTTTTTTGTTTCAAATAACTTAGACCCACTGCCTAGTATTGTATTTGTGTAAAGAGAATTAAACACAGATAACATTCAGCTAACTTTAGTCCCAGCAGAAAATATATCACACAATAATTGTCCAGTGAGAATAGCTTCAAGCAGATTTCAGTGTAACAGACAAAATAGATCAGAGTCTATTTTGAGCAAAAGAAGATGACAAATAAGTTGTAGCTAATTCTACCTTTGTCCATTTTCAACCTGATTTATAGTTGGGAGGGATCCTGGGTTCATCCAAATTGTGTCACGGAAATTAGCACCTATAATTTTGTAGCATTTTGAGACCATACATTTTTAGAAATTAACTTAAATATTTTTATTGATCAGATATTGTAATACATTTTAACTACAGTTAGTCTCAGTTCAAAATAGTATGTGAGTATGCAGTAAAATATTACACCTCTGTATTCTTGCTTCCTGTCACTGAGGAGTCTGCATGACACTTCTCTTGTAACTGGCAGTTCTCAACTCTTTTATTACTTGAAAGGCAGCTACAAAAAATTTGGTAAGTGGAGCAGTTTCTTTTTGAGGGTTTTATATCTCATTTTGAACTATACTTGCATTTATTACTTTGCAGAATCTGTTTGTCCAACAAGAATTCCAGTGGCAGCTCGAGATGAAAAAGGATTTGACATTCTTGTAGGATTAGGTGTGAAGAAAAAGGTTAAAAAGAGAATTCAAATACCAACTACTAATGCAAAAGCTTATGAAGTCACTTCACGTGTTGACCTGTCAGAACTGACGAGGTATTTAGATTTATAAATACACTTCTAAATTTAGTAAGATTTTTTGTTTGTTTGTTTAAAGTGAGAGAGACTTGTTTTAAGATTTATATGAATGTTCAAGTACTGTCTTTTTGTTCCCTCTTCCCCATTATTTAGGAATGTGTTTCCAGAAGGTCTGCCTCCATCCTATGTGTTTGTTTCCACTCAAAGATTTAAAGTAAAGAAGACGTGGGACTTGTGGAGAATTCTAAGTCTGGATAAGAGACCACAAATAGCAGTCACTATTAATGGGGAAGAGAAAACATTATCATTCACTACAACAAGTTTAATGAATGGCACACAAGTTATTACTTTTACTGCACCTCGTGTAAAGGTAAGGACTAATTTGACATCATGCTGGAAGAGACATTTAAGTACACATTATTCCTTAGCAACTTTATGTTTTTTAAAAATATGTGATCTTATTCTTGGCTGCTTAGATTTTTAAAAATAGATGGTTGGTACCTCACCCATGTTTCCAGAGTGTCCACAGTGTCAGTGCTTTGCAGGTGCTTTCTACTCCGCAGTTTCCAGCAGGTAGTTGTGAAGATCACAGAGGCTTTTCTGCACACAGCTGTTTGCTTTGTATATGCTGGCAAGTATTTTCTGCCTTTGATGTGGACACTAGAAAATGTGAATGAAAATATTCCATTTTTGGAGCGGGTTTTTGTTAAGTGTCTAAGTTATTAAGAAATGTATGATGACAGCAGTTACTTTCTTTTCTAGAAGAGTAAATAGCAGTTTACAAACTGAGAGTTCATTCTGGATTTGTTTAGTTCTGTGTTGAGTAAAAAATCCTTTCGGTTGCTTACTTTTCTCTCTGAAGAAGGGATTCCCCTCTTCATGCAAACCAATTTTATTGTTTCCTGGTATAATCTGAAGGTTCCCATTCAATCTTCTTTCACTAATTTCCAGTGAAATATTCAACTCTGTAAGAAAGATCGTCTCAGTTGCGGATGACGCAAAGGGAGGGAGATTGAATGTCTCCACTCTTGTATTTGTAGCAGGAATACGCAGACCAGAGATTCACTTTTACTTGGGAAAATGGAAATGTTATATATTCTGATCTGTTTTTTATTTTATCTTATAATGAGAGACATTGTAAATAAATAAAACCCCAATCTATAAAAGAAAATAAAACACAAACAGAGATGCTATCTAAGGCTGTATACTATTAATTGAAGTAAGATTAACTTCTGTTTATGTCTGAAAAAGGTAACAAAGATATATAACATACTGAAAGATGTATATTTCAGTTTATGTATGCTAGTGTAGTGTGGGATTAATCTCTATTAAATTCAGTTATATTAAAGGGATGCATTTAGGCTAGGCTAGGTTAAGGAGCTAGATTTTTTATTAAATTAATGGGTAGGCTCAAGAAGAAGGCATTTGTTCCTGTGTTGAATTTCATTTCTAAGGTAGGTGAGAGAAATACTTTGAAAGTGTCTCTCATTTTCTGTTACTTACAGAACTTTGTTATTCGTTTAAACCAGATCTTAAGCTTTAGAAAACTGATGTTTTATGAGATGATAAATGTAATATTTGGTTTATTCGTTGTAATTTTCTGGCTCTTTCTGCCAATATAATGCCCTCTTTCTCATTTTTCTATAAGAGATTAAGTAGAAAGACTTTCAAGTACCAATTTGTTTTCATCATGATTTAAGATCTGAAGTGTTTGAGATATGATACTGCTGCTGAAATAAATGCTTCCAGGTTCATATTTTTAGCAAATACTGGCTTGAGCATGTTCAAGATCATAGACTGAAAAAATCTATGTGAGTTATAAAATAAGTTTGAAACAGGAAGGAATTATGACCGAATATCTTGTTCTCAATTTGCTGTCAACTTGACAAATACTTTTTTGCCTATACAGTTTGACAATTTTTTATGTGAGAAAACCTGGAACATTGATAATCTCAATCATTAACAGTCATTGAAGTGTTGAAATGAAGTTTTATTGTTATTTAAATTGAAGATATTTTGACTTAAACAATTCTGTTTTCTTCACTTTTCTTAGACATTGTTTGATGAAGAATGGCATCAAATTCGTCTCTTAGTAACAGAGGACTTTGTAACATTGTATATGGATGATCAAGCAATTGAAACCAAACCATTACATCCTGTTTTAGGTATTTACATCAGTGGCCTAACGCAAATAGGAAAGTATTCTGGAAAGGAGGAAACTGTACAGGTAAGCATATGCTAAACCCACAGTAATTCCGAAGTTGTACTGTAGGTTAACATTGCATCGGCACCTTCTGTTTTCTTGAACTTCTAATTTATACTAGGCTGAAATTTAATATACAAAATTTTAATAGGTAGGAGGGAGCATAAATTTTCTGGAGGACAATTGTACAAGCACAACTGATGGATCCTGTGCGGTGGGTGCTGAATTGGTCTCACTGACTTCAAGGGCGTTGGTTTTTGCTGAAACACGTATTTGATGCAATGTGGTCGTCTGAATTTTGGAAACAGTGTCTCAAAGCAGGGAATTTCCTCTGTGCTGGACACTTGCATATAATTTGCTTCCATCAGTATATGGGGTTATGCTGGCACAAGAGGGAGGGAACAGTTTTGAGGAAATGTCTTTCTCATCACTGGCTGTCAAGAAACTACAAAGCGTATCAACTCCATTTCTGTTGTACTGCAAATATTTGGTACTCAATCTGATCCTGCTGTGCTGGAAGAAAAACCCTGAAAACCCTGTACTGAGACTGTGCTCTGTTCTGAGGAACAGTAAGCTCCTTTTGCCTGCAACTGTATGCAGACACCAAAAAAGCTGGTTAACATTTCAGGTTCTAAAGGTAAAGGCTGTATAGACCTGTGGTGAAGACTGGTATGTTGACAGCATTCCAGATGTTGGTTAAATATTGTTTCCTTTGATCTAGTAATGATGTTACTAACTAGAGGAAGCAATACTAAGAAATACCAAATTACATAAGTAGACATTATTTTTAGTTATTTTGAAAGCTATGCTTCTTTTGTACTCTCATGATCCTTACTGCTACTATTAAAATATATGAATGCGTGTTACATCGTCTTCATTAATTCTCTTCAGATGTCTTTACTCACTTACTCCCAAATTTTGTGTATATGTAGCCAGGCTTCAGTTCTAATATTATAGAATCCTAAAAGTGTACATGGAAACTTGGATGATGCACTCTGTATGTGACTCAGCATTGCTGGCAGTAACACCGTCCATACACTGAAGTATCCCTTTGTGAAAACTACTGAATGTTTGCCCACAGATTTCTTATAAGACCTCAGGCACTTATTGCAAGGAAAACAGAGATTTCACAATTGTAATAAATTCTCTGTGTACTGTATTTGTTGGTACAGGATTATCCCATTTTTATAGTTTTGTGCATTCTAAGACTAGAGGGTTGTTTGGTTGTTGGTTTTGTGTCTTGTTTTTTCCTTTAAGTCACTGCAGAAATGGGACTTTTGTAGATTCCCAGTAATACAGTTCCTGAGTTAGAATGTTAGTAGCAAGGCATGTTATCTAAAATAAAAATGAAAACATTTTAGGAATGTCAAATTGTCCAAGATCCTCTTCTGGTAGTGCACTAAAAGAAAAGTAGAAAGTCTGCCTCAGGTTGCGATTTTATATTTCCAGATGATCTCTGTAATCTAAAAAAGATATTCCCTTCCTCCACTTTCTCAGACTGTGACACATTCTTCAAATCATTAACAGTCAAAACTTCCCAGGATATTTCTACTTAAACTATGATTATAGAAAAAGATTTTAATGAATCTGCATACCACCTTTCCATGAAAAGGTATTTTGAAATCCTTTAAGAAAGCTGGAGTTGTATACAAAGTTGTATATAAAGTATGATACAAGAATTTTCAGAGATTCTTTGGTGAATTTTCATTCTCTTTCTGTGCTCTGATTCAAATGCTTTCTAGTGTTTTAACTAGTGTCTTACTGGCTGATGTGCTTTCCAGTATAGCAATGATAAACTTGTGCACATAATTAAGTGATGTGAATTGTAGTTATTTTAAAGTTGAAACCACACATTACTAGGCTTGGTATTAACAGGCTTCATTTTCTGTGCTTTCTTCCCCCGCTAGTCTGACTTATGGTCTGTGATTTCAGATGAGTGCAACAGGGCTTTTGTCTCTTTGCAGTCATGGTACCTTATGCTAGAAAAATAGACTCAATTTGTTTCATTTTTCTGGAGTACAGTGATGGCACAAAAACTCTTGCCTACCTGATGCCAAGGTTTTTATTGACTGCTTTTTAAAGTTTTAGGTTATACAACTGAACTCTAAACTAATCTTACATGCAGTAGATTGTTGCAGGACTGTTAAGGTAAAAAGGAAAATGTTGGTTTTCCTTTTGCTGTTGTGACTTCTTTCCTGATGGTATTGGCAACCAGTGTAATTTCTGCTGTGTGTGTTTGGATTTATTGCCAAGGATTAGGGGTGGCGATTTCTACTATTTTAGAAAACAAAATCTTGGACTGATTATTTTTCTCTAAATACTTCTGTTACAGAGTGTTTAATTGGTTTCATGTATTATTCGTTATGAGTAGCCTGACTAAAAACATTTCTGCATCTTTACTTGATTTTTAACTGTAGTGGCCACACAGAGCTTCCAGTTTCTCTTGCTTTTTAATATTTTGTGAATTTTTTTAAACTTAGGAATGACATAATATGAGTATAGTTTAAATGTTAAACTATTAACACTTTCTCTAAAAAAGTCTTTTATGTTTTGAATTACAGTTTGATATACAAAAACTGAGAATCTACTGTGACCCAGAGCAAAATAATCGAGAAACAGTCTGTGAGATCCCAGGATTTGTGAGTATGATAAATGAACATTTGAGGACTACTTGGCATTTTTTACAAATCACTGTTTAAAGCTGACTTAATGAATTCTCAAATAAGTAATACTACATTGATTCTGCTGGTGTGAACAAATGCTTGTTACCTCTGCAATACCAAGGGATACAGAACTTGCCTGTTTTCAGCCTTATTCTTGCACAAACATATTTTAAAAGTTTTTTTAGTTTAGATATGTGATGGTGGAAATATGACAGCAATATAAAAGAATCTCCAAATCTTCTGTTACAATTTAAGATTTCAAACATTATAAATGAATAAAACTACTAGGTTACAGCAGTTTAAAATACTTTCAATATTACTTTTTAACTTACCTGATAGACTTCTTGCTACTTGTCAGGTCATTTAATCTCTAAAATTTTTGTACATAACCAACAAACCTATGTTTTTAAATCACCTTTTCCTATCAGAAGTATCTATGGTGATTTCTGTGTTAAATATTCCATTCACTGAGATGATGCTAAGATTTGATGAATTGTTATAGATAAACATAAAATCCTCTTTAGGATTTTGTGATTCACATACACAAGTAGGAAGCTTATGTGTGTCCTTTGACCTTCTCTTTGCCCTCTTGATTATAGTTAATTCTGCAATGAATTGTAAAATACATGCAAACAGATTTGGAAACCATTCATGATATGCAGTCGGAACCAGATTTTCAAAAGCATTCAGCTTTTATCTCAAAATATAAGCAAGAGATTGTTTTATTCGTGCAGTTTCTTTCAAAATATCCTCCTTTGTGTCATGTCTAAACCAAATTGAGCTAAAGATGGTCAGACAGCAGTGTCTTACTGTGCAAATGCATATTCTTCATTTGTGATTTGGTGTAGTATTAGGACCATTTTACCAGTTTGACAGTAGAACCTGTGAATCTTCAGCATCCAGATATATAATTTTTTGTCACACTTCCACAGACCTCCAGCTAGTCTGGTTTTCTTCTGTTTTATTGGGTCAGTGTGTCTATTGCAATCAACACCATCATTAGGGCTTTTTCAAAAGTCACAGCTTTCATTTAAGAAATGAGCAGCTGGCTGGATTATTAGCTGTTGTGAAATCTGACTGTGTGTGCCAAGAAATAATGCGTTCAGGAGCACTATTGTAAAGTTAGCTTTAAATCCTGAAGTAAATTTAGTATTTAGCTATTTGACTGCACCACATATCTTTTTGCTCTTTACAAAATAGAAGTAGGATATGCAAAGTAGACAAACGGAAAAAAAAAATGCATAAAGAAAGCAAACAATAAAAAGTCCATCATATTTTGTGTTCTCTGCAGTTGACAAGAAGTCCAAGCAAAAAGATTGCTTTTTGCCAGTGTAGCTTCACTTGCTGTTATTGTAAATTAAATTTGGACTTCACCCATGAAATTCTGGACTCTTTCACAAATGTTGGATGATCTCCAAGGAGGGAATGAAGTTGGAGGAATATGTGCTTTGTGGTTGTATTCTGTCAGTGTGGTTGTGTCAGAGCTCCTGAACTTAGCAGGGCTTGTATGTACTAATTACAGCCCGGATTCATCCCCTTTCCCAGAGATACCTAGCTGCATAGTATTTTTAAGCTCCCTGTCTGATCTGTGGAGAAAGATAACTTTCTCCAGATGTTGCCTAAGATGAGAATTGAATGCAGAGGAAGCTATCTCTCCACAGACTGTGTATGAAGTCTGTGATGCCTGTGTGCATTAGAAAACTCCTGTACATGGTGCAGCTAATGATGGCTGCTAAACCATACGGATAATTTCATGGTTCGTATGCTGAAATATTGGGATGGATTGTTTTATGATATTGCAGATACTGGAAAACTCAATTCAATTAATAGCAGAGCCTAATGCTGTCACACAGGAAAGTGAGAAAAAGCCAGCTTTGTCTCTGTGCTGCTGTGTATTTTCCCAGATGCTGGATTCAGACAGAGATTTTAGAAATATTTTGTTACACGCTCTGACATGAATGAGGAAACAGAGGAATTTTTTTGATGAGAAGTTATTCCTGGCAAAAGGTTTGATCCAAATCTAAACATTTAGTGTATAAATATTTACATGGTTCAGTATTAATTCTAGTTTTGTCATTGCCTTTTAAAAACTGCTACAGGTAGCTCCTGTTGAAAGATCCGTAAATGAAATGAACCAAAAATTCATATGCATTGAAAGGAGCTGCACACAAGTCTGAAAAAGTCTAAAATTTTGAATTATGATTCCTTGACAGTTGGAGCCCTAAAATTATGATTTGTTTTGGTAGTGTTAACAAATGAATGGATTTTGCTTATTACAAGTATTGCTATACTCTTAAACTGTGTTTCTTTTTGTTTCAGAATGGAGAGGTAGGCTCAATCCTAAACTGCTCAAACTCAGTTTAAGGTAGTATTTGTCTTTTTATATAAACTTCTTATTTTTCTAGGGAATATACACTTCATTTTGAAAAGTGGATAGAGTTTACTAAGCTTAAAAGTGCTGGATTTTCATTAACTGAACTCTAGTCAATAGACACTTTCAAAATCAGTTTTCTGAATAAACATTTATTGGAATAAATGGCCTAATTATTTTTCCCTGGTTCAATTCAATTGCTCTTATTTGCAGGGCTGGATGCTGTTGCAAAGTGAATGGGGATATGCAGTCATGTAGCTGTTACCTGCATCATGCTAATGGGAGCTCCCTGAGCGGGGTGCTTGTTTGAAGGCTTAATGTGATAACTTCCCCAACCATCGTCATAAGTCCACTCAGTACCATTGCAAAGGAAATGTGAATGTGTGTTTTGGTTAATCGTTTGTCCCTGAGAAGGAATTTCTTTCACAGAACATTGTAAAAAGTCTGCAATATTTTAGAAAATTTGAGTAAATTGTCATAGGAAGTGTTCCAGGTAATAAATAGAAAATTTGCTTTTTTTATCTTGGATTCTTAATGTTTTGCTTTTGCATAGCTCTAAGAACTTGCTGGATGAAAAAGAATTCACTGAATCTAACTTTAGCACATAGATTTAGTACAGATGCACTTAAATTTGGGGTGCTTGAGGTTGAGCAAATGGATTTGTTCTAGTAGCTCTCCCCTTGCCTGCCTTGGTAAAACATTGAGGTTTCATGTGGTCTCAGTGGTGAGAAGTAGACACCTAAAAAAATAACCTCTAGAGGGTGACATGGTCTGCCAAGGTTTAGTGTTTGCTGCTGTTTGTACAGGGAGCATAGTTTGGAGGAGGTCACCTATTGGTCTTTGCAGAATGGGCACCCTGGGGGCCAGGACTTGTGACTGATAGCAGTTGGTGGTAGCAACCGTGCCCCACTTTTCTTCAAGTAGTTGGGACACATGCCCAGGAGGTAGGAGACTTGGGCTCTTGTCAGGTTTGCTACCCATTATAGAATGTCCAGTGGTTGTGGTCATTATACTCTGCATAATATATATTAGATTTTTTTTACAAACATTTATTAAATATTATATGTGCTAATGATGAATAAATAAATGATGAATATCAGCTTAGAAGAAGAGTTTTGCATGGTCCCAGATTGAAAATTATCAGACTATGGCAGTATATTTTTGGAAAAGCAAATAGAATTTCAGATATCAGCCCAGTATTGATACTTAATTTTTTATTTATTTTTCTTCTGGGTAAAATGCTGAATTCATGCATGCAAAGTAGTTGGAGGGCAATACTGAGGTAAGGAGAAGTTCCAGCTGAACTAAGGAGTGGGAGCCAGGACCTATGCAACCTCATGAAAATCAGCTTCCTATAATACTAAGATACATTTGGTAAATGCTTTTGGCATGTGTATTGATGGTTGGTTTCACTCTTGGTAGTGCATGAACGGCCCTAGTGATGTAGGTTCAACGCCTGCCCCCTGCATATGCCCACCAGGAAAACAAGGACCTCCAGGCCCCAAAGTAAGTTTCCATTCTGTTTTAGTCAGCATACATGACTTTTTTTTTTTTCTTGACCAGTCATGATCAGGCAGATTAAAACGGTGGAGGACAAGTTCTCCTAGTTCTGGTTTCCAGTGCTATAATATAGTGATTAGGATCCTTAAGGCCAGAATTTTGTGCCGTAACTCCTAACAACACAAGTATATCTTTTACTTTTTAAAGAAAACATGCATGTATGTAAAATTGTGTTTCCATGCTGCCCTTCAGCAAATGATCTTGAACTGTGAGAACAGGATGTTTTACTAATAAAAGTCCTTTTTTTATTTCTGTTGCTGAAGATGTTAGAAAGCTTGAAAGCATTTGAGATGATGGGCCAAACGTGTGCTGTAACTTAGCGTGGGCTCACGTTTCCAAGTCCTGCGCAAGAATTTAGGGAGGATTTTCCCAGAGAGGGGGTTACAAGATGAGTTCCTTTCCGCTGTAGGAATTATTTCTCTATAGCAGGTATCTCGGCTTGCAGCCAGTGTTCTGTGGAATATACTAGGGTTCAGGTTGCTCTGTGCTAATTTTGAAATGCTCTGTCTTATCTTTTGTATTAACATATTGCTTCTCCATAGGGTGACCCTGGGCAGCCCGGGAATCACGGTTATCCTGGTCAACCTGGTCCAGATGGTAAGCCTGTGAGTACTAAAAACTTAGTCATATATTGTAAATGCAAAACTAACAGGAGAAAAAACATGTACTGCTGATATTGATATCAGATTTTCAAATTTAGATGATTTTGTCTCCATTCTTTGAAACTGTGAATGTCACACTTAAGCACTGTCTAAATGTAGCAATTCTATGAATATGTTAATCACAGTGGGTTTGTTTCCAGCTAAAATACTGTAAATATGATAGCATGACTTAGGCACTGTTGTAAAGCGGAGAACAGGGTATGAGTGCTCCTTTTGGTCTTTGCATCAGTTTGCAGCAGTTATCACCACCTGACCTTCAATCTTCACTACTTACGAATTTTTGCATTAGAAAGTACTTTAGGGCAGCTAAAATCCTTTCTGTTTTAAGGATTACTTCTCATGTTTAAGCTTGGTTCATTTAATTTCATTTTTAGGCTGCCTCAAGTAGTCAATCAAAATATGTAGCTATACATATACAATATTGAAAATATAGGTATTTTACAGTTCTAAAAATTACATGTTAAAAGATAAATTGGAAAAATACCTGTTTTTTTCTCTTACCCTGGATTTTACTTTTTGAATTGGCATTCCATTAGTATGGATGGCAAAATATGGAAGAAAGTAGATGAATAACATATGTTGCTAAAATAAAAATGACACATTTGGCAATGGCTCATCTGGTCTTCATTGTTAACATTTTTTATTGTAATAAAATTGTAATAAAAGGAAATATATAAAAATAGCCTAATGTTTCATTAAAAAAATACAGTAGATTTCTGAATATGATTGGTAGCCTCTAAGATACTAAACAGCCAAGCTTCTTTGGTGGCTAAGGTTGTTAACAGCCTGCAGTCTCTGTATCTCCAAAGTGGTGGTGTGCATGTGCCTCCAATGTGTTAAGGGAAGGCAGGCCAAAAGCTGGACACTTCACCACCCTTGTTTCTTTTCTAAGAATGTGGCCCCTCATTTTGCTTTGTATTCATCAGAAGCTGCTTTATTTATATGAAAAAGGAGAATGTCAGTTGAGAGTGTTGAAAATAATTTCCTTCTGAAAAGAGTTCTCAGCTTGGGTACCAAAAGCAGGAAAATAAAAGTGCATACACGTACTAGAACTTGTTAATTCGTTGTAGGTTTTCATTCTGATTGTGAGGACTAAATTTTATGGTTGAGTCCTTAGGCTGTAGTGTTATTTTGAAATCAACATGGTGAAGCAGGAGAGAAGGTAAGCATCATGTCTTGAAATCCACAGAAAATACATTTAGGGACGAGTCCCAAATACTTTTGAGAATAAAACTATAAAAAGATGTCCCAAAACATTAGAAAATATAAGTGTATGAATGCAGAGAAGACAAAATCATTTATGAAAGAAACATTGGGTTGTGGACTGGGGAACTAATAGTGTATGCGTTGGGTTGAGACATAAGGGTATTAAGTTATGTTGGGTCCTTTTGGTCCACACATGACAAACTAGAGAGAATTCAGAGACAGGCAACTAAGGGCTGAATTGAAATTTTCAACTCCACTCTTTTAGAATTTTTTCTGTCCTGTGGAAAGGTTAATGAGGATATTGTAACTAATCACAAGTCTTTTCCAAATTTGCCCTTACTTATTAATTTTAGTACTTCTAGCATGTTATTCCTGCTAAAGTGGCACTACCAACCAACTTTGATGTCTTCCATAATAACACCTTACCTATTTTTGTTAATAATTTTTAATACTAGTAATACATTTAATTTCTAGGTCAGCTGAAGATGGAAACAGTGACATTGATCCTTAGGAGTGTGTATGCTGAAGGGTAATAAATATTGCCAGTTACAAAGAAAAAGCTTCATGCTCACTTTATAAAATGTTCACATTTCTCCTATTTTGTTGCTTAGTTATGTGTTGGCCTTTACTGAGCGATAGCAGCTGGTTCATTTAGCTGTGGTGATTCCTTTTGGAAGCAGTGTTAATTTGGGAGGGAGAAAATAGGCACTGAAAACAAGAAATACAATTGTTTCTAAAAATTGAAAATTCCTCTTTTTAAAAATGTGGGGCTTGGTAAATAGAAACCTGGCCATGTAGCTTTGATGTCCCAGGAGAACAGTGAGTACATGCATTTTTCAAGAGTTCTGCAAGCAACGATCCTAATTTTTCCTGTTTTATAAAAACATTTTTATACTTTTGCTTGTGTTTTGATAGATATTATCTTAGAAGTGTCTTGGAACTAGAAATAGAGAAAACAATCTGAATTTAATCTCTCAGTGCTACAAAATGCTGCATTTTGGTTCCAGACATTCATGAGCATACAGGTTTTAAAATAGGAATGGGTAGAATCTGAGCTGGGGAAATGTGATCTAATCAGAATAACTTTTTAGTTGGCTAATGTCAGTGCTTAAGCTTCTCAAGAGCAGTCCTGGTCTCCTCTGCTGAGACAGGTATGCAAACTGTCTCAACCCAGAGTTGCATGGGAGAGGGTGTCCATCACAGTTTGATGACACCAATTGCTAGAAGTAGACTTACAGTATGGATAGGTGTAGTAGAACTGTCTTTAGTCCAGCTAACTAGGATATGTTTTTTTCTTATAAGTGTTTTTATGTAAGCTTTATTGAAACTGGAATGGACTGGATATTGGTAGGGAGCTGTCAGTTTCCATTCTCTCCTTCAAAAAATAGATTAAAACTTTTTTTTTCTGAAGTGTCTGGTCAGCCTCGACAGTATTGCTGTAGAAACAATTACTTATGATTTTTTCATACATTTGTTAACACATTTCCACTTCAATGCTCTGTATCTTCCCATAAGCACTGAAATTTGTAACAGTGGGAATTACGGAAAAGAAATAAATGGATACTGTAGTGTTTCTAACTCTGTAATCTGGCAGATATGTTTGGTTTTCTTTCTGCGAGTCATGTGCGTAGATGGGCATTCTCTGAACATAAAAAAGATTAACAGAAGTATCTTGGACAATTAAAAGATAATCAAAAAGCACTTCTAAAGGAGAAATTTTACCATATTACTGAACTGAAGTTCATATGTTATTTGAAGCGCGAAGCGCGCACAGTTAAATCCTATAGCTTTTCTAATTGACTTTTTTTTTTTTTTTTTGAGTCAGCTGTAGCTTTTTGCACTTGTTCTTTGTAAGGACATAATTGCAAACCTATTAGATCATCTGCAGCTCTGGCCAGTACATTACTGTTCCTTACAGTAGATTCTTGAGTGCTTTCCAGGCTAGCTTTTAGCCATGAACGGTGGGAGATCCTTTAGGTACACTGTGCAGGAAAACAGATTCCTCTTTCTGGATTTTTCTTTCTCTTTTACTTACATGTTTGCTAATATGACTTGCACTTCTGTGCTGTCAGTGATTTTCCTTGTTTGATGTAACTTTGCTCATATGATTGTTTTTAGCTGTATCCCTTGGGGAACTCTGAAAAACGAGCTTTTAATTCAGAAAGCACAATAGACTTACAGGTAGTTGTGGAGTCAGTGTTGTTTAATCAAATGGCTTTTGCATGAAAAACTTTTCCTGGAAAGTCAGTCTTTTCTGTTCCAAAACACATTTTTATTTTCTTCTCTAAAGTTATTCCAGTTTGCCTATCTGGTATTCATTTTCTTGGAACAGTGTAACTGGTCAACAGAATGTTTCTTCCTCTGAGAAAGGTTTTAGGCATGCATTTATATTACTATATGTAACTGATATTTAAAGTAAAACATCAAAGCAAATTTAATTTATTGTTTATGGGCTGGCTAGAGTGTTGTAATACGTAAAGTTAGTTTCAGTCCAGAAAAAGTCAAAACAATTCCCATGAATATCTTCAATATCACGAGAAAATAACTGTTTACCTGGTGTTACCTAGTGGAATTGTTTGCTGTAACATTTGGGGAAGTGAACATTAACATGACTCATTCTCAAATATTCTTTGTTTTTTTTTTTTTAAAATAGTTATGTTTATAGGCTGTTTATTTCCTTTAGTTGCCACCTCTGCTTATTTTCCATAGTCTGATAAGTACAGAAAAGATCCATTGAGGTAACTGGAGAAAAGCTCAGAAGTGAGAAGCATAACAAGTAATTGAAATACTTTTTTTTTTTCAGTCAAAAATGTCATTCAGGACCTGAAATGATTAAATTGTCTTGCCAGGAGAAACAGCACTGGTAAATAAGCACAAGGCTAAAAATAGTATTTGATTCTCAACTGGAACTCATTTTAATAGGCATTATTCATCAGAAAGAAGCAGCTGGAGCGGTTGCTGGCCCTGAGAATGCTCAGCAACCTGACTGTGTAGTCACAAAGCCATTTTTTATTCCAAAGGATTCTTTATACATACTGGGGAAAAACTCAATTTAAGGGGAAAAATAAATGAACAGAGTCTGTGCAGTGATCAGTTGTGGTTAATAGAGGTGATAGGTTATCAGTCTGCTGAAAGCAATGAAAAAAATACACTTATTTGTCATTTTTGAACTTTGAACTATATGTCTGGCAAATGTGAACAATCTTCCAGTATTCCATCTAGTTTCATTGATGAAATTTTGGAACCATTTACCTTGTCTTTACAGTGTCTGTAAGCAATAAGCAGTTTGAAAGTAATCTGGTGAGTGTGACTTTACTGATTTACCAAGATACAGAGTTTGTAAGGTATAGAGAGCCTTACATAGTTAGTAATTTCTTATCATTCCAATATTGCTTAGAAAAACCGCAAACCTGTAGAACATTACTGCAGCTTCTACCTAGGGTTTAATAATATTTGGTGACTAACTGAAGGCTGAATCTTTTATGATGAACTTAGCATAATGGCAATGGCTGGCTATTTCAACAGCACTTTTGGAATAAAAACGGGTGATAGTTTCATGTATACGTAGGATTACCTGTGCTATTGGATGGTTTGCCTGGGGATTTAAGTTGATATAAACTCTGCAGGTGCTTTTCTTGGGAAACTTTCACAAACATAGTTGATAATTCAGCTGTAAAATGCTGCTGTCGATTCCAGAAAAATACATGTTCCTCAGTAACCCTGTGACCTTGTTATTCTTAGAGGAAACATGTTTGCTCCATTCTGACTAATACAGTCATGTAACAGCTTCCCTGAGACCAGGACCAGACCTGATGCTGACTTGTGTTGCATATAGCTGTGCATTTCAGACAAAGGACCCTATGACTGTTGTCAGCAGTGGCCAAGGGCAGATGATAAGGATGAACACCTGAGCAGCGAGCAGAAAGTTAGACTCCCTTGGCACATCATCCCATCTTCCAGAAGTCTAAAGCTCAGGAACTTTTAAAGCTGGATTCATGACCTTGTGTTTAATAATCTTGATGGATTTTTTAAAAAATTCCTCTGTGGTATTTGAGCTCAGAACATCATGCTCATATAAAATATACTGCTAGTGGCTTGGAGCTTTGAAAGCCTTCGTAGATGATGGAGTAGCCAATGGAAGGAAGTGGAATCAAATGGAGAAAGAATTAAAAAGCCCAAAACAAAGCAAAAAAAGGCAGCAAACAAAGCAGCACAAATTCTTTTCTGTACTCTTCCCGTAATATTCATATGCCTTCAATTATTTGATCAGGAGTCACCCCCAAATGTATGCTGGTGTGTAAAAGCTGCATTTAGTTACCTTTGTGATCTGATGTTGGATCTGTCCTTCATTTTCATGTTTTGGCATGTGTAGACAGAGGGGCTTCACTGCAGAGACAGTTCTAGTAGCCTGCAGAAGTCAGTGCCATGACAGGTCCTTCTACAGAGGTGTCCTATTTAACAGAGGGAGGACAAAGGAGATGGCACTTGCTCCGAGGTCCTGAGTTACCACTGTGTGAGACAGTCCCAGAGAAAGAAGGTACAGGCTCCAACAGACCTGCTGGAGAGGACCACCTGACTGATCCACATGTCTGAAGGGATGGGAAAAAGAGAAGCCATAGGCAGTTGAGTCCAGGCACAGTGAGGTGTTAGAGAAAGTTGTTTGGGAGTGGGATGGGAAAAAGGCTCCTTGAGAAAAGGAAGAGGAAGCACCTGAGGCAAAAATTTACAAAAATTACATGATAAACAATGTCTCAGAGAAAACACTTAATTCAAATACATCAAGTACTTTCTAACATTCCTGTTGCCTTGTAGGATTTTACTTACTCATATTGCCAATGAGGGAGAAGGTCATAGCATAATTGCAAATTTGACTGTAGGCGTGGATGCATGTCTGAATAACTAAGAATTTCTGCCCTTTAAGATGTATCTTATAAAAAGGGTTTCAAAACTTCTGTTCTAATACTTTAGATAATTGTGCTTTATGGAAGATTTTCTGCAAGAGACTTCCACAAGAGGTCTGCAGACCTCTCTGTCAGGATGTTTTCTTAGTACCAAGTTAAATTTTTCTTTTGCAGTTGAATTCCGTGATGCTTAGTTACATCACCCTAAATAGCTCTGTTTACTTAGTGTTTACAGTCCTCAAATATCTTTAGACCATCACTGTTGATCCTTGGTTATTTCCTGGCTGAACTGAGCTTTTTTATTTCTCCCTTCTCTTTCCCAAGTAGTCCTGTTGTCACGCCTTTGCTCTTTTTCGTAATTCAGAGAAGGTGTTTTTGACTTGTCCAAACAATTCATATGTTACTTTTATCAGACAATTATTCTCATTTTTGTGACTTTCTATGAATTTCCTTTTGAATCTTCTCTGTTCCAATTTTGCATTAAACAAACACACTGACATTGTGTTTGATTTGCTTTGAAATCACCTTACAAGATCTAGCTCTAACTATGCAGTTTTGTAAGCTGAAATCTCTTCTGCCATCCTCCACTTATCTTGTGAATTTTGAAATTCAGTTCAGCCAGGAAATTGTCCTCGTCAACTTCTTCCTCTGCTTGATTAGAAGGAGAAAGAAGGGAAATGGTATTTCAGAGGTCTAAAATGTGAAATAAAGTTTTATTTACATAGAATTACATCCTACAGGAAGTCATACAAACTTTTTGCTTTTTTCTGGAGAAGAAGTAAAGGAAAAACTTCTGAAGACATTTTTTGGCTTGGTGTTTCAGCTACCCAGAAAGATGGAAGAAACTTCTCTAACATAAGCAATCTGGAAATGCTACACCATTTACAGTTCAAGCTGATTTCACTAGAACTGCCTTGGGCACTAAAAGTGAAATGCTTGATAAAAGATCCATGTATAACAGAGACCTAGAAGTCTGTTTACTTCTATACTAAACATTACCAGCTGGCTCATTGGGCATCTGCTCCACTGTCTTTTGGGAAGAGGGCACAGCAAGTACTCTCTTGTATCTAACCCAGCAAATAATTTTAGCTCTGTTTATTATTCCTAGGAAGCCCTGACTGGTTTAAAGAAGAAATCAGACATACACATTGTCTTCTTTTTACTGAAAAGCTTTTATTAGCTCCTTTTTACCAAGGTGGAAATGCCCCCATCAAATTTTCTGCTAAGTTTTAGAATCTGAATCTCAATTAGCGATAGGAGTATTAGTTCTTTCAGTTCAAATCAAGATCAGATTCTGGGTATTTGAAATTGGATAGTCCATTTTATGGACTGTTGACGAGTCTGAGCCAAATAGCCTCAGAGTTTTGTAGGACAATTTTTATTTTCTATGTTTTCTCAAAAACCCTCCTCTTTGTAACTCATCTGATCCATGGGAATGACATGTTTTTACTGGACTTAGGTAAAATTCCTGTTCTTCTGTTACTTGCCCCCATTAAAAGATTCTTCTAAAGCACTTGTTAATTTTGCAGAAAAACTGTCTGTCTTTGCTGTACTCATTGAATCCAGTCTACCAAAACACCACAGGCATGTATTCTGGTTTCTGTAAAGGTTCTCTCATTCTGCCAGTATTGGTTTCTAGTAAAGCATTCTTGAAATTCTCTTTTCAACTCATGAATTATTTAGTATTTCTTTTCATAGTCCAAATCATTCAAATTATTTTTTTTACTTGCACAGCCTGTTATATACCTTAAAGTTCATAGTTAAGTTCCTTAGTATTGAGAATGGAATTTTTATTATTTCGAGGTATTATAAAACTAGATGCATAATGTATTAGAACATGCCTTGTTTGTTAAAGCTTATTGCTGTAGTTGGAAACAAGCCTTTAAAACTCCTGGCATTTTTCAGCTGTTTTACTTAAGACAGAGAGAGTAAAAAGAAGTGTCTACGTATGTGGGTAAATTTGTTTTTATTTTTTTTTTTTTCCTCCAATGGAAAATAAAACAATCTATTTCTTACATTCACATGTAAAAGTTCTAAAATAATGGATTTGAGCCTGAAGTCTGGAGGCTGCAAACTTAAGATGCACAGATGATAGATTCTGAAAGCTGAAATCTAAATCTTGAATGTATGATTATGATAGCAGTTACTGAAATTTGTGACCTAAAATGACAGGGTTTTGACAACAGTTCTCTAGTAACCTGGAGGACTGTTTTTTCCTTAAATAAGTGTTTGGAATTTTGTAAGCTTAACTTATGAAAAGTCACAATGCTTAGTTTCTTTTCCTTAGGGATACCAGGGATCAGCAGGAACTCCAGGTATCCCAGGAACTCCAGGCGTTCAGGTAAGTTCTGTTTCATTCCTCGAATATGAAAATCTGAGACAAATCCTGACAAATCTTTCCCAATATCCATTGTTTGTCATCGAGGGCTGAGGTGTGGGGAATTAAAAGAGTTCAAGGGATGGCATGAAATCAGGGGCCATCCTTGGGTACTCACCTTCACTTTGGTACTCACATGGCTTTAGGGTTTGTAGGTAGGCTGACAATTAGGCTGGAAAGTAATCATAGTTACATACGACCTGTAGGAGCGCAACTCAGCTGGGACTTAGACATTGTCATCCTCATCCAGAAGCCAAACAGTAGTTCCTTCCATGTTACTATGAGTCAGTAACAGTGATCTGAAGCCTTGTCATGGTGATTGATTACCCGCAATTCACATGTCCAAAAGAAGGTTTCAGGTAAAGCTCAGACAGGCAGAGAAGAATTGTTTTTCTTTCTTCATTGTATTAATTTAGTAGCCCTTACTGGGATAGTTATCGGATAACAGTTCTGTATTTTACTTGTGGCATGATCCAGTCTGGATGGATAGTTGAGAATTTATTAATTTGTTGAATTAAATATCTGATAGCAAGTCTGCAACATTGCATATATGAAGACTGTCTGATAGACAAGTGAAAGGAAAGGGACATCTCCGGACAGGCCGTTTGATGTCCATTTCCCCTGGGTTGATCCTTGGTTAGAGCAAAGAATTGTTTTCATGTTCCCCAGTCATGGGCTGTGATAATGTGTCATATTCGTACTTGCTGGATACATTTCATGCTTGGTTCTGGTTTTGAATCCAGTTACCAAAATGTTGTGAGGAACCAAATGACACATCAGTTCCTGAGTCATGTTGTATTGCATTTATCCATCTCCTTCTGTGTCAGATTGTGTTAAGTATATGAACTGTTTTTCTTTTTTGCTTTCTTAGGGACCACGTGGCTTACCAGGTATCAAGGGAGAGCCAGGAAACGATGGGGCCAAGGTAAAAAAAACAAGAAGAGTAACACATAAAAAGATTTTGCTTTTACCATTTCTTATTTTTGGTTGTGCAGTTAATAGTATCAGTATTTTCACTTGAAGCTTCTGTGAGAATTGTTTACTAAAAAAGTAATAAAGGAGGCCTTAATTTAGAATGCCACTTCAATTATGAATCTGATCTGCTTTATTTAATAAAGTTTATATAGGCTTTAGCACTGCCAGTAACACCTTTACTGCAGTGAATAATTTATATTGAGAAAGCATATCTAAATATAAGTACCTGGAAGCACAATACAGACATCTGTCAGAATGGTTTCTATCTCTTTCCACCCTTTTCCTCTTTAAGTGAGCATCCAGATGAGCTAGGTAGGAATTTCTGGATGGCACTTTTTATCAAAAAACACTGACTAATTGAAACCAAAGCTTTTTGTGGAAAAAATCTAGCTGAGATGTAGCCAGTAGCTTGGAGCTGCAGTCAGATGTGGAAGCTTATATAAATAAGTCCCTTCTGGTAATCAGGATAAACTTGAACCTGTATCTCCGGTATACACAGCGAATTAACGGGCCACTGGCTATTGGCAAGTCTCATTGACAGATAAATATCTGTGTTGACCCGTCTCTCACACTTCTGCCCTGTGTTTAGAAAAATTCTAAGTTCATTGTGATAAAAAAATTTTGATTTTTGTTCAAAACCTTTTTTTGGTAAAACAAACACTTGTTTTCCAAACAGATTTTACCACAGAATTTCCGTCTTCTAAAGTTCCCAATATTAAAAGCGGGTCCTTAAATTCATCACTATTGAGCAGAATTCTCAAATGCATGATTATAGCTGAAAAATGTCCTTTTGTGTTCTGAGCTTTAGGGATCTTAATCTGATTGATTTTAGATGTTAATCTAATCAATCTGACAGTATTGGACCATGTGCAGAAAGTAGGATACTGATGATGAAAAACTCTTCTCCTGGCAGTGCAGAGTTATGACAGACAGAATATTTCCTAATGTTCAGTCCAGCCTTGTTCAAAATGTGCCAAGAAACAGGGCTTCCACCACCGTTTTAGAAAACTTATTCCATTGTAAAATAGGTCTTGCCATTAGAATTTTTTTCCTGATGATTCAGCCCAAATTTTCATCTCCTAATTTCAACCCACTGCTTGTAAAGTTTCTATAACAACTAATTTTAAACTGTTTCCATTGCCAAGTGTTTTAGTTTATTCAGTAATTGAATCACCACTTCTGAGCAGAAATCAAAGCTCCATTCTTTTTTTTTTTTAAGAAGCAATAGATGCATGGTGTGTTTATTTTATGAGATTTGCTGATATTTTTTGAACTCCATTCCATTGTCTGTTTTCAATGCTGATTTGTTGAGAGATATTTTGATAGCATTAACCTACAAGCTATCATTCTTGTGGTTCTGTTCCTGTCTTCTGTGAATGTGTGACAGACCCCTCCAAATCTGCTTAGACATAATGGGTTTGATAAATATTATACCACTGAGACGTGTTATCTTTTACACTTTGTCTTAGAACTTGAAATATTATTTAAAATAACTTCCTGAGCATAGCTTACTTTTCCTTCTTTGTGATTGAGAAATATATTGCTCAATATAAAGTTAGATATTTACAGAGAGAAAACACTGTGATTGTCCAAATACGATTTGATGATTGGCTCTTTGTCCCGAGTGATGTAGATCCAGTCTATGGAAAGAAGCAACTGAGGTTGTTTTTAAAGTTTGAAGTCATGTAGTGCCAAGTTATAATTTAGACTTTTGTAGCAGTCACTCAGTGGAGCTTGCAGACAAATGGTCAGATAAATATCTTCAGTACCCATAGCAAAAATTTTGGAATTCCTGATATCTGACAACTATGATGACAATAGAAAGAACGGATGTTTTGACTTGTGTTTTCAATTGCCAGCTGCTTTTACCTAAGTGGATTCCTTGTTCCACTGAATTAGCTCATTTGTCAGAGATATTTTCTCAGTGTATTTTGGTTTCATTTTGTTTATTTTTTTACAGAAAGTACTTAATACCTGTATTCACTCATCCTGAGTAAGCTGGTGAGAAATTTGATAAGGTCAGTGTAGGTCTTCGATATTTTCAATAAGAGGTAGGAGCAAAGACATCCCAGATTCAGGGAATATCTTTATTCTTCAGGAATTCTGAATGGATGGTAGAATTATCACAGCTTTTACAGAGATGGTCAAAGCTTTTTTTTTGTCTTGTCAAAGCTAAATTGCTACTTTTGAACCTCCACAAGCCTCATTGAGAGATTACAATAAAATGTATTTTTAAAAATGTAGTGATTGTTTATTTTTTCTTTTATTTATTAAATGTTTTTAAAGATCAGCAAAATCTCATCAGTCAATATATCAATGTTATGTAATTGTATTTGTTGATCATTGAGAAGATGAATGTTATTATAGTATATTACTACCATTCTAGATATATTGATTTAAAATACATTTGCTCTTTTAGGGTGACCGAGGACTACCTGGTTTTCCTGGATTACATGGGATGCCAGCACCAAAGGTTGAAATTAAATATTTCTTGTTACAATATTCATGTCTCTGAGCTTGCTCTACAGTTTAACTTAAAGGGAAAAAAAAAAGTTTATATACAATATTATGTCAGTGCATTTAATGAAGTACATAATATGAGTAGATATGATACTGAAACTGAAGGAAGATATATGCTATGGGACTTCATTACATACATGTAAAGCAGTGGAAACCACCTGTTTTTTCATTTTTGTTCTGTTCTAAGAGATTCTGTATTAATTACTGTGAACTTTGATTTCACTGCTACTTAGAACTTTCTTCATGACAAATAATGTGTAAAAAATATATATATCTCTCATTTTCTTGAAGTCATTCAATTTGAGTGACAGCATTTTGAAGGATAGTTCTGGTCTAACCCAGTGAGTTTATTTCATATGTTTGTGTCCCAGAACATCATCAACCTTATCTTTTGCTCTTCTATATTAGTACTCAACTGAATTTACTTACAAGTTTTTCCAAGTTTGTGTTTTAAACTTCTCAAATAAGGTCTTCAGAAAAGTGTAGCACTTTTCAAAGAGCTGAATGTTCAGTTAAGTACCTACCTAACTTAAAGTGTCTTCGATTGAGCATAGAAGCACTAGGCCTCTGAGCTGTGGATTGTCTTACCAGGGCTGTTGGATATTCTGGGCTCCTCCCCTAGGAGAACTTGAAATATAAGATTTGCATTTACTTTCTTAAGTGTATATATATATTTTGTACCTGATGGAGCTCTTTGCCTGCTTCATTTTATGTCTGATATATATGTATATAATGACTTATATTTTGAAAATACATTTTGTCTAGGGAGAAAGGGGTCCTAAAGGAGATCAAGGAGTACCAGGAATATATGGAAAAAAGGCAAGTAAAATTATAAACATAAAATGAAGTGACATGGTGTTGGTATCTGAGGTGGAGTGATTTTGGCTGCCTGCCTGATGCGCCCCCAACTGCTCTTCCGTTCCACCTCCTCAACAGCACAAGGGGAGAAAATTAAATGAAAACCTTGTGGGTCCAGATAACGACAGGGAGATTACTTAACAATTACCATCATGGGCAAAACGGGCTCAACTTAGATGGCAATATATTAAATTTATTTTCTCCGAAGTAGGTTTGGATAGTGATAAAGACAAAAATTAAAAACTCTTCCCCCTCCCCTGCTTTTTTGCAAGACAATATGATTTATATTTTTACAATAGGTGTATTCACAGAGAATTTTATTCTGCAGTCCTAAATCAGAAAAATTTCCACTGAGGTTACTGGATATTCTTAAGTGTAGTAGTATTAAACTAATTGTCTGCTTATTTGGTTATTTTGGGAATTCCCTTCATGCTTCTGTTAGTGAACCAACGTAATAATTTTAACATAACACAAATGCTTATAAATGTATTTTCTGCAAATATGTCTATGCCTTTAATAAGGAATATACATAATAATTACATGACAAAGAAGTCTGGGCTTTTTAATTCATGGAAACATACATGAACTGTATAACCCCTCTGCTCTGCTCTGGTGAGACCCAACCTGCAGTTCTGTGTCCAGCTCAGGAGCCCTCAGTACAGGAAAGACATGGACATGTTGGAGAGGGGCCAGGGGAGGCCACCAAGATGATCAGAGGGCTGGGACACCTCTGCTGTGAGGACAGGATGAGAGAGTTGGGGCTGTTCAGCCTGGAGAAGAGAAGGCTCCAGTGACACCTTATTGTGGCCTTCCAGTGCTTAAAAGGGGCCTATAAGAAAGATGGAGATGGACTTTTTATCAGCACCTGTTGTGATAGGACAAAGAGCAATAGTTTTCAACTAAAAGAGAGGAGATTCAGGCTAGACATGAGGAAATTTAAGATGAGAGTGGTGAAACACTGACACAGGTTGCCCAGAGAGGTGGTAGATGCCCCATCCCTGGGAACGTTCAAGGCCAGACTGGACGGGGCTCTGAGCAACCTGATCTAGTTGAAGATGTCCCTGCTCATGGCAGGGGGGTTGACTAGATGAGCTTTGAAGGTCCATTCCAACCCAAACTGTACTATGGTTTTAACTGAAAGGGAGAGAGGGAGAGTAATAATGGGAGTGAGACCGATAACAGCTACAACAGGTGGTAGTTATTAACTGACCACTGTGTGTATTAAGAAAGAAACAGATCTTCCATGCATTTTCAAACTAGGAAGCAACATATATGAATTATAGGTTAAAAATACTGAATTAGCAGCATAAACATTGAGCACTAATTACTTTTCATTTGCTGTATTTCTCAGGGCTCAAAAGGAGAGAAAGGTGATACAGGGTTTCCAGGAATGCCTGGGCGATCCGTAAGTTTTATGAAGACAATTTGGCTTTAACTTTTGCTTGCTAACTCATGCACTGATGACTGTTAACTGTTGCCATAGGGAGACCCTGGCAGAAGTGGGAAAGATGGATTACCAGGAAGTCCTGGTTTCAAGGTATGTATGGATGTATATTCATATAATATCTTGCCAAAGTGTTACTGGGAAATGCAAAAGTTTGCTCCATTCAATGGGCAGACTTCATTAATTTCAGTTGTTTTGTGAGCAGGGGCAAAACTTTTATTAAGAGTGTGTTAGTGCTCACCAGAGATTGTTTATATTTCATCTTTCTCATCCCTTTTGTGTTTCTCTGAGTGTGATCTGTTAATAAAATTTATATACAAGCGTACACTGCAGACCATACCTGTTGTGTACAGTTAAGAAGGGAGTAATCTATTATTATTGCTTTTGAAAGGAGCTGGATGAAAATTAAGGAAAAATATCTTCAGTATTGGATTAATGTTTATGTTCATATTCTCTTCATGGTGCAATGCCCTTTATATTTACTTAAGAACATTTTTTCAAGTATCTGCCTACTGTAAAAAAGACTGCAAGATCTGGTATTTCTATAATGTATTGCAGTCTGTAAGCTCACTGGTTATTTTGTTTACCCAGTTGTTTGCACTGTTCTAATTTGTGAGAAGATGGACCTAAGCAGTATCAGGTTTAAGTTCACGGAAAAAAAAATTATTTGTATGTAAGTGTTCAGTTGAATTGGTCTAAAGAAGCTTTTCAACAGCAGCTTTTTTCCTATAATATTTTTCTTAATAATAATAATGAAGTAATCTGGGGCTGCTCAAGATTAATAACGTTCCTTCAGTGTTCAAAAATGCAAGTGTACTTTTAAGTGCATTTATCTAAATTCCTGTTACTGTGCTTGGAGATCTGGGTCTTTCTTCCATTTTGTGACCATGCTTGTGTAGAGCAGCTGGGGATACCGTGGCATATCCGTGTCATCTGCTGCAGCAGGGAGGTATGGCACAAGACCTATGAGACATCTAAACTCTTCCAGGCAGCAGCTGCCAACAAGGTGGATCCATCAGGATCTAAGGGTCACTCAGGCTGGAGGGGACTTTGGGGCATCTCCTGAACCAGCCTCCTGCTCACAAACAGGACAGTGCTGAATCCACACCAGATTGCTCAGGGCTTTTCCAGCTGGGTCTTGATAAACTCCAAGGATGGAGACTGCACAGCTGCGCAGCTTGTTCCATCCTGGCTGTCTTCATGGTGAAAAATTTTTCACCCTTATTTGCAGCAGGAATTGGCTCTGCCTGTCTGTGTGTTGACAACTGAGTCAAGCTCTTAGTAAATATAATACATTGAACCTCTGAAGTCATTCAGCTGCTGACTGTTAACTGCTATAATTTTTATGAGATCACTTACAAGTTTGCAGTCATATTTGCTGGTTTTAGGTACCCCAGGTGACTTGTAAGTGCTGTTTCAGGAGGACACAGGTCTCCTGGGGGTCATACCTGCGAGCCTGATGTGGAAGCCTTGGCTGCCCTAGATCACCTCAGACAGTACCAGACATTTGTCATTAGGTAACTCAGTCAAGCCCCTGCTCGCTATAATGGGGTCTTAGATCCCTAATGTATCTCTAGACAACTTCAGGTAGAAAAACACATGTAGGTGTCTTAATTTGAAGTTAAGGGGAGGAGTTACATCCAACAATACAGCACGGTTATTCTAAAAATTGCCCAATTTCAATATATAACAAAGCATCCTGCAATTCAAAAATGTATTAGGCGAACACATCTAAAATAACAGCCTTTAGAAAGTACATATACAATCTAACTTTTATGGTAGGTAAACTCAGTATTTCCTATTTTATTTTCTTTGGAAGGCCTAATGAGAGTGTGCTAAAAGGTAATGGAATAACTTTATTTTATGTCAAATTGATGTACTGCTTTTTTTAACTGGCTTTAAGTTTACAGCCTTAAAATACGTTAGTAAAAGAAGCTATAAATCTTAATTATGGAAAAAAAATATTTTTGCTCACTTTTCTGAAGTTAGCTACAGCAACCAACAGCAGATTATTTCTGTGACATTGAAGGACTTTTTCTTCATTTGTTACTTGGTTTAGTTTTAAATATCCCTACATTAATTTCATTTTGATCTTCCAATCCTTTTGATACCTGCCTACAGATTGTCATTATTAATATGTATCTATGAGAGCATGTATCTCTGACACTTGCAAATATGTTGGGCAAACACAATTTAACAGGGGTTCTTAAAACACTCAGCTAAGTTTGTGTCTGTGGATGTAGTAGCTACCTGTGTTGCAATTAATGTCAGTGGAGGTCTAATGAGTATTGCCAGTGGTGTGGGGGGAGCAATTCAGCTCAGAGAAGGTCAACTTGTAGGGATCAGTTTATTCACCTACACAGAAGTGTCTGATGCATTTTGAGATACATGAGTATCCAAAGCATCCTAAGGGAGTTGACAAATAGAAGTCCTGTGGAAAGCCCGTGCCTTTCTGAAGTGGGTGTTAAGACAAGACACCCTTGAGTATCTTAAATATGACCAAATGTCTGTGTGCAGGCAGTGAAACTGAACTCTTGGTGGCTGGTCAGCTGAATCAAGCCTTTGTCAATTGTCTTGACTAGATTTCTGTTGGCTGTGACGGCTGTGACAGGAGCTTCGTTACCTACATGAGCTTAAGTCAAATGTATCCTGCCTCATTAAAAATATATATATATGTGTGTGTATATATATGCACACACACATATATATAGTTACATATACACACAGATTCCTCTGCTAAGTTGGTGGAGAAATTCCTTTGCTGGTGCTATAGACAGTAGAAAAAAATAATTATATGTTAGATTTTTTTCCTCTCTGGTATTTGATAATATGAACAGATAACAGCTGCAGTTGTTTGACATAAAATTATAACTGTCACTGGTGACCTTTTAGAGTGAAGTATTATGTGGATAAAGCATGAATTGGGAGAGTATTTTCATGAGTTTTTATGCTTGTAAACAATATATGGATTTAGTATGTAAGTTTTGTGAACCTGTGTACTTTTAAATGGAAAGCCATTAGTTGACTATTTTCTTAATTATTGTAGTACAAGAATATTACATACTCCTTAGTTTTTATTCTTTTTAGAACATAATAATTAACAGAAGCCATATTCTTCATTCAAACTTCTTGTCAGCTTGACTTCAATGTCTGCTTGCTATAAAACAGTGCTTCATTCTGGGTCTGTAATCAAATTCAGAGCAGTAACAAACAAGCTGTCTTTGAAGGAGATATCTGCTGGAGCTTTCCTGTTTTCATACAATATTCTTTCTGGGAAAGAATATGCAAAAATGGCATGGCTTGGAATGCAGATGCTACCCATTGTCACTTCAGGTCCAGTTTTTATAATTTTAAGTTAATTTTGTATCTATATTAATTGAACTTTGCATTTGTTTTATGTGCTTTTATTTCTGGAATTATTCTTCAAATTTTCAGAATATTTTTGGTATCATACATATTTTGAGTGAGAACATAAAGGTTTGATCATATTTGGTACTGCTGTATTCTGGAGTACTTTGAAATAGTTTTCAGAATATTAGTTGTACTAACAATTAGACAATAGCAATTTGTTACTGTTTTATGTGCTTTTTCAAACAATAATTGCTGTTCTAATTCAAAAGACAATTGTCTCTCACCTCTTTGCAAACTGACGGCTGTCTGTTGGATGCAGAAGGAGGGAATATCAGGTTGACAACACTTACTGTGTTTGAAACTGCTTTTAAGAAATCTTTGATGGAGCCTCGATCATGTGTATTGGTTTTACATTTTACTTATATTAAAAATAATAATTTACTATTTGAAATAATTATTTTATTATGCAAAGGAAGTTTGTTTCTTTGTTTAATATTGTGTTTAACAGTCTTTTTTATTTTAAAAAAGGGAGAAGTTGGACAGCCTGGACCTCCAGGCCTAGAAGGACATCGGGGAGAGCCTGTAAGTCATTAAAATATTGATATATCCTTATATACTGATTTGTTGTTGTTGTTGTTAATGGATGTTATACTTCGTGTTTCATCCATGTTGATTTGAGTTGGTTGATGTTTCTGTTTTTATAAAAGTGCTTTTTATTTTCTGGTGTTCATCTTTAAACTTTTATTTAGTAAAATAAATGAACAAGCCTTTAAAGTCAAAGATACTTTAAAAGAAAAGATTCTTAACTATATTGCTGTTATATACCAATTTGTATACATGTTTTAAATTGCCTCTTTATTGACTTCTTCCCTATTGATAGGATAGTGTTGTTAGATACTGATAGTTACTTGCAAGAGGAAAGATGCTGGGTGTTTTTAACTCTCATTTCTGCCATGTGGTGTATGTTCTTTCATATTCTTGTTAATTGTTTGTTTTCTCACTGTTTACATCCTCCTCCCCTTTGTCCAGTTTTATTGGTCTTATACGTCCTTTCATCTTTTTATGCTGTCCCTGTTATCTGTATCTCTGTTCTTCTCGCTTAGATGGGGAGCATCTAAGCTACTGCTACTGCAGTTTTGTTTTGCTTATTTCCAAAGACATTGTTCCTCTGCTGGTGTTTGGACAGGTCATTTTTCCTGCTCTTTTTGTGCAATAGTTAGGCTTTGTCTGTCTTGATTCCTTGTTTGGCTCTTTTAAGGCCACCAGACTTTGCTTGAAGCAAAGGAGCCAAGGTATCTGCAGAAATAGCTGAAAACGTTGAGTGCAGAGAGGGAGTCTTCAAACCATCAATAATTCTTCTGGAGCCCAAGAGCAGTAAATGGAGCTCACTTGGTGGAACACTGCCTTCCAGACTAATTACATTCTGAATTACATTTTGAATTGTCAAATCAGGAGGTACAGCTTTATACATTTATACAATATGGCAATATATGTTGCATGGTACTGAAATCTGGTAGAGTTTGGACAACTAGGAGATAGAAATAATGCTCCCAGCCGAAAAATTCTCAAGGTCTTTCATTTAGGTATTTTATGTATTCACCAAAAACTGAAAAAAACACTGTAAGTAGGCTGCAAAACACTGGGCAATCATTCCCAAGAGACTTTCTTCCCACTTGGCTGGATTAAGTGAAGAACTCACATAATTCCTTACTTGGCTTTCTTTTTTGCTCCTTTTCTGCCTCAAAGAACTGTGAGATGCATTAACCTTTTACAGTCTATGGTATCTTCAGATGTAAGAAAGACTTAAGAGTGGATGTTAATTAGAAACCATAAAATGGAAGTGACAAGTTTTTGGTATATTTGATAGTACACTATTACAGATGTGTTGAGATACATAGTAACAAGACTTCTGTTATTTTCCCTAGCCTTGGTTTGTCTCTTTTTGTTTTTAGGAATAATGCTAGTCATTGTGATTTAAGAAAAAAAAAAAAAAAATTAAAAATTAAGGAGAAAGCATTTCTGACCTAGGGAAAACTAAGTATTTAATGCTTTAATAGCTCTCTTTCCGATCTGATAGCTTTGGTGGAGTCTGACCTATATCTACTAAAGAAATGTATTTTGGTTTAAAATTAATGTAAATGCTTCACAATATAACATTTTAAACAGCAATGTAAACTCATCACTCAAGTCCTATACTTCTGCTTTAAAGACAAATTAAGTGGCAAATTTAAGACATTAAAATCACTATGAACCCTTTTAAGATCACCATAGAATAATATAGAGGAAGACTGCCAATATATAAACAACTTCAAAAGACTTACACAATCCTAAGAGGGCAAGCCAGACTGCACTGTATGCTTGATTTTAGTCTGTGGAGGTTCTTCTGAAGACCAGAGCATCTACATGCTGATCAGGAAATTGCTTTAAGGTAACCAGTAGGAAATGGAAGACACCAAGTCATACCTACTCATCTGCCTCTTGCTGGCGTAGTGCCAGAGTGCATGTGAAAACACAGTGCTCCCATCTAGTCAGAGCCTGGAGAAGTAGCAAAGGGCATTTCTGTGCAGCAGCTTTGTGGTAAAAGTGTTTGCTTGGGCCGTGCAAAATGAGAGCTATCCTCAGCCGTGGGATATGTGAGCTCCGCTTTCAAGCTACATATATACAGTCCTAAAATTACATTCAGTACTTTGAAGGCAACCATGACGCTGATGTGGCTCCAGGCGAAAATGAGTGTGGCACCACTGCAGTAGAGGGTATTTGGGCTTCATCTGATGGAAAAGGAGCTGGATTGTGTGGGCTGTGAGGGATGTCTTGTGCAATTTATTGCTTCTGTCATTTCTGTTGTTCCTCCAACATGTATCTGATGTATAACACGTAAGCGCCTCTACTCCTTCTTCTCAGTAATTCATTGTGGTCTTCTCTTAGGGTACTGATGTGGGAGAGAGGGACAAAACTCTGCTGTGCCCTCCCTGCGATAGCCAAATAGGCTGCCTGAGCTCAAGATGGGCCTTGGATGATACTGTTGAAACTGTTTCTCTCCATACCTTTAACCAGCCAGCTGCAACTGTGGCCTTGGGACAGCTCAGCACGTTGCATGGATACCCCACCCACACATATATGGAAACAAGCCTTATTTCTTCCATTCAGCCACCTTAATTTGTTACGTTGGTCTTTTTAAAAATAGCTGTCTTACGATCCCTCTTACTTTAGCAAATAAAAAGAGCATGGTTGCGAAATGAATGCATCTTGAGGCAACATCTAAAAGGCAGCTGTCAAGGATGGAGAGCACAGCTGAACTGAACTCCCATTGCCTCCAGCCTCTGAGGCGTGGTTATTTTCTGGATAACATACTTTCTGGTGTATTATTACTCTTATTAATCCCCAAATTTATGAACAGGAAAAAGTAGGTTGTAAAGCTAAGTAAATAATTCCAAGTGATGTGGTGGTTTTCCCTCAATAGTGCTATTTGGAACTGAAGTAAGGCAGACCATCCCAATCCTACCCACTCTATGTTAGAAAAACATTTGACAGTATGGACAGAATAATTTAGACAACATTTAGTAAAGCTAGTAATCAAGCTGATTTTACTGATGACAAAAATAAGCCATGCTCCAAGTGCAGTCATGCTGTCACTTTGATAGTGTAACAGCTGGTCATGTGTCTTACTGATGACAGGCTGTTTTGAGAAATATGTTATTTTGAAGAGCCAACTGTCTGAAAGATAGAATAAATCAGTATTTATTTGAGCTTAATTTCAGTCTGGCTGTTGTTTTTAACATAGGTAGAGTTTTGTCAGGGTTTGGTTTCGGTGGAAGCCGTGTTAGACTTCCTGTGTTTACAGTCGTGCAGATGGGAGCTCTGAAGTGAGTGCTTGTGGGTGAAGCTGGCAGGACACTTACAGCACTCCTCTAGGCCTAACATGTGTTGCCCTGCCACAAGGAATATGTCTGAACATTTGTGACTGCTCATGTTTACTCTCCAGAAATCATATTTTTCAGCTGCAACCACTTAAAATGCTAGAATTTGCCCTTAATATTTAGGTCACATCACAAGACCTCAGATGTGGCCTTGTTTGTGCCAGCGATAGCAGCATAATGTGGCTTTCAGCCTCTGACCTGACTCCCACTGTTGTTCCTCTACTCCTGGTTTAGCTGTTGATCTCTTAAGACTGCATCAGGAAGGCCAGATCTAGATCAATGCATGGTAGCAGAATTCTTTTTGAAACATGTTCAAGATACATTAAGGATATAGAATTCTCCAACAGAAGTTGTTGTATTTTTTTTCAGAAAACAGAAATCTTTTACAGCCATGTACCCTGTATATTTGGAAAGCAAACCTAAAGTTGATGTAATTCTTCTGCATCTGTAGCCATACTGAGAAACAGGAACCAAGGAAGGAAAATTCCTGACTTAGTTACATGGTAGTATGCAGAACAAAATTTTTTGTTGCTGTTGTTTTTTTTCTTCTGTGTGCCATGTAATATTCCCCCCTCTCCCTTATTACGCAGTTTTGCAGATCTCTTCCCTACAAGCAAATGGTTTTAGTGGAACCTTTAGAATGCAATACCTTGAGGCAAGATCCCTTGTTAAATAGTCTTGTGTTCAGTGTTGCCTCTCTTGGTTGTCTTTGCACTATGAAAGTAACAGGCACAAAACACAACTAACAACTGTGTTGTCTGTATACTCACAAAATTCCTTAGACATCCTGTTCTTGGAACAAATGCCTGGCAGTCAATCATAATAATAATATATGAAATCATGATGTTTACTTATCAAAATGTAAATTAGCTGATTCTAGTGAACTTTCTTCTTCAGTACAGCTTTGCACATATTATATCCCTGACTGTCATTTCATAAACTGACATATATAACTATTTTGAGAATGGAGTTAACTCTGAAAAATGATATTTTACATCTATTTGCCTGCTGCAACAAGTTTTTCTTTCACTTTACTTGCATCCTTTTATGCCTCTAGCGATGAGTACATTTCCATGAGAATCACTGAGGAGAGAAATACTAACACCACAACCACTATATTTGATTGAAAAACATGACACGAATAAATGCTGTGTGGAGAGGAACATCTTCTATAAGATTATCTAATGCAGTTAGATGAGATGTGCAAATTTTTAGGTGTTCAGAATCAGAAGGTAATTTAACATGATTTCTGTACATTTAACTTGGTTAAGTTAGGTGGACCATATGAGAGGGATAGCAACCAGTTACCTGTGGAATAGAATGGGACTGTGAATAATAGAAAGCTTGGTAATTGTTTCAAACTATTAATTGAAGTAAAATAAAAATTCACAGTCAAAACCTTTGCAATAGACAGTGGAGTGTAGCAGCTATGCTAGTCTGTTTAGAAGGAAAGCTGCTATTCAGCTTCAATAAAATAGCTCAAATTTTGTGCTTTTCGTGATCGTATTTATCAAGTGTACTTGCAGAGTTATTTCTGATAACAACCATATTTGAGAATGCAGCATCATATGTGTCCTTCTATTTCACAAATAGAAGGAGCAGTGCAGTGTGGTAGTGTTGACTGAAACAGATGCTGAATGCTGGCTGAGAAGTGGAAGTGAAATACTTAACACCACACATATGCACAAATGTGTTTTTCAGTGATCACAGTGATATGCTTTGCTTGATGCACATTTTGTTCATGTTATGTTGCTTTGTACCAGTTTTAGTTAATAAGATGCTGTTTACTCAACATTTATATCTGCATTTATATACTGAGTTATGAAATACTTCAGCTAGAAAGAAGCCTAAAATCTCTATACTATATCTATGCAGTAGGCATTGTGAAAAATATCTTTATTTCTGAAAATATTACGTACTTTCTTTTTAATGCATCTAGTCTGTTTATTGTTATATTTCTATTTCTGATCTCTCAGTAAATTAAAGCATAAAAATCATGTTGTATATCCAGTGCTCAAAAGTTCATGTGTCTGTAGATTTAATACATATGAAAATGTTTCATAGAGTACTAAATACTCAAGTTTTATATTGCCTTAAAGTAGGCACTTCTATAAAATAGTGCTCTTTGTATAAGTAATATATTTAGAATAAATTATTTCCTGTCGGTCTTTAAGAGAAAAGTGATCAAGAGGCTCAGCAAACTGGTTGCTGTGAATCTATCAGAATTCTTAGCTTCAAATCTAATATTCATGCTTTTCCACTAATCCTCGACAGTAGCAGCTGAACTCTGAACACTGATGGCCTGCTTTCTAAGGTGTCAGCATTACAGTCATAGTGGAAGTAAGGACTAGGATTTGTTCTAAAGTTGATGTCTTGTGTGTCACGAAAGAATACCTTATTTCTGTGTAGAAAATCCTGACTTTGACCTGGGATGTTTTTTTTCTGCATAAACAGCTGATGCAGTAAGACTTTGGTAGGCATATGCCATCCATCATAATTTCTTTACAAGCAGGTTTGGTTAGTTGAAGTAGTTTTTTAGTGATTGTTTCTCTTTATTTCTTCTAACTTCTGAATTATTGGAGTAGACAGGGCAGTGTCTTGCTGATGACTTTCTGATTCCTGGAGCTACTATAACAGATGTTGTTAGTCTTGTTCCCACTTGAGGAAGGGGGAAATGACAACTTTGACAGCACAATACTTTCAGGAATAATTATTTAATTACATAGTGCTTGCTGTAAGCTCAACCACGTTTTTTAGACTGAAAGCAGGTTTTCCTGTCAGTTATAACTTCAAGGTCCACTTTAGGTGTACATATTTTTAACAGACTTCATTTGCAACCTAGGTTATCTTCTTCCTTCTTACTGACACGTTATTTTAACTAAATTCATTCCATAGTACATTTTCACCAGAATTAATTGCTATGAAGATAAATATGAGAATGGTGCTGTAAAGAAACAGGTAATTAAAGGCCTCTGGAACTTCAGGCAGACTAGTCTGAACTACTCTATTATTCCCAGTTGACAAAAATGATATAAGACGTGACAGCATAGTTGCTGATCCAAAGCCTATTGAAATCAATGGAAAAATTCCCATTGAATTCAGTCTGGACTGGGGCCACAGTAAGTGCTGTAATAAACTTGGACCAACTGACCTAAGGCAACTTGGAAAATAATGCCTGATTTTCTAAGTTGTAAAATTAACAGTTCTCTCTCGTCTAATTCTCAATTTCTGTCTGTTCCTCATGATTTCTAATTTTTAAATTTCTGTCTTCATATACTAGGCAATTACATTAATTGTATTAATTTTCTATTAATTTCTTGTATTAATTTCTTTTGTCTACAGAGACTTTGAAAAATACTATTTTTTGATTTTTCCGTTAGTACCATTTCAAATATGATAACTTTGGAAAATCAAGTGGAGAAAAGTTTGCATAGCTTGCTCCCATTTCTTTAAGGCTATTTTATAGATGCAATGTTAACAAAGGTATTTTCTTAAAAGATGTAAGGAAATACAAAAGGAACTGTAGTTGTAAACCTATTATGGACATGAATGGTGTGTGCTATAGTTATAAATAGTACCAAGAGTAGCCTGGTTTATGCTTCTATGCTGTAGTGACCTTTTTATGGTGATGCTGGCACTTTTTAGTAATTCATGTGCTGATATGTTGCATACCAGCATTCCTTCTCCACTGCAGCTGGTTTGTAAGCATAGTGATAGAAGTACCTCTGACCAATATGTTGTACCAACTAAAAATCTCCCTACTGACTTGCTGAGGTGTATTGCAATAAATCAGTGCTTGTCATTTGTTAAAATGTCTCTTAATAATTTCTTAATCTTGTATAAATTTTAAAAAAATCTGTTAAAACAGTGTGATTCTGAAAGAATTGTCCTGCAGCAAGCATTGTAAAGTGCAGCTTTGTTAAAGAGTGCAGTAACTATCTTCTAAGCACAAAATTAGTGGTAGCACTTATTTATTTGTATTCCACAGGTGTCTCAAATGAACTAGGCCTGCATATACACAAAACCATAAACTCTATTTAAGACTGAAATTTCTTATATGCATTAAAATAATTTTGAGTATTTACTGAAAATGTTCACGTAGAGACTTTACACTTGATATCATAAGTTATCTGTACCAGAAAGTGAGCTTTAGTTCCCAGATGAAGTACTTTGGCATAAACTGATACTGTCTGTAGAGTAAGAGCTGTGAAATGCATAGAATCATAGAATCCTTTTGGTTGGAAGAGACCCTTAAGATCATTGAGTCCAACCGTAACCTAAATCGAGTGCTAAACCATGTCCCTAAGAGCCTCCTCTAAACATCTTTTAAACACCTCCAGGATGGTGACTCCACCACCTCCCTGGGAAGCCGGTTCCAGTGCTTTACAACCCTTTCCATGAGGAAATTTTTTCCTAATATCCAATCTGAGCCTTCCCTGGCACAACCTCAGGCCATTTGCTCTTGTTTTAAACCACATTGTTCCACCTGTGGCTTTTCCCACAGAGGGAATGATCATATTCACTTCATACTCCAGCTTCAGCCTCCAGCTGTCATGTTCTCAGCTTGGCTAAGATGGAGTCTAAAGAGCTTGTATGAAACTAAGAGTGAATCAACTTGGCAGTATGGTTGTATACAGTACACATCAGATGTCCCCTCTTGTGGTAATATTACTCAAAATACATATAAATGTTTGCTCCTTTAAATGCTTGTACATTTAGGAGACTGGAGATCTTCACATCAGTTCCAGAGACTGCGGTATGCACATGCTTACAAACATCAGCTTTTTTCTGAGCACCAGAAATTTGATTTTCTTAGTATTCGTATTGCAGTGGGCCTTCCTGTAAAGATGGTTTAACAGTATTTGAATGTCATAGCAATATAATATGACTTTTACTGTATTTTTAAGTGGGGAAAAAGTCAGTTTCCTATAACTGATTATCATTGGAAAGCATTTCTGATGAGTTATGTTATTTTGAGCAAATGATGGACAGACACATTTCAAGTATATTAACTAATATACTACTGGTTGGACTGAAAAAAATATTCTAAAAAATTACTAACTTGAGCAAATGGAGATTTTTGAGCAGTTGAATGGACAGATCCACACAACTCTAAACTGATCTTGTATTCTTTTTCAGAAATTTCTTTACTCCCGAATGTCAGTTAAAAATGTGATTTGTTACTGTATTGTCGTAAAGAATTAGAACTATATAATCTCTCTGTGTGTATGTGAATCCAGTTTGGCTCTGTCTGGGTAGTTGATATGAATTAGAAAGTTCAGTTGTTGAATCATTCTTTACTCTCCTCATAAGCTTATGAAATTACGTGTTTGCTTATGTGTTTCATATAATTTGATCTGATCTAATACTTTCCAGGCATAGTGGGTTGATTTACCCTGCTGAGAAGAGAATGACCACTTAAGATCTTAAAAGTTATATACATCTATGTTTCATACATCCAAGAAAGGGTTTTCTGAAGTAGGAGATACTTGAAGAGAGTGTTTGGACTGGTGGATATTGTGTATTGGGCTGATGTCTGCCATTTTCAGGCCAGAAAAATTGGTTTTTATATGTCCAGTAAGCAATGTGCTGATTAATCTTGAAACGGGCAACATCTCTCTGTTATTCTTGCCTTATAGTTAAGAAAACTATACTAAACTTAGCTCACACAGTTTTCAAGGAACACTTCAAGACACTATCAAATCATTCAGTAATATAGATAACACATTAGAAATTATATCTTTAACAAAAAGGATTTTGTATTTTCCTCAACAGAAACATTATGCCTAGGATAAGAAAAATACACATATGCATAGTGAAGTACTTAAGAATTTGAATGAACTTCTGACAGCCAAAGTATCCAACAGTCCCTATTGGGTGGCAGTACCATCACATGAGTTTGGCCTGATTTAGTCACCTTTTAACCAAAATATGATATGACAAAGTATTTGAAATCATCGAAGTAACATTTTTGCAGTTTCTTGCAAGAAAGAGTAAAAAATGAAAAAAAGTTATTTTGTAAAGGAGAAAATATTTTGGAACTAGTGAACTAAACATCCCATTTGTTGATTGTGGCAGAGGAGTTACAAGTAAGTGACATGCAAGATATTTTTTCTATTTGTGTTTAAATATTTTGCAGCAATGAAAGGTTTCTTATTTGAGTATTTGTCTATACTAAGTTTCTGGTCTCGCACATATTACAGAGGTAGGAAATAAAGTTCCTCAGTTGCTAGTATCTATACTAATAGAATTAAAAACGTTTTTAGTAACAATAAATGGTCATGTAGACAGTAGATTTTATGCAAAAATACAAGGGATATAATAATTTAGTTTACCACATTATAAATAAAAATGTAATTTTTACATTGCTTTCACCTGTAATTTACACCAACTGTGTTCAAGGTTATTGCTCAGCAGCTCTGTTCAATCACACAGAAAGTGTCATGTATGTTGGACTATGTCAGACTGTGAAATGCATGAATATGTAATTAATATGTGCCAGTCCTAAGTGGGAAGTCACTAAGCACTGTGCTTACTGGGGTTTTTCATTTTGTCAGATCTCAGAAGCAAGCGATGGAAAATCAAGATAGATCTGGATTTTTTGGCATTGTTTTAGCATATACTGCAAAATAGAAGTGTTTTAAGTCTTTAAATATTTGCCAGACAACAAAGTTTTAGCTCTAAGAATATAATTTATGATGAATAAAAGCAGAGTGTGTGGGTTTTGATTTTTTCCCCCACATTTATGGTGTATAAATGCAAAATACAGACAGAGTTTTTTAAACTGTGCATTGGTAATTCCACATAGTCACAGACCATGCCATTAGGAGCTAATCCTCCATACTGCAATTTCTGTTTGTGTGTGCAATTTCATATTTCATTTTTAGGCGCACACATTCTTGATTGTCACTGGTTTGTGCCATTGCATTTTGACATATTAGTAAGATAAAGTTTGACTTGAATATTAGTAGTATTGCTTAAGGACAAATTCCTAGTTGAATTTGAATATTGTTCTATAGAGCACAGGTACGTAGTGTTTTGAGTTTCTAGGGAAAGCGCCCTTTTCTGGTATGAGTTGTGTCTGTTAATGTTCATGCTAGAGAATAATCCAAAAAAGGAACATCCTTTATCATCCCCAAAGTATTTCTGTCTTCCTTTTCTAATGAACTGTGAATGCTAGGAATTAACATTTTGATTTACAGCTTAGGTAGATATCTGCTGGAGTTTCCAGTGACTCTGAAAACCAAGTGGAAACTTCCCTCAGCTGATAGCTATGAATGAAGAAGACACTCAGAATGTAGCAGCCATAAATATTTATTATTTCAGTTGATTTAATTTACACGTTGTTGTACTGTTCTGTGCTTCTCAACATGTTTATGGTGACTTACTGAACCACAAGTAGAAAGAGGATTACTGAAAGGATGTTTGACTTTCCATCTTCTGATCCAGCTTCAACAGGGTAGTAACAGGGTAGCCGGTTTTCTTGCTGGTCATCATTCTTCAACATATGGGGTGAGCCAGAGAGAAGATTTGCTGTACCTATGTCCTCAGAAGTTCTGAGTTACAGCCTCCTTGAGAACTGTGGTCAGGGTGGTGAAATGAAGCAGTTGAGCTGTAACTCCTTCAGGGCTCTAGGTGCTGCATCTAGGCATCTAATCTACAGTCTGTACTCTGATAATTGTCCAGAATTATTTTTATTTCATCTCATCTAGTCAAGGAGACATATTTAGTCCAGCTCTGTGTTACAGTTCTTCTCTGATAAGAAACTAATATCTGCATAGGATTATTAATCCCATCTTGAAATACTTGTCTGAAATAGAAGGGGTCATTTTCTGCTGAAGTTACCTATTTCTTATAACTGTCTCAGACAGTTTAGACTTTTAGATTAGTTGAATCGAACTCTTCAGAATATGTGGTAGGAAAAAAACAAGCAAAAAACTTAAAGCAGGGCTTCTTTGTTATTTTTGTGTTCAAGTGGTAGCTGGGCTGTCAAGCTAACTAGTTTCTTGTTATGTTTTTTCCATGTGTCCTTCATGATCAATAGCATTGCACTTTTCTTGTGCAAAATGCTCAGTTTGGGTTATGCCGGTTGTTCAAGGTATTGTCTCATACTTTGTAGTATAGAAATAGGAAATGATATATTATTAGTAAAGTTAAATAAGGGTGATCTCCAGTATTTGTCAGCCTTAAAAATCCTTTCATCAGAGAAACCACATTGTTTTACTTAGACTCAATATTCTTGCTTTAAAGAAGGTGATATAGTTTTGTCACTGAGAACAGTTGGTTTCACCTCTCTTCAGGAAGCAGTGGTGATAGTCTGTGTCCACAAAGAGCTTGAAGCCTGAAGTTGAGAAGTTGATGCTGAAGTCTTAGGCACTCAAGTAGATACAGTGCTAGCAAATTTGGGGAAATTTGGTGCAGTTAGTGTATTCATTTTTCTTATCTTTACGTATTAAAATTGCAGTGAATAGAAGCTATGGAAATTCTTGTCTGGATACAGGCTGGCTTCCCATACATAATAAAACAAAAAACTAAATCTTTATTCAAAGTGAATTTGAATCCATTTGGAAGGTTTATTTAATCGTTCTGCTAGGATTAAAATACCATGATGGTTTAAGACTTCTCCTTTGCAAACTGAAAAAAACCCCTCATTATTCGAATACTTAATTTTTCATTTGTACCACACGTTGTTTTATTGGAAGGCTTCATTATTATGTATTTTATAACCAATATTTGTTTCTTTTCAGATAGGTAATTTAAAAATATTGTATATTTGTGCTTAGACATTGTTCTAAAAACATTAAATATCGCAAATCAAATAGTACTCTGAGCTAATGAAGCACAAGGAATACAGTGCCTATGGGATCCTCTTCTTAGGTCAAGCTTCGAAACAATTGACTTTAGGATTTTGACACATTTTAATCATTGGACCAATACGGAAAAACTTACTATAGGACCAGCAAAACCAAGATTATCGGATCCACTAAGACCAAGAATGAAGAAATGTACTACAGAAATACTAACCTATTCAACAACTTTTGCTTTACTGATTAGTTAGAATAATTAAATTTAGTCTTAGTGATTGCTGCATGAGTCAAGATGTGATTTTCCTCCTTTGTGCTCTGGAAGGGTTTGATCCCATTCTCTGCACCAACTTTTCTTAGCTATTTCTTGAACACAAATAAAAGCTGCCAAGCAGACTGAGAGTAAAGGAATTATCACTGAACTTTTTCTCTGACAATGAATAGGAGTATGTAGAAACATGATTTCTATTTTTCTCCTGTTATTTACTGCCAGATTCTGTCTGTCAGAGCTTTTGGGACTTCCTTAGCCAAAAATGCGTGCTGGCCCATCCTACTTAATAGCCAGCAATGGACCAATTTTCTAGTAATTTTACAGTCCCTTTTGGAACACAGTTTTACTGTTTTCATTTGCTACATCCTGTGACAATTTTCACAGTATGCACCATATGGAAAAAAAAAAGGATGATTTGTTGTTAAACCTGCTGACTGTGAATTTAACTGAGTGGCTCCTTAACTAAGGGAAAGGGGAATGGCTAAAAATCGCATTTTTCTGCACCAGTGTGACCTGTGTGACCAGAACTGCGATTCTGGTAGCGTTGGACAGCTGGGCACGTGGGGTGCAAGGAGCAGAGCAGCAGGCAGTGCCCTTCGAGGACACTCTGCTGTCTGATGTGTGCAAGGTGCTCAAGCTAAGCTCATATTGTGGGGGACTACGGTGGATCCGTGGATTTCCTGACACCCAACATGAGCTTTTCTCCATAATTTAGACAGTGAAGAAATTTTAAAACATTTTGAAGGCAAGTAACTGCTTGAATATCAGCGTGCTTGTATGTAAGTGTCAAAAATGGGTCTGTTTGTCAGCTGTTAGAAGTCAGTCTAAACTTTTTCAGCAGAGTGGATGTTGGTTTGCAGAGTCCATGGGACTGGTGCCTGGCATGGCAGGCAGGGGGAGGACATCGCCCTGTCACCTGCACAGCCAGGGGCTCCGGTTTTGTGTGGCCACCTTTGGATCCTCAATGATTTGATGAGTCTGTTACTCATATTATTTTGAACGGTGTTTACAAGAAACGGTGACACCAGTTTCAGCCTGTGACAGGATATACACAGATTCCATTTACTATTACTCTTTCCAGCTTTCAATCTATGGTTTTCCAAGCTCTGTGTTGTTGGCAATGCAACAGGGGTCACTGTGTTCCACATTTAATGTATGTGTGTTTTATTTTTAATAACTGTTTTGCCAAAAAAAGGAGTTTGCAAACTCTCATCTAATAACTGCAAAGATCTTGGTAATGCTTTTTCCTTTCCTGCATTTAATTTAAAGCTGCTATGCTAGTCCAATGGATGCTCACAGCTGTGGGAATGCTTCTTCGTGTTTAGCCCATTTTTTTTCCATCAATCCCAAGTACTCAGTATTAGCAGATACAACGTCTTCGAATTTCTTTAACATATCTTTTGCTACTTTCTCCAGTAGAAAGTTTTATCCGTGTCCAAGTTGAGTTTGTGTCTTTCATTCTATTAGGATTATCAGGGTTTTGTAGTAATATTTTTAAAAGTATCTGGACTGTTGTACTTTTATCCAAATTATGGTTTGACTTGTACTTTTTTTACATACCTCCAGTAAATGTCTGATGTGTCATCAAGTACGCTTTTTCAAGTGAGGATCAGTAATGCATAAATAGTTGTATTTTCCAGGCATTTAAAGGGATCATGAGAATATCTGGATAGATAGGTATCTTTTGTGAGTCTTGTTCTATTGCTATAATTTATTGCAATGTCCTTTAGTGTCTTCCCTGATTCAGAATTGCAGATTTTTCAGAGTTGAAGAAGCCATTTGATTGAAACATAATTCAGAGAACTCATATACACTAAATAAAAACCATGGTTTTATCAGTAGTCATGGCTTCTATCTGTTCTAAATCTGATTCTTTGGCTGACCCTGATTAACAGTTGCCCTGCTGAAGAGAGAGTGGCGTCAAAATAAGCACCATTCTGGCAAACCTCTTAAAAAGCCTATGGACTTTTTAAGACAGAAACTCTGATTACAGTTTCTCAGTGCCTGGCTGGGAGTCTTTTGTGAGGCTTGTTTCACTGCTTCAATTATGAATGATCATTAGGGATACAGTTGGAATTCTTGTTGTATGAATAGGCAACAGCCTAGAATGTGACCATCTTTTAACAAATGTCTCTGAATGTTATTCAATGAATCCATTTAGAAAAAAAAATATATAATTTAAACAAGGTAGAGTCACAGGAAAATAACCTTACTGAGCATCCTTATACCTAAATAAAATCTGAAAGCAGATGCTATCTTAAGCCATAAAATTAACCATAATATATACCAATATTCACCAACAGTAGTAGAGAAGCTGGTAGATTCTTTTTCCCCCAATAATGACCTCTGAAATAAAGGGTCTGTGCTTACCATACATTTTACTACTTCTTTCATTTTTTCAGAAGATCTCACTGTTTAAAGAAAAAGTGTTTTTTTAATTGTAACTTTTAGTATCATGAACATTTTTAATAGGGAAAAATTGTATTATTTCAGGTATTTTTATCTTGATGCTGAACGGAGGATGGATAGTTTGAAAAAATGTTCTACAATGATTTGTCCTACAGAGTATTTATCAATTATTTAGCACATTTCAAAATAAGTGCAGATATGCTGTATTCAGTGAGGAGCCCATTTAAAGCAGTATGTTGAAAGAATACAGTTTTGTATACCTACCCTAAGAAAATATGATAGTAATAAGATAATAATACTAATAATAAAACTGCTAATACTAATACTTTCACCATCTTCTTGGCAAATTGACTGCAAACCAGTTTACAGGGTAGCTTTTGGAAATTTTTTGCATATTCCAGAGATAGAATTTTATGATAATGGATGTGTTATCTATAGTCTAGAAATTCCTGCTTTCTATACTGGGGCTGGCAGCCAGCTGAGGGAGGTACAGATAATCCATAGTACTAGCTAGAAAAAATGGGAAAAGTATTTTGAGAAATGTAGCTTGTAGCTTAAATAAAAGTGCTTACACCTAGTTGATCTGTATATATGGCTTCAGGCAGTTTATTTAATGGATTTTTTTGTGAGTCTGCATGGAAAAAAGTCCTGCTACTTAATAACGTCCAAAACAAAACTTCATGATTAATGAAAGCTACACGAAAGATTTTCCAGGGATTGTGAAGCCATGTTCCTTTTACAGTCAAATCCATTATACCTGGCAGGTATTATCAAAGAATGGAAGATTTATTTAAATTGCTAAAATGGAGGTAAACCAGAATATTTATATAGGATTGTATAAGTATCATCACTGAAGCTCGTCTTCACAATAGAAACAAATTCATACTTTGGGGTGTTCTGAAGTCCCAGCTGTGGGGGCTGCAGCTGAGGAAGACAGTGCCAGGGGATTTAGTTACATACCCAGCTCAGCTTCATTCTGTGCTGAAGCTGTAAGACCCATGGCTAAGCATTGCTGTCTCTTGCAAGTGAGGCATACCCCTAGCTCCTTTTACCTTTGGATATCCTTGTTTACATTTTCATGTCTTGTGATTCCCAGCAAATGTGAAGAACTTGTCAGAAGCTTTTGTTATCTGAGCCTGTAGAGACTCATCATACCAGCCACATACAAACAAGCAAAGAAAAAAGAAATAAATCTAATTTTTGCTCCAGAGAACGAGACATCAAGGTTTGGGATTTTGTCCCCTAGGCACTGGCCCAAGGGCCATTTGAGATGTACAAGGGCAACTGCAACATCTGGCATGTACAACACAGTTCTTAGAACAGGCTGACATCTTTCTCAAAGGGCGGATCAGCTAACCCACAGCACCTTTCGTGACACCAGAGATGATTTCAGTTACTGACCCTGCATTCAAGTGTCACTTTGTGTCCTGGGAGTACCCTGCAAAGCCTCTCCAGGTCTGTGACAAGAGCTTAGAAGGCTGACAGGCTTCTAGATACACATAAGTAACAGAGAGTGGAAGATAAATTATTAAACAGGCAGAGGAGGCTGAGTAAAGGGTAAGGACAGCATTGTCTCAATAGGTAAGACACATTGGTTAGCTGCCAGATTGGTACCTGATCACATTCGTTTTTAGGCACAAACTCAGCAGTGTGTGATAAAAATGCAGCTGAGAATCTTAAGAACAGACTTGTTTTTAAACCTATGAATAAAGTTTACTAGGCTGTCTTGCTAGTTTTAAATTTAATGTTACTATAGCACTTGATGGTTAAGGATAAAACAATGAATAATATTACAGACTTCTATGGGATAAGTGAAGACTTCTCATTTAAAGGAAGGAAAGAAGGCATTTGAATGAAATGAAGGTAATTGAGAAGGTCAGATTTGTGATACTGAAAGAATGAAGGCAGTGGTAAGGCTTCCAATAAACCTCGCTTTTAAATATGAAAAAGCATTGAATAAAGCTTACATGAAATTTGCTGTAAAAGAAGAGGGTGAACAGATCAACCAATTCAAAGATGTAAGATGGTCTAACTCATGTAGGCATGGAAATCACTAAAGTACTTTGTGCTTTAATTTTTAGCTATTCTGGCTAGAAATGTACTGCTATGTTGTATTGGTAGTACAACTGCATATATGATAAATACAAACCATATAAAATAAGTTATCTGGAAAGACAAAGAAAAGAAAATCTAGAATTACAACCCCTTTTTCTTATTTCATATGAACAAAATGTTGCTTGGTGGCTTTGCAAAGGACATCCCCAAAGGCAATTTTTTTCTGTAGGCCAGTTAATCATGAATTATTCCATAGCATTGATTCTGTTACTCCCAGTGGGTGGCAGTTTTCCTATTTGTACTACTTCCAAACATTGTGTTTCCCTTAATGGCAGAAAAATTGCATGATAAATCTGTTTCGTGTTAAGTTTTGATTAAACACAGACGTTTGTGATAATTTTAGTTACAATATGCTCTTCACAAAAATTACATTTTAATCTTACAAATGGAGTAAAACTAGTTGCTCCACCTCATGCTTTAAAGTAAGAATACATTTTTTTAATAGAGTAAGGTTTCTTTGATAGTTTAATTAGTGTTATGTCACTCTGTTAAACGTAACTTCCTATTAAAAGTGCTATATTACTCACGGTGGACAAAAAAAAATGCTTAGATTCTGTGCGTGAATTCTCTGTTTAGGAACAAGACACATTTTCAAAGCTTGGTTTGAATTTTGTCCTGGAAGTTAGGGAAGAAACTCATGATATCTAAACTACCTTTTCTTCTGGGACAGTGCAAATAATTGTAACTGGCATAACCAGGGATTATCCATGTAAAAGGAGGTAATAGATTGGGAATAGATAGTGGGAAGGAAAACAAATCTAGTTTTTTAGGCATACTGGAGCTGATCCTACAGAAATTAGTTTTTGTAATTGCTGAACCATGGAAGCTATACAGAAAAACAACTCTCATGGGAAAAACTCATTCTTTATGACCAAATTAGCCACTTCATTTTCCTTTTTCTGTGCCAACTGGCATGTGGAGAAAAACTGAAAATCTCCATCCTGTGTACTCTTGGAATCACTCACATTAGCATAGGTGATAGATTCAGTCTTAGCTGAGTGAATGTCAATGAGCCATAAGAGAATTTTAAGGGTCTGGACCAACTCCCACTGAAGTAAGAACCTGAGTTCCATGTGCTTCAGTAGTGCAGAGTCAATTAGAAGTAAAAAAGGTGGGGGAGGAAAGGAAATATGGCTTAGTTTTACAGTTGTTCTTTGAGTTTTATCCTACTTTGCCACTGATATAAAGGTAAAGTTGAATGTCTCATATCAGTGATTTCTTTTAGCCAAGAAAGTTCAACACAGCTCAGCAGGAGCTTGTGTTTCTTCTTTTAGGCTTGCTTATAATGGTAAATCATTCACGGTGTTGGATAAGTGTGTGGAACTGTCTTCTCTCAGCCCTGCAAATAGCATAGAAATGTAACCGTGGAAAGCTTTGGTATATCTTTTCTGTATGAGAAGGTTGCTGCCTATTAGGAGTTTTTTTCAGCATGCATGAAATCGTGTTTTATATTACAGGTACAGATATTTGTCCTTTAGTTTTATTTAAGAGCTACAGAAATTAACAGTTAAATAATTATACTGAGAACTCATGGACAGGTCTGGAAGTTCCTAAATGGGGTAATAAATATGCCCTATTTCCCATTATTTTATTTGTGCAAAAGATCCAAGGTGGTTTCGCGCTGAAGTTTAGCAAGAGGACTTATGTTACATAATGTGAATAGAAGGCTTGGGATGAGGCATTGTTTTCCCAGTTGTTTTTAATATATTCATCGATCTCTTCTTTTAATAATAGGTATATTGGAATTTTGATGATCTCTAATATGCTCAGGATGTCATAGTTTGCTCATGTGCTTTTGACCAATGAACTCTTTCTGCTTGGTGGGATCATTATTAACTAGAAGCTGGGTGTAAACTGCAAAACAATGGAGCTATCTTTTCCAGCCCTGAGTTGCACAGCTGTAATCCATATGGAAACTATCAGGTTATTCCTGGTTGTTAAATTAATGTTATTTTTTTTTTTCTTCCCGCAGACTGCATTTATTTTGGTGGTGTCTAGAACGGTCTTCTTGTTTTCACTGCAGCATATTAAATTCAATCTTAGATTAAAATGTACTCTGTAAACCAAATTCTTGTTGCAGATTAATGATGGTGCAAGAACACTTTGTCCAATAAATTTGAGTAGTTTTAGAAAAAAAACTTTTTTTAAATTAACTTAATGTAGACTACAGTTTTAAGCATATATGGAGTTTTCTTTTAAAACTGAATTATATTCAATTAAGTATTGACTATAAGAAAACTGTGGAGATCTATAGTAGAGCTAGATGAGCAGTGATGCTGAGGAAATGACAGAGGTCTTCAAGTATTTAGGGAGGTGGAAGCTAGCGTATATGAAATTATGGCTGTCTCTTCTGTTAGAATCACTGTATTTTAGATGGGAAAACAAGATTCATCATACTCATGGTCCTGTTGGCCAGGACTTGTGCTGAAGGAAGATGTGCTCTATGTGGGAGATCTTACGGACAATCAGAAGTGGTTTCTCCTCCTGTCAGCCGTGATTTTCACTACAACACTGAGCCCTTGGTGGGCAACAGGAGCACAGGAGCCTGCCCAGCAGTGGACACGGGCTCCTGATACGAAAGGACTGGGGAGCGACTGAACATTCACGTTCCATTGTATCCCCAGATGAAGTAGTTTTCATATTTCAACTGAAGGTCTTTGCTCTTATGTGTTGTTGGTGTGTTGTTTTTTTTTTTTTTTTTCGTTGGTTGGTTTTGTTTGTTTGTTTTTAATTTTCTATTTCCTGCCCATATTTTGAACCCCAATCACATGCCAAAGGTTAAGTTTATGAAGACATGGGAGGGTTATGTATTATTTTCTGGAGAAATTATTCCATATATGTAAAAGATTTTCTCTTTTTCCCCTCAGGGAATTCCTGGAATCCCTGGAAATCAAGGAACAAAAGGACAGAAGGTATTATTAGTGATTTAACACAGTTAAAACCTGTGCATATATATACCCATTCCAAAGTAAGGGTTCAGTCTGTGCTGAGAGGAGAGTTTTCATAGTGGGGATTTAGGACATCAAATCTTGCTGCAAATGGAGGGAGACCTGCTCTGAATTCTTTGTGGCATGTTTAAAAATCTCTCATTAGGTTTTATTTCTACTAGTCCAGAAGGAATGAATAATTTTAAAGTAAAAAAGTTAGTGTCATAATTCTTTGAGAAATACTCCTAAGTAAATCTGCATAATTTAAAAAATTATTTAACAAATTTGTTAACTATACATGCATTAATCACAGAACTCTTCTCTTTATGTAAAAAATATAGGGTGAAATTGGACCACCAGGTCAACCAGGAGCAAAAGGGTCAACAGGGGATACTGTAAGTTTGTAAGATGATGTTATTGTGAACAAATAATTCTTATGCCGTTGTTCTCTAGTTGTTACAAACAAGAAATGGAAAATACAGTAGCAACCTAGCATTTTCAGGGTAGCATATATGAACAGACTAAGTCTAATCTCTGAATTCCCCTCAAAATATTATATACCTACTTTTCTTTTAAAATTGATTTTCTGACTGCACATTTGATAAGCAAATCCAGCAAACACTTTAGTTGGAATTTACTCTCTGAATTAATTAACTTCGAAAGTACTCACATCAATTTATTATGAAAGTTAAGAACAAATTAAATACTGTCATAGTATACAATGGATTTCTGAAGATGAATTTAAGGATGCTTTGGTGATAGTGCTCTTTTGACAAAGACTGGGAAGATAGCTGCGATCACTGAATTCCCAAAATGCTTAAAGAGAGATTTTTATTTTAGAATGTAGGAAATGTAAAATAATTCATTGTTTTTGGACAGGCCTACTTACCCCATCTTTGTTACTGTTTAAATAGGGTGATTTCTGTGTTCTTTATAATCCTTTAGAAATCACAGTAGTAAAATAATGGTTCTTAAATTGTTACAAGTATATATAGACTTTAAAAAAAAAAAAGAAATTTTGGAAGTAAAAGAGACAACTGCTTAAAACTGGTTAGAGATCTTTCATTAATTAGTAGGAACCTCATCACTGGTTGAACATGTGCTGCCTTAAAAAATAATTTCACATGACTAAGCAATACTCAACAATCAGAGAATCCTAAAGTAAGGATGAAAGAGTCCTCTGTGAAATCAACAGTCTCAGCATCGATCTTATACATGTACAATCACAGCAAACAGCTGATTTGTGATGCTTTTTTATTGAAAAGTTCAACAATGTTTACATGGTTCCACTATTAATCATCCTCACTGTTACTGTGTCTTTTTGTTGTTTTCATTTTGTGCTTGAGATATTTAACCTGCTTTGCTGATAAATTTTATATTATTTGCTGACTAAAATGCTTCTAACTTTCCTGAGCATACATGGTTTAGAATAACAAATAAGCTGTTTGCTGTGTTTGTGCATGTATCAGAACGATGCTGAGATCATTGATTCCACAGAGGACTCTTTCGTCTTTACTTTAGGATTCTTTGATTGTTGAGTATTGCTTAGTCATGTGAAATCCAAATGAATATGTGTACTATCACTTGAAGAAGCTGAGGATGTTATTAAACTGTAAACAGATTTTCCAAAGTTGTACAGCCCACAGATCTCATTATCTTTCCTGTTTCTCTTCTTAATTTTTCACTGTATCATTTGTTTTTGTCAAAGAAAATTCAGAACTAAGGATGTCATTTGTACTTTCTCCTATATCCCTGTAGATAACCACAGACAAAGGAGAGAGCCCTAAACTTGCTCTCATAACGGTGCTTAGTTCAAAAATACTTGCCTTTGGTTTCCAGATAACAAAGGTGATATGTAGGCATACAAATGTCTAGAAATGTATTGAAGAGCTCATGTCTTTTTCCATGCTCACGTCTTTTTCCGTGCTCGCAGTTCCTTAATAAAATATATGATCAATTGAAACCAGTGCAGCCCTGACTGAAAAGAAGGATTGAAACTAGTTTTAGGTTTTACAAATTCTGGGCTACTCTGTCACCCAATACATTCAGAATTTCCTGCACAATATACAGTGATCCTGCACCCACCCAGCAGCTCCTCCTTCCCTGACTCTACCACAGACATGACCACTACAACACAGCTGTCAAAAGCCCTTTTGTATAAAATGAATACACTAGTTAATTTTCTTTTCATGAACTTAAAGGACTTTTTCAGCCACCTAAAGGTCTTCTCTGGAAATAACAAATTTCCTGATTGCCATAATTTAGACCACATTTGAAGGAAACCTTGCCTGAACTGGAACTTCAAATGTGCGTACTCCTAGTTGACACATGCACATTTGTTGTCTCACCTGTGCCTCTAATCATTTTTATTGCCTATCGTGGGAGATTTTTTCTCTGTTTCTTTTTGAGCAAAGCTGAACAAAATGCCGAAGGGAAGCCTGTATCAACAGCTGTAATAAAACCTTGTGGGATTCCAAAGTGTACATGTTTATTCAAGTAACTCACCTACCATGTTTCCTTAAAATTTAATTTAGATAAATAACATCTGGTTCTTGGTCCACTTGAAAATTATTTATTTTTTCCTGTCAACTCATTTAATGTGTCTTTTGTCACCTGATAAAATAAGTAGAAAATTGATGCATGGAATATTTGAATGCATTATATGGCATTAGGGAATTTCAACCAGAAAAGATAGTGGGATTTTCCTTGTATTAGTCACACTGGATGTGTTTGTTCCAGAAAAAACAGATGGAAAGCTTGTGGATGGTCTATTAATACCTTGGGAAAATTCTTCAGTAACCAGTTCTTCAGTAATAAGTATCCCTATTACACTGCCAACATCAGAAATTTATTAATATATCTGCCACATAAATAGTGTCAGCTCTGGAAAACGGAGGAGTAACACTACATTTTATGTCCTTGAATTGTTCTTTATTTTTGTTCAGGACGTGCTCTCCTCTTTTAATTTTACATGCCTTAGTTAATGGATAGTGTTCTCAAGCTTTTGCTATATTGCATCTGAAAGTTTTCTTCTTACAGCGTACTGATTTCATGTACTCATCTTCCTGTAATTTTTAAAATGAAATATGTTAAATATAGCCTAGTAATTAAAGTTCCAGAAAAGAAGCCAGGACAACTGGGTTTGATTTCTCCCTTTCCTGCAGACGTATGACTGACCTTTAGTTATACTAAACATATTTTCTGATGTGCCTTCTGTAGTATATGTTTGCAGATCACCGTGGATATATACATATATCTGGTAAAAACAAACCAAAGCAAACTCTTCTGTACACATGGTATTTCGAGCTTCTCTAAGATAAAAATGACTGAGGGACATTTATGATGAGCATTTAAGCACTTCTGTAGTCCATGGACAGGTGTTGGGCATAAACTAGATGTGATGGGGTAGGGAGTTGGTAGGAGTTAAACTCTCAGCATGTTACATGACTTGAAACACGAGGCTACACTGAGGTGGCGATGTGCAAGGAGCCAGAAATCCCCTGCTCACATTTCTCATCCCTTCCCGAACTTGTGCTTGCTTTTCTCTACTGATGGACATGCTAGTAGTGAGCACAGAACAGGAATCTGAGGAGAAGAGAAATAATGATTTCACAGTGTTTTTTGGAAAAGGAAGGTAGCCTCAAGGAATGCAAAAAAGATCACATAATGAAGAGAGCTTTATTTCAGAAGTGAGGGCATCAGTAGATAACATGGAATTTTATTTTAAAAAGATAAATTGAATTAAGCCTTGCAGTGAAATGAAAATTAAAAAACATAGTTTGCTCTGTAAGTAAAAAGAGAAAAAGTGAAGCAAGCCTGATATGCAAGTGAATTAAGACTGTTAATATAATCAAGGTTAAGTTCCAAAACCAAATCAATATTTTCTTACACTTGCAGTAAGAAAGCTGACACTGAATATAGGCCATAAACAAATGGTTAATGGGAATACACCACCGCTTAGGTTGTGAGTGGAAGCAGACCTCAGAAACTTCACTCCAACTGGAGAGGAATTGGTAATTTCTATTCCAAAAGAATGAAAGAAATGGCATAGGGCAAACCTCTATTTACCAGACAATATGTTACACTGGATTAGCTGCATCGTCTTTGATAGAATGACTGATTTTCTGTGTTAAACAAGCAGATCTAATCTTCAAAGTTCAGGAAAGTGTTGAAAGTTATTTGATGTATGATGTTCTTAGCTATTTTTGAAATTTAGTAGAAGTTTTCATAGAAGTTTATTAGAAGAATTTTCATGTGCAATTGATTGAACGGGAAAAGTCTGAGACAGAGGAAAACTGGCGGCAAAATTACTCACATTTTAGTCTTGTGATACCATTTATTTGTATTCACAGACCAGTGTCTGTAGCCCAAAGAGCAAGTTGCTATGTTTATCGATGGAAAGTTTTGGTGACCAGTACTTTATCACAGCACAGCAGGGAAGAAACCTGAGTTAATCTGTGCTGCGTCAGTTAACAGTAAAGCACAGGTGAAATACCAGAAAACTGAAGAAATGCTGAAAACCATGGCTACAAAGAATTACTTCTTATTCCAAATATTCTGAATTATTCTGAATTTTCTCTTGCATCTGCAAAAACAAAGCCATCCTTTTAATTTTAGCAGAGAAATTTAATATTTTTTTGACTAAACTGAGTTGCAATCCGTGTAACAAATTGCCATAGACATACGTTTATTTTTGATCACATGTAACTTTTGAAGGAAATCTGAGATAATGTTGTTGAACCGGGTAGTTCCCAACATTAGTAATAAATGGAAGGTGGTTGTTTTTATCTCTATGAAAGCAAAGATAAAATAATGATAACAGAAGTTTTTGAAAATACTATCAATTAGAATAATTGATAAAACCTCGTCTCTCACAAGTTAGATTTCAGGGTTTATTTAATTGTTTGACTTTCTGTATTATTATGCTTTTATTTTACGCCGTGTCTTAAGTAGCAGATCATATTTCAGAGTATGTATGCAAGTCTAAATGAAACAATAATAATATATTGTTTTTATTGATGCGTGCAGTTCTAGAGTCAAATACAAGTTAGATGAAATTGTGAGAAAGACACACATTAACACCAGATGTGGAAAATACTCTAAATGGGAATTCCTTCTTGGAAAGTGTGATTTTTTAAAAAATATTTCTTTTCTAATATATACTTGAGAGTAACTTTAAACAGAAATTAAGAAAGCCAGCAATTTGATGGTTTGACACCCTTTAGCTCTTTAGTGTATGTATGGAACAAAGACAACTAAATATGCCTTTACCGACACCTTTCCATGAGAGGAATCCAAGGGACGGCTTTGGCACAGCTCTGGCTTTGTACATGTGCTGAAGTGCCACCATCTGGTTCTTGGATTCTTGAATAAACGGTTCAGTCCTGAAGATGCAAAGGTGGGACCCCAAAGGTAACTGCTCCCAGTCAATCTCCACAAAGTTTGCAAAAGGACTTGAGGCATGGAATCCTTAGATGGACACATAGTCAGAAAGAAGACAGAGAATTATATAATACCACATACACTTTTGCTGGTTTTGGGAACCCTAAATGGAAAATAAGAAACTCTTATGTTTTGCAGAATTTTTTCTCCCAGGAGTATTTCATGGCAGCATTGCACTTTTTTCCTGGTGTGTTTTTTTTTTTTTTTTTTTTTTTTTTCCCATTGCACAGTAGCCCTTCCTTAGGCCATAGAATGTCTAAATAATCCACTGTGCTGTATCAGAGTTCTAACCTGTATAGTAATATGATGAAAGATATTCTATTTCTGTCTATTTATCTATAGAAATATAATACTGATAATACTAATGCACTGCACTGAAGCAATGATTCCTTTAGCTTATTATAGAAATGTCTCTGCCTTTTTTGAAAATAAATAGGGTTTGATGGGACCAGAAGGCTCATTTGGTTTACCTGGAGCTCCTGGGCCTAAGGTAAGTATTTGTGTTAATTCACTTGTGACTTTGATAAATGGCTGCTTTATAGATGACAAAATGCCAGGATTTTGCAACTATTTTTTTAGTATGTTGAATATCGGTAAATAACTGGATGATTTTCCTATATTACCTTATATGATAGTTCAGTCTCAAGAGACTTTAATATAGCCCGGTAAATGGTGCCTGTCATCCCATGAGGTTTGGAACAATTGCAGAAATGGTGATGAGACTTGTTTCATCTGCGCAGTCCTGGAAAATGTTCTGCATTGCTGGGAGCCAGACAGTTCTCAGTATACATCAGAACTTTCTGCCCATGTTACATTTATTTATATTTTAATTGTGTTAAATAACATTACGTGCTGCTTTTTCCACCCGAGGAGCCAAATTTATTTCAGATGTAGCTTTATTGATTGCACTGCAACTACAGCAAGAATCAATTTGACCCATGCTCTCAGAAACAAAAATAGATACTATAAATCCAGATCTGGTAGTGTAACCTTTTAATTTAATGAGATGAATTTTGGCTAGTAAGCACTGGATTGTGTGTCCTAGTGAATATTTCAGAATATAGAATACATTTCCTGAACTTTGTATTTACATTTAAATTAATTTCCACCCATACATTATTTTGTATTCAAAAGTACATATGTATTAATTTAAAATTGTGTACTGAAAGTAACATTTTTTTAAAGTGGTCAGTATTTGCTATGGTCAAGAAGATTGAATGCCTCTGAAAATTTATTAGCTTAATTTTTATTTGTGAAAAATGCTTTTTTTTTGTATGTTTGTCTCTCATTCAGAATATAAGCTGATTCCTACAGAATCATTCTTAATAAGTTCATTCTTACAGAAGAGCATGATGAAGTTATCAATAATTCTTAGATTTTAGTGAAAATCCTCATGCTGAATATATGCCTAATTCCATAGGCTAAAATAAAATCCCAAACATACGTAAATATTTTGAGTCAGGTCCAGAGGATTCTCAGAGTTTAATTAAATAAGACGGTGAAGATGTGAAATCATTCCACATAGACATGGTATGACTGGGCAAGGGCAGTCAGGCAGGTGGGATGGGACAGGTGAGCAGAGGCTGGCAGATCCCAGTTTGTCATCAGTATCTTACCTTTCCTCAGAGAAAATTGAAACTTCAGGTTTCCTGTACCTCTTTTTAAGACCTGTTATCTTTCCTAGTCATACCATATGTGACAAAACATTGATGTATCATCCACACTCTTATATTGTTCTGTAGGGTGATAAAGGCGAACCTGGAATACAGGGGAAACCAGGATCATCAGGAGCCAAGGTAAGTATGAATCTGGAAGCATTCTAGTTAAAGAAAGGATTGATCTACTTTTCCATGATTTACTGATTTTTCATTATTAGCTACAAGGCAGGTTGTTTCAAAATAAAACAGTCGTTAACAGAAAATTGCATCAGAATCCATTTGATGGCTTATTCTTATTAATTTTATGCTAGATTTTAGGCAGTATAAGTCAGCTGTTTATGAAGTTCAAACGTGCAAACATTGCCATTGCTTCAGGTAGTTTTATTTGTGTAATTTTGAAAAATCAACATCAACTATATTAAAAGGCAATAAAAAAGTTATATACTGGAAAACTGAGGTTAAGAATTAGGTGTCCCTTTTGTGGCTGCTCTGTATTCAACATCTCTTCACAAATTCTCCAGATATTTCAATCATCCTCAGTTGTAAAATTTCAAAATATCATAGCCAAAGCATGTGACCTTGAGAAAACATGCATTCTATGTTTTTACACACAGCACATCACTGACACAGAGCTATTTTATTACTCAGGGAGATCTAGGAGTACCGGGTGCCCCAGGGGAACCAGGCTACCCAGGAATTCCTGGTACCCAGGGTATAAAGGTAAGTATTTTTTCCAGTTTTACATTAATTGCATCTTGTATTGGAAATGCCTTTCTTATAAGTGATCACTATTAAAGGAAATCCTTTTTCTCTAATACATCATTATTGCTAGAGAGTAGTTGGTATATTTTGAAAGGCCTATTCTTTAGAAATATCAATCATTTTTTATAGGGAGGAGAGAATGACCAAAATGGAGAAACTGTTAACAAAAAATGCTGACATAGGTATTAATGAAATTTCCATTATGAATTATAGTACATACATAATGTTATATCCATGATTCTATATTTATTTAATCTTAACATCTTTTACCAAGTGCTACATCACTGTTTCTTGTAAACACCCTTCAAAAATAATGAGAGTAACAGACTCGTCGAATCTTTGAGGATCCAAAGGTGGCCACACAAAACCTAAGCCCCCAGCTGTGCAGGTGACAGGGCGATGTCCTCCCCCTGCCTGCCGTGCCAGGCACCAGCCCCATGGACTCTGCAAACCAACATCCACTTGTTTCTTTAGGATATGTTTACTATAGCTAACAAGCTTTACCTGCAGCTATTCAAACTAATATTTATTCAAGCAACAAGTTGTCGAGGCTAAAAATGTTGCTATATTTACTATCTTTAAAATTTTAAAATGTAATGTTACTTTTAAATTAATTAAATGAGCAAACTAAATTAGTAGGTTAATTCAAATTTTCAATTATATTTTATCTGATTTAATAATAACTTCAATTTTGAATGTGTAGAAAAATTTATATAGAAATAAATTGTCTTTAGGTAATATATCTGACACTTGTTTTGGAAATCTAGCAATATTTCCTGGGAAATATTGGAGTCTCAACTAGGGTGAAGATTCTTCCATTACGTATTCAAATTACGGATTTCAAAACAAACAGGAAATCCTGTAGAAGAAAAAGAAGCTCACGTAAGGTGTCAGGTAGAAAGAAGCAGTTAGTAAAATATGATACTGCATCTATGCAGTGTTACCAGCAGTGTAGAGGACCACCTTTTGAAGGATGAAGCTCTTAATATAAACTCATTACAGAAATAAGAGGTTCATCAGGTACTTCACCATGTAAAGAAAAGGTTGAAGGGTAATGAAACAGTATGTAAGAAGGGGGGTGTTATATATAAAGTTATATGAAAATCCCATGCAGAGGTATTCCACCAGACTTCAGCTTCTGCTCCAGAAGGTCACGAGTTTCAGGTATGTGCAGTATCATATATGCCAGTCATGTATGGAAGTCTTACCTATGCTAGAGTATTTCACGTGTCGCTGGACACATATGGGGATGCCATGGGTTGCCTAGTGCATCTTAAAGCATCTGAAGCAGGTCCCTGGTCAATACGAACTAGAGACTGATCCAAATTTAGGTGAGGTTATCTCAGCTAAATGTGATAATGGAATCTGAGTCCTGTTTTCCAAGACAAGATGTAGAAAAATGAGTCTTCTGGCCAATTTCAAACCAGTGATTTCCAGAGCACATAAGAACAAGATTTCCTGGCTTAAGTCTTTCAGAATATTCTGAAGCCCAGTGGAAGAGTGACTTGAGTCAAACCAATAGCTAAATTCATTTAATTATCACCATATATTCAGTTTCAATATCTAAGAGTCTTGTAAGGCAAATGTGCCAAGACAGTAATACTAATTTTAAGAAGGGAGATTTTGTTAAAATTTATGGAACCTCTGTACATTTTAAATTGAATTCAGTTCTGTATAAGTCATTATCCATTTTATATCAACATGTACGGCACAATATGTATTTCTTGTTTAACTGGAGTTACAATTCATATGTATGACAAACACTTGAATTATTCAGGAAAAAGTGCATCTGACAGTAAAAGTAAAGCCTTTCAGCTATAGCTTATTTTAAAACTTGAAACCAAACCAAAGATTTTACATTCAAGTACAATACAACCAAATACAGCTGGCATAAATACCCTTTTATGTTCTGGGATTTTCAATCAGGAAAATATTTGCCATGAACAAAATATCCTCTTTACTACTGTTTAGCATTTAACTAAACATCCTCTCTCTTAAACCAACTAGCTGTACACATGTTTGACTCTTGCAAGAATACTGGCAAAATAGATCCAAAAAACTCCATCTGAATTATTTTCTGTATTAAATTATTAAATGCAGTTTTGCATTTTGTCTTTTTAAACAGGGTCACACTGGTTGGAGTTAGGGCAGGAGGCATCATCAATAACTTTAAGTTTCCTTTTCAGTCACTTGAGAAAGAAATATTCTGGGACTACGTATTTTATACCGCTACCATTAATTGGCTTGAGCAGTTTTCAAGAGCTGCCTGTTTCTCTCCAGTGCCAACCAGGTGGTGTTCAGACAACTTGATAAACCTAGATACCTGCCTTTTAAGTACCGCTTTGACCATCTGATTGCCACTCACCCCAGTAATGCTAATTTGCTATAAACATGTCAATGGAAGTCAAAAGGAGTGGGTGGAAGTGGAATTTAGTCTTTGGTGTGTCATGTATAACTTCTATGTTCAATTGGTTTATAGGAAGTGTTACAGAAATTATTTATACTCTATTATCTGTGGGTGAAGGCGAGCATACTTAACGGTTTGCATCCAGGTGAAATTCAACTAGTCAGAAATACTGCTCCCCTCCCTGTCTACATCCTCTCCGCTCCCTCCCATACACGGAGTGGGTAAAATCCTGCTGGATTTGCCACCTCATCATGTTGTATTTTTTAATTTTATCTTGGGATCTGGGTATCCACTTTTCTTTCTGATAGTTCTTTCTATGACAAATTCTCTTCTTAGTACAACTTTCTGTACTTTTTTTTTTAGTGTTTGTGTACATGGGGATAAAGTGATTTGTTTGCATTCAGTATAAATAAAAGCTATTAGATGCTTCTCTTGTATTTACTGTGTTTATTTAAAACACAGACTGCATGTCTTTGAGATTAATCATGTTACAATGTAGACTTTTCTTCCAATATTTTACAGGGGGACAAAGGAAACCAAGGTGAAAGTGGTATCCAGGTATATCATCGTTGTTTCTAATTGAAAACTCCTCGCAACACAATTAAAACAAGTCTTAGGTGTTAATTCAGGAGCTTTTTTTTAAGATCAAGCTCCACAGATGGTTTACTTGAAGAGCCCTAACTCTTCTTCAAGCAAAATTGCCCAATATGCCCAGTATGGATTTCGAGTTGAATTTCTGGGGCTGGGCAGGTTGTTGACCTTCGTGTGGAGCGTGTGGGCTCAGGGGTGTGGGCTGTGCTGCTGCCCCACAGGACTGGGACATGACCTGTGATGGGACACAGTGGGATTCTCCTCCTTGTTATCTAAAAGTCATGGAAATACCTTCACGAAAAAGAAGAGTCACATGTCTCTGTTCAAATCTTTGCTTGGCTCCTCTGTGTTTGGAGTAGAAATTGTGTCCTTCTGCGCTGTTTTTGCTCTGAACTCTTGAAGAGTAAGTTTTCAGATTGCTTGGGCCTAGGTTTGGATGAGATTTTGGGGTTTACTTCCTAGTGTTATTTTTGATAGTTTAATTATGTCTCCCAGATAGATGTGCGTTTTAAGAAAATTGTGCTTCTTTTCTGAAGGGACTGAAAGGAGAAAAAGGAAGACAAGGAAATCCAGGCTTACAGGTACTGTTAAAATAGTGATCCCAGTTCAAGAGAGCCATGGTCCATATTATTTTTTAAGATTACTTCTATCAACGTGCATAATTCTTTGAATCAGGTGAAATATATTTATATATAATGTGATTACATATTTATATAAATTATCTCTTAAACAACTGTAGTATTTTAAAAATAAGAAATACACCACATATAGAGAAGATGGAGCCACACTTTTCTTGGCTGTGCAGTGAAAGGATGAGATGAAACAGACATGAGTTGGAATGCAGGAAATCCCAATTTGATATATGGGAAAAACATTTTTCTTTGAGGGTGGTCAAACACCGGAGCAGGCTGCTCACAGAGATTGTAGCACAAAACCTGTCTGGCCAGGGTGTTGAGCAGCCTGCTCCAGCTGAGTCTGTGCTGAAAAGGAACTTCAGCCCATGGAGGTCTCTTCCAACCTTCGTGTTTCTGTGGTCCTGGGATATTACATATGGAGAAACAGGCCAGAAGTACATTTTTCTGCAGTATTTTAGTAAATCCTTAATTATGGAAAATTTTTGTGAAACATAAGTGATATAGAAGGCAGGTAACATGACGAAGTGGCTTGTAAAGGTTGCAAGAGTGGTGCTTGAGATGTTAAGATTTTGCGTGTACCATTTTTAACTTTCATGTAGTTCATTACCTTCTAGATTATACTGGGAGTCACTATTGACATCTTCTGTGCTCATAAATTACAGATGTTTCCTGTTTCAGCTGCAAATCAGTGAGATCCAGTTGTTTCTTTTAACTCTGGGCCAACGTATTCTGATTGTGTCATAGTTGGCTATCTTGTTATACCACAGAAAATAACTGTTAGTATTTATAAATACTTGTTAACTACATAATCTATGTCATGTCTAAACAGAGAAGTATTTGTTAGAGGTACATATCTAGAACTAGACTTGGAAGGAAGTCACAGTTGGTTTTTTTTGGAGTTGCGACATCAATAACAGCTGCCTGTCTAGCCAGAAGGAGCAGATTCCAGTGGAGCATGGGCAGGGGATCTAGATTGTGTGTTAGCCTGGGTTTATCACTCTCAGGGGGATGTAGGTTGACAGCAGTCTGGTAGTAAAACTGAGAAAATAAATTTTGGAAACTTTTTTTTAAACTGAAAGGCCCATAATTGGTTTTAACCAAATGTAATGTCCTAGACTGACATTATGCAGGTGAAACTTTTTGGCTTTTCCTTTTGAAAATAATCAAAAAAGATTCATATATTTGTTATTCTAATCATAAGGTAAAACAAAGTGATAGTGAAAGAAAACATTTTTTTCAGATAGAATGATGCAACTGAATTGCTGTTGCTTGCTTTTTTTTTTGTGAAAGCTGAAAAAGTAATACAGACTTGGTCTAAAATTGTTTCCCGTGCTAATCTAGTTTGGTCAGCAACCAAAAAATCAGTCATTTAAGTACTTCTGGTAGACAGCACTAGATCCTTCCAAGGTTTCTAAAGCCTTCAGGACTTCTCAAGGATACAATCCAGATTTGCTTGTCCATAAGAGTATATCAGAAAAGTAAAAGAACCTGGTGTCTTGCCATGGAACTTGACGATCAATACGCCGTTGAACCATTTCACAGAAATGACACCAAAATGGTTTGCCACCATGCAAATCTGGCTTACAACCTGAGTTTGTATTTAAAAGGCTCTGAGCTTGACTTCTGTCTAGTAAGACAGTATTAAACAGATAGAATCAGGAATTTCCTTTTGCCAGAACACATTTGTTTTCTCTTTTGTAGAGTGAATAAGGTTTTGTCTATATGCACTTCTTGTACACTAAAAAAATATGTGGTTTAAAATATGTATGATATATTCCCAACTTATCCTTTTGTTATATGGTATAAGGTGTTAATTCACCATGATATACATTTTTTGATCTTTATACACGGTTTTTATTATGCAAATAGCAATTACAGAATCTGTAAAAAGTGACATTTGTGATTAATTTTCAAAAACAAAGTACAAAAATATTATTTTTTGATTCCAAGTAATTTGGCTTAACTTTCTTTTTTTTTCCCTATTAATTCCTAAAGGGAGTAGAAGGACCAAGTGGAGAACAAGGAGAGGTAAGCATTTTGTAATGACAAATACAGTATCACAAAAGTATTGCATTTGTTTCTGCAAATTGTGTTATCTGTAGAATGTATGTTTGTAGTCTTGTTTCCATACTCACATCTCTATAAGCAACAGAAGAAAAATGAATTGAGAAATATGAAAAAGAAAGAAGTATTAGTTAAAAAGATACATAATGAAATATATATTTAATGAAATATTAAAAATAAATAAAGTCAAGTATATAATTTAAGAGAATAAAACAACCAAACCCAACACCAACAACAAAAAAGGAGAGGTAGTTGAAGCAAGCAAATAATTAAAGAAAAAGAAATCTAGAGATTCTGTTGTATTCTGTTCATTGAAAAATAAAAATATAGTTCATGAAAGAATGCAGAGTACTTGTTCAAGATGATCCATATTGTTCATCAGCAGCCAATAATAGCAGGGCAGGATACAAATAATAGGGAACAGGATACACAAAGAAGATCTTTCTTCACACTTTTTGGCAGTCAACAAATTAAGAGGCATTTAAGCTGGAGATCAAGACCATTGCTTTTAATGTCAGTCTTGAGTTTCCCTACTTCCTTTTGAACTGTGCCGATATACTGTAATTTCAGCTTCCATGAAAGTCTGTGGCAGGGAATTCCACAACTGAACTATTTGTCTTGCCAGTGAGATTTCTTTGTGTGCCTTTATTTCAAAGCTAATGAAAAGGAATATAGTGAAGCCTTTACAAAGATAATTTTTAGAGAATTCTGTCTTTGAGCCTGACTCGGAAAATGCAGAGCAGAATTATTTCTCTCTGTGACTAAGTTTATGCAGGAATAATTCAACTGAACCTGAGACTTGAGTGGCATAAGGGGAAGTCCACTTGGACTGCCCTTGGTCTGCCAGAAACTTCATTTGTTGTTCTCCAGAATATTTTTAGAAGTCCTATATTTTTTTTTTCATGTTTGGCTAATGTAGATATATTTATGGCCAGACTTTTTAATCTTTGTGTTGCACATTGTTCAAAAATCGTATTTGAAATATTAACTTTGATAGTTATTTTTTATTGATCCCAATGTTTAGTGAAATCAGAGTGCACTCTGTCCCGTTGATAGAATTCTCCTTCTACTTTATTTAGAGATTTCATTGTTCAACCTTTTTTCAGTAAAGCATTGTTACATATCAACAGCTGGACATATTCATTGGAAGCTCAGTTCTGATAATTAAATAATATTATGCATTTAAACATAAAAATTGCCCTAGATGCTGTTGTGGTTCGATGAAATACTTAAAATGACAGTTTGATTTCTAGGTGTTTTGCTAAATCATTGCTGAAATCAGTAACAGATTAAAGCCTCTTTAAATATTGTAAAATGTAGTAATAACATATTTATTCTGAAAAATCCTTTTAATAGTATTAATACAATATGCTGAAGTATATACTTGTTTTTAATTATCAGACCTAGAAAATGGGTTTATTTTCCCTTTTTATAAAATATGTTCTCTTTTGTTACATTCTGACTCCTCAAGGAAAAGTTTCTTCAGTCTGTAATTTTCAGCACTTACTGAGGTATTTTCCTTCTGTTTTGTTTTGTTTTTTTCGCTTTTCTTTGCCAATAACAAGGATCAACAAACAAGGCCACATATGCGATGTGGCTGAGCATTACAAGACCAAGATATACTGCAGAAAATGTTCCCTCAGCAGTTTCATTTGCATTTTGGCACGTTCTGCAGGCAGTTGTGCTGATGTTTCCAGCGTTCTGTCCTGGTGTTTTTGTACTGGCTTCTTGCCTGTTAAGTTTTTTCAACAACAGATGCCATTTTCCCAGTATTTCAATGGTTCTTAATGCTTTCTAACCCCTTTAACATTTAGTTCCAAATAAATCAACTTGCAAGTCAGATGTTTTTTATGTAAACATATTCCGTACCTGTAAAAGTAATTAAAATTAAAACAAATAACTTCTAGCTACAAGAACAGCATGATTTTCAGATCCCAGCATGTGCAGCTTTTAATATAGCCACAGGCAGCTACATATGCTACGAATGTTTATCTCTGAGTGTTGCTGACCCTGTTAAATGAAAATAAATTTGTAATTATGTAATAGAAATGAACAAGTACAAATCTACGAAGTGTAACTAAGAGTATCAGTTCTCTATGACTACAAAACTCACATTGACAGTATCAAGAAAATGAAATACAATTACAACCTTGGAAAAAGTCAGTTTTATAGCAGGAAGAGGGTATGGACTGCTGCGCAGTTCATGCATGGCATCTTAGTGGTGGCCCGTCTTTCCAGCAGCACTCTGAGGCACTTGACTGACATCTGTCATTGGCTCATTTAAGAGGAAAAACTACCTGCCTTAATTTAGTGGCTAGTGCTCTGCATAAAACTGAGAAAGCAGATATGGAATTTGAAGCTGGCTACTCTTTGATTATTCATGTGGAGAACTCTAGGCATTGTTATTAATTCAGACCAAGCCAGAAAGCTTTGAATTTTTCTGATATAAACTATTTTGGTAAGTACTATATAGAATGATACAAAGTAATATACATACCGTAATTAAATACTCAATGTAAGTCTATGAAGACTGTATGCCTGAGTGCCTCTTAAACTTGCATTATTTGCTCAAATAAGTTTTGTCATATATAGTAATCCTGCTGCACTGTTTCAACGATTCCATCGAAAATACTTGGAAAGGGTTAAAGAAAATGTTAGGGCACCTGATAACATTATGCAAAAACTGTGCAAAAATGGAAGGAAAAAACTCGTCAGGGAACAAACATAGTATACCAACTTCAATCTTGAGCACGTACCAGCTTACATTGTACTGATGTTTTGTTGGCTCCGGCATAGAGGAATTCCACATGAACTATTGCAGTAGGTAACTCCGTACATAGAAGAACCATTGCTTTGATGAAGATACATCAAAATATTTTCCAGTATTATTTTAACCTTTTCCAATGAAACAAATACACTAGTTTTATCAATCATGTGGAGAATAAATGAAGTCAGAAAAAAAAGCCCAAAACACAAAAGAAACAAAAAAACCCCAAATAAAACCAAATAACAAACAAACAAAAAACCCCCCCACAACAACAACAAAAAACCTAACTAAAATCAAACTATTTTTTCCCTTTTCTTATGCATTACAGGCATAGGGTAAAAGTCTGGATTGTTATAGTGTGTTTGCCAAGAACTTCAGAGATGCCAGAATTTCACTTCTCATTTTTCCAGCCTTCTAAGGATTTTAACATACCATAACAAATTATCTCATTCTCATGAAAAAGTGACTAAAGCCTTTCCTTCCATGTGTTAATAGGGATGACTGTTTTGTTTTCTATTAATTAGAAAGTAAAATGGGTCTGTAAAGTTAAAAAACTGTAATGGTAATTTATCTCTAGTTATATTTGGCAATTTTATCTGGAGCAGTGACTAAAGAAGCTGAAATCTTCAGTACATTTTATTGAAAGAGATCTCACATGTATCAAGTTAATTTTCAGTGACAACATATTCATTTACTGAAGACCATCAATGAAAATTTTCTCAGAGTGTGTTTGCTTGGTGCTCCCTTGCTTCGAAATGGTCTGTGAAGATACAACTGGCTTTTTGTTGGTTTTCTTGCCAGAAAGGTGAGAAAGGAGATCCAGGCATTCGAGGCATCAATGGGCAAAAAGGAGAATCTGGCATCCAGGGCTTGGTTGGACCTCCTGGTCTCAGAGGTCAGCCAGGAGATAGAGGACCCCCAGGACCACCTGGATCAGATGGAAAACCCGTATGTATAGGACTTCAAACCTGTCATTTTAGGTACTTTAAAAACCCCAAACAAATGCATGTTCTCTGTTTTATTAACTGTTCTCTGTTCAATTCAGGCACGAGAATTTTCAGAAGAATTTATTCGACAGGTGTGTTCAGATGTACTGAGAAGTAAGTTTGAAAACCTCTTTACTCTTCTTACCTTGTTTAAAGTGCTAAAGAAGTTTCCTGATAATTATAAAGATGCTTTCTTGGAAGGAAGATTGATATTGCTGATTTAGCACTGATTTTCCTACAGATGTGAAAATATATTTCCACACCACAGGTTCCATGCTCTACCATTTTGTTTCCTAAATGTATCATATTGTCTAAAGAGAGGAATATGTGTTTGTATTGCTGCTTAGAGGGCAATACTTTTTTCTATTTTATTGTTTCAGCACTCTAAACAATCTTCTGTTTGAATTCTCCCAGGCCAGTTGCCTGCCATCCTCCAGAGTGGAAGGCTACAAAACTGTAACCACTGTCAATCCCAAAGTGCTTCTCCGGGACTTCCAGGACCACCAGGTCCAAGAGGCCCTGAGGGCCCCAGAGGGTTTCCTGGACTGCCAGGCAACGATGGTGTTCCGGGGCTGACAGGCATCCCCGGCCGCCCTGGGGCTCGTGGGACAAGAGGTACTGCCTGCATGGGTCACGGTGCCAATAGCCTTCATGACTTGGTTTTCTGCTTCTGGTTTTGAAGGGAGTTACTGCAGGGTGGAGAAAGCGAACAGCTGGGTTTGCGTCACAAGGTGTGACTGAGGACGTAGTGCCATGTCGAAGTTTCACTGCTTACAAGGAACATATGGCAGAATAAGAATACAAGAACACAACAAGATAGCTACTGTTCAGCTCTACTGTAGTCAAACATTTTTTAGAGAGTTCTTAGTCTTATGTATATGTTTTTAACTGCTTTTAGATTTTTTTTTTTTTAATCAAATATACTTAGATGTGGCTTTCAATGTATTTCCATGTTTTCTGATTTATTTTCTTCCAAACTTCTGTATTTGTGCTATTTTAAAGAACAGTATTTATTCACTGGCTTTTACTGCCTGCTACACTGTAGGCTGATTTTTGGCATGCAACATCCTTATACACCCTATAATTTCCTGGCATTTTTTCCTTTTTTTTTCTTTTTATCTGATACGGATTTTTACTCCTTTATGCTTTTCTTAAACATTTTAGGCAAACTGAGGTTTATGTTTTCAGGTAACTCATCCATCTGAGCATTCCAACTGATTTCTGTGGTGTATTTGCAGATTTTAGATTAAATATGCATATATTTAGTTTGGAACTGGACCAAAAGACTAGGTGAAGTCCCTAATTAGGTAACTGATCCCAACAGCAATTGTATTTCCTATAGCATCAAAATACTCAGGAAAGCTGTGTGAAATACAGCTAACTAGTAATGTGCCAAGGGTAGACAGGCAAATATTTGCTAGATACCTGCTTTCTTTGTGATTTATTAACTGTGACCTAGCATGTCAAATTCAGTTTGGGTGATTTGTCTGTGGTGCTTTTATAATTTCATCTCCAATAGGAGAACGTGCAATTTTCCTCTGGAGCTGACACTAATGGTTCTGGCTATTCTGTTAGAGCTGGAAAAATAGATATCTGTTTCTATGAAGAAACTTAATTTATTGGGTTGTACTCGTGTAAGTGAGCACATCTTTTGCCCCTCTCAGCGTTCCTTTGGTGGAGAATGAATTCTGCCATATGTTGTGGAAGATTGTTTATACATTCTTTATTCCACACGGACTGTAGTGAATACCTTACACTTCCTTCATACAACTTCTTAAAAACTTTGCCAATGGAAAGGCAATGACAGCAAAGTTCTTAATTGCCTATGATCTATTCTTTCAACTCCTTGTGGCTCTCTGCTTAACAGGTGCCACATCAGCTCTTCATTCAGTGGAACTGAGGATAATTAAGAACTCAGTTACACTGCACAGGTTACAAGAAAATGCTTATTTTACATCCCATTATTTGCCTTTGATTTATTATATTTTTTATTCAATAAGTATAATCAAATGCTGACTTCCTAATTCTTTGGATGAAAGTATTCTTAGTGTGCAAAGATGTGCGTGTGTTTGCTAATTCACAGGACTGCCAGGGAAAAATGGCGCAAAAGGCAACCAAGGAATTGGGGTTCCTGGGATCCAAGGCCCACCAGGACCTCCAGGTGAGGGGTGGTTCATCTATGCAGATTCAGTGCATGCTAATAACTTCCAAAAAATGTGGTTTAGAAAAAATGTTTATATACTTCGGAAAAACTTAGTTTTTACACATCTTTATTATTGTATATGTTTTATGGCTAATGCCTGTCTCTTGCATGCCTTTTAAGTTGTCATAGAATACATTTAGTATAAGACAGGTCTTGTAGGGATTGATACCTGAGATTGCTGTTTCTTGGTAGGTGGAGCCTGAAGTCAGCCATTGTCTGAAAACTGAGCCCTGCTATGATCAGGAGACTTGTAAGCAGTGCTTAGTGAAGGAAAATGTTCTTCCTAGCAGCAACGTGTTCATGCAAAGTGCAAAGCTGAGCATTTTGAAAACATAATAGGACCTGATCCAAAGTCAGAGAAACTAATAGAAATCAGAGGCCTCTCACTCATGCCCTGGTGGTTCTAGATTATATGATAAAGTATAACAGTGTACTGAAGTTGATTTTTATCTTTCCTCTTAAAAACATTTCTTATTAAAAGAGTTTTCCACATACGTTTTTAAGGAAAGTCTTAAAAGTGTACCATGTTGGTTATATAAACATATAAGCAGTTTGCAACAAGAATTGTGTTTCAGAAAATGAAGTTTTCTTTATCTGCATACTTCACCAAAGAGCAGGGGGTTTGTGGGTCAGTGCTTGTTCTTTTTTTCATTTTAATAACCATCCTTTGTAATGTATTGGTTTCTTGTGTGTTGTTAAGGTCCTGAGGGTCCCCCAGGTATGAGTACAGAAGGTCGTCCCGGAGAGCGTGGACCACCTGGTAAAGATGGTGATCGTGGCAGTCCGGGAATGCCAGGACCGGTTGGACCCCCTGGAATTTGTGACCCATCACTATGTTTTAGTGTAATTGTGGGGAGAGACCCATTTAGAAAGGGACCAAATTATTGATTTGTGATACAATGATTTAGAGGAATAGGTATGGTGCTTGTCTTTTATGGTCTTTCAAGTCTCAGGAAGGTGACCAGCAATAATCCCATAAACAAGAACAAAAGTACCTCTGACATAATAAACATGATAAATAATGATCCCAAAGGTTATACATTCCTTTAGAAAAGAAACTCCAATATTTTTTTATAACTTGTATTGATTGAATCTCGAGTCTATTTAAACAATCACAGGAATAAAATTAACTATAATATTTGCTATTTAGTATTTAAATTTCCTGTCATACTCCTGAAGTCCTTTGCAAAATTGCTGGGCAAGCCACTGGGGGCAGGATTAGGCCTTTAATGGTATCGATCAGGTATAAATTACTGTGAAATTTTTCACATGCAATCGACATATACAGTACATGACATTGAAAGAATGTGGCTGGCTTTGACTTCATATGTGTGTGAATCTCATTGGCTTTTGTACATTTTGTATGTCATAGCTCCAAGTGCTCTGTGAGAATATATCAGATTTTTATAAATTAAGATAAATATCTGGACTTATTTTGGAAGATATATCACCTATTTTGCCATGTAACGCTTTGCTTAAAACCAAGGTGAAATGCAAGGGTAGAGAACTCCTCCTTGTTCAAGATTGGCCAAGGTTTTATTGAAGATGGTACTTTTAGCTACAAAAGGTCAAAAGGTTCCATGTGGGTAGTTCACATTATATGAAAATAGCATTAAAAACAAACAAAAAAACACCCCAAAAATGGTATAGCTGGCTTGTAGCTATGATTTGAGAAAAATAAAAATTTAAAAAATGTTTACACAACCCTAATGTAACAGTTCTGCGTAATTAGTATTAAGTTATACACCCTTTGCTGTTTTTCCCCAAGGACTGCAGTTGCCAAATTGAAGAACCAGGTTTACAAGGAGAAAGATCTAACTGCTGGCTGACTAGCTGCAATGTTTGTTGTGCTGTTTCCTTTTTCAGTTTAAGCAAGCTATGTGTAATTTTCATTGTATGCTTTGCTAATGAGGTGTATTGCTTGCTTTTACATAGACAGCAAAGGCAGTTTCCATGAGAATTTAAAATCCATTTCTTAAATTAAGGCAGAGTCTTGTATTGAACTTAACTGATGCTTTATAAGTGGCTTTTTCTAATGTGTTTTTCTGTTGTCCTACTATCAGAGATTGGTAATATGCTTGACATTCAAGGTAAAATAAAATTTTGTAAAGAACTAGTGGTGGTTTGATGAGCGATTACAAGAATCGTATGTGTCCTGTGTCACAGAAGAAAGTGAGGCCTGTGATATACAGCGGGATGGTTCCATCTTGCAGCTGTGTGTTTTTCCCCGTGTCCTTCCATTTCCTCTTGAGAAAGCATTGTGGGAGCAGTACCTTTCACTGGGCTCCCTGCTGGGTGCCCCGGGGTCTGCTGCCTGCCCAGAGCTGCAGCCCACAGGAGGGGGCCTGCCAGGAGTAGCTTAGCCAAACCACAGCCTTGGTTACAGCAGGGTGCAATGATTAGTAGGGTGCAGTCATTTATCTCATAAAACGCAGTCTAAAAACCTCCAAGGTGATTATTCTTCATTCTGACATGGACCTGAGAAACAAAGGTGTGTGTGAATTTTTCTCACCAGACAAGTGTTCCTTAGGACACACTGTGGGACTTCGCTCATGTGAACATGCATTGATTGAAGAAAGAATCGTAGAATAGTTTAGATTGGAAGGGACCTTTACAGGCCATCTAGTCCAGTCCCCCTGCCATGAGCAGGGACATCTTCACTAGATCAGGTTGCTCAGAGCCCCATCCAGCCTGGCCTTGAATGTCTCCAGGGATGGGGCATCTACCACCTCTCTGGGAAACCTGTGTCACTGTTTCACCACCCTCATTGTAAAAGATTCTTCTGCATCTCTAGCCTGCATCTCCTCTCTTAGCTGAAAACCACTACTCTTTGTACTATCGCAACAGACCCTGAACTTGAAGGTGGCTGGGGTTGTGGCTGAGCTTTGATCAGTTGGGCAGCACTATAGAGTTCATGAAGACCGGGAGGCCTCCCATACCCCTAGGGTGAAATCAGTGTGCTCAGCTCGCCCTCTGAAATGCCTGTACACCAATGCGCGCAGCGTGGGGAGTAAGCAGGAGGAGTTAGAAACCTGTGTTCGGGCAGGAGATTATGACCTAGTAGCAACTACAGAGTCATGGTGGGACAGCTCACATGACCGGAATGTGGTCATGGATTGCTAAGTCCTTTTCAGGAAAGACAGGCCAGCCAGGTATGGTGATGGAGTTGCTCTTTACGTGAGAGAGCAACTATGATGTATTGAGTACTGTCCAGGCACAGATGAGGAGCGAGTTGAGAGTCTATGGGTGAAAGTGAAGGGGCAGGCTGGCAAGGGTGATACTATTGTGGGTGTCTATTATAGGCCACCAGATCAGGGTGAGGAAGTTGATGAGGCCTTCTACAGACAGCTGAGAGTGTCTCACAGTCATAGGCCCTGGTTGTGGTGGGGGATTTTAACTTCCCTGATGTTTGCTGAAAGGACTACTCAGCCAGCCAGCCATAGTCCAGGAGGTTCCTCCAGTGCATTGACGATAACCTTCTGATGCAAATGGTGGAGGAGCCAACTAGGAAAGGTGCACTGCTGGACCTCATCCTCACTAATAAGGAGGGTTTGGTCGAAGCAGTAAAGGTTGAGGGCTCCCTTGGTTGCAGCGACCATGAAATGGTGGAGTTCAGGATCTCGTGTGGCAGGAACAGAATAGCAAGCAGAATTGCAACCCTGGACTTCAGCAAGGCAAACTTTGGCCTTTTCAAACAATTGCTAGGGGAAATCCCATGGGCAAGGCTGCTTGAAGGTAGAGGGGCCAAAGACAGTTGGTTAGTGTTCAGGGACTGCTTCTACGAGGCTCAAGATCAGAGCATCCTGACACGTAGGAAGTCAAGGAAGGGAGCCAGGAGACCTGCGTGGTTAAACAGGGAACTGCTGGGTAAGCTCAAGTGAAAGAGAAGAGTTTATAGATCATGGAAAGAGGGGCTGACCACTTGGGAAGAATATAAGGCTGTTGTCTGAGGGTGTAGGGAGGCAACTAGGAAAGCTAAGGCCTCCTTAGAATTAAACCTGGCAAGAGGGGTCAAAGACAACAGAAAGAGCTTTTTCAAATACATGGCAGATAAAACTAACACCAGAGGCAATGTAGGCCCACTGATGAGTGAGGTGGGTGCCCTGGCAACAGAAGATACAGAGAAGGCCAAGTTACTAAATGTCTTCTTTGTCTACTCTGCCAGAAGCTGTCCTGAGGAGCCGTGTACCGCTGAGGCCCCAGAGGAAGTCAGGACAATGGGTTAGGGAGCAATCAGGCAATCTGGACATCCATAAATCCATGGGTCTGGATGGGATGCACCCACGGGTGCTGAGGGAGCTGGCTGAGGGCATTGCTGGACCACTCTCCATCATCTTTACCAAGTCTTGGGAAACGGGAGAGGTGTCTGAGGACTGGAGGAGAACAAATGTCACTCGAGTCTTCAAAAAGGGCAAGAAGGAGGACCCAGGTAACTATAGACCTGTCAGTCTCACCTCCATCCCCGGGAAAGTGATGATGGAACAACTTATCCTTGGTGCCATCTCAAGGCATATCAAGGATAAGAGGGTCATTAGGGGCAGTCAACATGGCTGCACCAAGGGGAAGTTGTGCTTGACCAACCTCATTGCCTTTTATGAGGACATAATGAGGTGGATAGATGTTGGCATAGTGGTGAACGTGGTCTACCTTGACTTCAGCAAAGCATTCGACACAGTCTCCCACAGCATCCTCACAGCTAAATTGAGGGAGTGTGGTCTGGATGATCAAGTAGTGAGGTGGACTGGGAACTGGCTGAAGGGAAGAAACCAGAGAGTCATGGTCAATGGGGCAGAGTCCAGTTGGAGGCCTGTCTCTAGTGAAGTGCCTCAGGGGTCAGTACTGGGGCCAGTATTATTCAATATATTCATCAGTGATTTGGGTGAGAGAATAGAATGTACTACCAGCAAGGTTATTGATGATACCAAGCTGGGAGGGATGGCTGACACACCAGAAGGCTGTGCTGCCATCCAGCGAGACCTGGACAGGCTGGAGAGTCGGGTGGGGAAAAATTTAATTAAGTACAACAAGGGCAAATGTAGAGTCTTGCGTCTGGGTAGGAACAACCCCAGGTTCCAGTAGAAGTTGGGGAATGACCTATTAGAGAGCAGCATTGGGGAAAGGGACCTGGGGGTCCTGGTGGACAGCAGGATGACCATGAGCCAGCACTGTGCCCTTGTGGTCAAGAAAGCCAATGGTATCCTGGGGTGTATTAGAAGGGGGATGGTTAGTAGGTCGAGAGTGGTTCTCCTTCCCCTCTACTCTGCCATGGTGAGACCACACCTGGAATATTGTGTCCAGTTCTGGGCCCCTCAGTTCAAGAAGGACAGGAAACTGCTGGAGAGAGTCCAGCGCAGGGCAACAAAGATGATTAAGGGAGTGGAGCATCTCCCTTATGAGGATAGGCTGGGGGAGCTGTGTCTCTTTAGCTTGGAGAAGAGGAGATTGAGGGGTGACTTTATTAATGTTTACAAATATATAAAGGATGACTGTCATGAGGATGGACCCAGGCTCTTCTTGGTGACAACCAATGATAGGATAAGGGGTAATGGGTTCACACTGGAACACAAAAGGTTCCACTTAAATTTGAGAAGAAATGTCTTCTCAGTGAGAGTGACAGAACACTCGAACAGGCTGCCAGAGTCTCCTACTCTGGAGACATTCAAAACCCGCCTGGACATGTTCCTGTGTAACCTCATCTAGGTGTTGCTGCTCTGGCAGGGGGATTGGACTAGATGTTTTTTAGAGGTCCCTTCCAATCCCTGACATTCTGTGAATGTAAAACAATCTTCAAACCCTTGATGTGCAAAAGGAGGAGATTTGAAGCTGAATCTATTTGATTGCCTTAACTGCTGAGCTGTTTGCATGCTTTGAGCTTCAGTACTGCTCTGTCTTTGGCATTTTGCTCTGAATTTGAGCCTGCTGAACCTGTCACATTTCTGCAAAAGGGATTTGTTTTTGTCAAGTTGGAATTTTCCAGAGGAAGTGCTAACCATCTCACCTGTGCAGGTGTCTCTTTGAAAGCTAGTAACAACGTAGCCTATTTAAATGAAAACAAACAATTTGAAAACCTAGTTCTGTGTGATTAAATAACCAGAAACTATTAGCAAGTGTCTTATATCTCATTGAAATGTAGATGTTATAGGGTAGGAACCTGTGGTTTAGATTATTGCATCTGATAAAATTTATCAAGCCAGAATTTAGCTGACTTCACAATAATTTAAATTTCTGACTTCATTTGATAAAGTGGGATTATGCAAAAAATGTAGGTGTGTTCAAGATCATATATTGAGTGGATCCTTTAACTGAGAATATGAATATTTTTCACATATCTTCAAGTAATTCTAAAGTAAGAGACTGAACAAATGGTATAAGCTCAAGTATTAGGAGATTAATGATTCACAGGAGACTCTTATTTACTCTTTATAGAAACTGTAGGAGATTCTTCTGAGTGTTGATTTGCAATCAGAAGCTGTGAATAAAAAAAAAGTCACTGTGAAACGTGTCACCATCTTATTACCAGATATTGTCTGGAAACAGTTAGGAGAAACTGTTAATTGACATTTACTTACTCTCCTGATGATAGTCTTTAAAACTGGATCTTAGCTAATTTTTAAGCAGAGGGTAAGATGCAAAAAGAATTTCTAGGCTTTTTTTTTGGTAACATCTTACTGTGTGACTATGAGTTAAAAAACACTCTCCCTGGTTGGTCTAGTGCCTGCTGGTGTCAGTAGAGGACCTACAGTGCACTGCACTGAATTTTGAATATAGCTTCAACTCATAATGTTTGTGTGTGTGTGTAAAATGGATTTTAAATTTAATACTTTACTATGGTGATTGCTATTACTTCGTAGATATTGAGGCATGTACTTGGACATAAAGATGTAGAATTGCAAAGTATTGCTGTGGGAAGTGAATTTCTTAATGAGAGCTTAGTGGTGTATGGAGCTCAGCAATTTGCACTTCTGAGAATCATCATCGTCTTAGGGAAGTTTACAGTAAATACATATGGAGTGGTGCGTCTATATACATACATACATACCATTTAGTAAAAGACCAGATGTCACAGATGGCTTCCACATGTGCAGATTTATTTGGTGAAAAAAACCCTATATATGTGTGTATATGATGTGGTATATATGTATATGTATGGTTCGCACTTCTTCTTTTGTTCAACTGAAAGATATTGTAGTCTTCAAATTAAAATGAAAAGTAATAAAATCTCATCTTCTTGTAAGAACTGAACTGTCCCCGTCCTGCTACTGCTCTGGTGCCATGGTGTCATTGTCAGCTTCAGGTGCAGCCAGTTTAGTTCAAGGTTGGTCAGCCTCTTAGAGGAGGAGCTGAGAATCATTAGCTGTGTGTCTTTCAGAACTAGAGAATCTCATTTATCTGAAAACTCAAGGTACATTAAATGAAATTTCCTGTCAGTGCATTTGACTGGCCTGGCAGCGAACACTGTCAGGATGTCTTTTATAGTTCACACAGATTGAACAAATGTCTGTGAAAAGAGACTATAATATTTTCCTGTAGAGGGAATATGTAGATGATAAATCAAAATACATCTTATTAATCCATATTCAGCAGAGACAGTAAACTGTTTTAAGAACTATGGCCTTTGAACTATGCTGTTGAAATGTTTAAAACTTGAATTTATGTAAAAACTATTTGTGGGTTATTTTTTTCTGTGGATAAGCAAGATTTTCTCATAGAGGACACCTTCTATGTATCCTAGAGAATATAAGCACATTTTTACAATGGGGAAATCATGACTATGTGATGCCTGAGTTTTTCTTTACAAGCATCTTCCCCCTCCCAGTATTTACTAAATTTGCATAAAGTGCATTTTGGTAACAAGGAAATATTCTGGTGATGTTCCAGTGTATTGTATTCTGTGTTCTTCTTCCCTTTCTTGGGAAAAAATGCAAGCAGTAGAGGGTATTTTTGCATAAATGATTTCTGGCCACTCAGCTAGATATCAGGAAGGTATATTGGCGGGTTGGAGGCTCCTTGGTTGTCTGCCATAGGCTAAAAGAACTATTTAAGTGCTCTGTATTGATTTTCTGACACTTCTCCACAAGTTTCCTCTTGTTGCTGATAAAAGTGTATAGTCCCCTTGCACTTAAGGGAAATCTAGTTGAGAATTCATCAGCAGATTTAGCCATGTGACTGTTATGGCATCATACGTCCATATTGCCTGCAAAAAGAATCTTTCTCGTGTTGGAACCTCATACATTTCAGAGAGTGTTCCATTAGTTGTTTTCAGTTTTCCCTTTTTTCAAAGCATGAAAAAAATTTGTGGTATCTCTGTGACAAGTTGAAATCACATATTAAATATCATTCAAAAAAGGCGATAATGCCTAGAAACTGTTTCAAAGAAATAACTTCCTTGAAGTGCTGAAAAATACAGTGCTACCTGAGGGATGAAGGGAAAAAAAGAGCTCTCTTCTAACTGGGGCATGATTCTTCAAGGTATGTGAAGCTTTTATTAATGTGGGTGTGAATGCTACCTTTAATGTAGGCAAGAGAGAGCTTGAAGAAAAAAAATCTAGCTTAATCAGTACAGTAGCCTGGATAGCAAATGAAAGAGAAGAAAAAGGTTATTCACTTTATTCTTCCATTCTAATATAATGTTTTGAGTGAATTGTTCTTCTTGTCCTCAAAAAAAGTGATGAGAAAGTATACTGTGGGTATAACAGTCCCTGTGACGTGAAGTGACAGACCTCCCAGAGGTGAAAGCTCCAGACAAATGTGTCAGTGCTGAACACCAGGAATCTCTGGCAGCTGCGACCAAAATTCTGGATGAGAATTCAAGAGATCATAACAGCTGTCCCACCCTGATATTATCTAACTCCTGCTTTGGAAATTGGCAAGCAAATGCTAGCATTGTAACAGTGTTTATATTTAATGAAGAGATTTTTAAAAAATATATACACAGTCCTTTTACAATGCTTGTTAGGAAAAAAGAAAACCAAACACCCCCCCCCACCAAAAAAAACATAAAAACAAAAAAACTCCAACAAACCAACAAAACAACAACCACCACCACCAAAGCCCCTAAAAACAACCCCCCAAAACAAACCTAGAACTGAGGAAAAAGAATTCTGGCTTTGTGTGTTGTGGGCGCATAAATCTTGTACTGAATATCCAGAGCCATCTGCGCTGGGGAACTGGGTTTGTTTCCCTTCATAAGACAGGGGCTGAACTGGCATTTATGAAATCCCCTGTACTTACTTTCTTTTTTTACCCCTGCACTAGAGCTACTGTTACACCCAGGAGTGCAGCAGCTCTCTCAAGGGCAGTTCCTTCTCACTCGGGCTAACAGAAATACAAAATTTAATTTACAGTGTTCATTAACAGTATTCATTGTAAACAGATTACTGCTAAATAAGAATCAAACCTTTTGCGTGCACTGGTGTTTATTGGAGGTGCCTCCCATGTATCAACTGGCATATATACCTCTGAGCTGCAAAATGCGAATTGGCAAAAGTAAAATATTATTAAAAGTAACTATCAGTGGCCATTTAACAGATAGGTGCAGTGGATAATAAGCAGGAAAACTCACTTGTTTGGTGCATAGACTCAGGTAGGGTCTGCCATGGGAAGGTAAATTTTATAAATCTTGACACAGAAACAGATTAATATATTTCCTCATAATTACACCATTGCCTTAAGGATGCCTTCACATGACGTGCATACTCGCAAAACCTTGAGAAAACTTTTAGAAGAATAATACTTTGATAATAACTCGCTAGTGAATCATTATGATAAGTTCTACTGGTTGAGAATTTGATAGCGTAGTCCTGGCCACTGTAACATCATTTATTAAAAACTGCATGAAGATGGAGTAAGCCAATTTTTTAAGGAATACTTGGTGGTCAGCTGAGAAGTAACTCAGAGCTATGCTTGATAAAGGAGGGTGATAATGTCTGTGAACATCGTGGTAACTCCTGGGGGAGATTCCAGCTTCTGTCTG